>NC_072735.1:135861451-136177693 GCF_026930045.1 Uloborus diversus | reverse complement strand
GCATTTTGAAAGATATTTTTTCGCCTCCAGCTCATGTGATTCCTATTCCGTGCTGATGAGTGCTAAAAAAGCACGAAACTGCAGACCTCGGGTGGAATAACTGAGCTGGTGGTGTATTTTAAGTAATTCTGCCTTAGCCCTGGCTTTAGGGCGGTAACTTACTTAAGGGAGCCGAGAGAGCCAAACAAACTGGTAGCTAATGCAGAATTAGCAAACCAGAAGAGCGACCGCAGCAATGGTGCGGTTCAACTCAAAGATTGATGGCAAAGGTAAGGTATTTTGCAGTAAATTACCGCCCTAAAGCCAGGGCTAAGGCAGAATTACTTAAAAATACACAGCCAGCTCAGTTATTCCATCCGAGGACTGCAGGCCAGGGCTAAGGCAGAATTACTTAAAATACACCGCCAGTTACACCATCCGAGGACTGCAGTCCTCGGATGAATTAACTGAGCTGGCGGTGTATTTTAAGTAATTCTGCCTTAGCCCTGGCTTTAGGGCGGTAACTTACTACAAAATACCTTAGCTTTGCCATCAATCTTTGAGTTGAACCGCACCATTGCTGCGGTCTCTCATCTGGTTTGCTAATTCTGCATTAGCTACCAGTTTGTTTGGCTCTCTTGGCTCCCTTAAGAGATTTTTCGCCTCCAGCTCATTTGATTCCTATTCCGGGCTGATGAGTGCTAAAAAGCACGAAACTGCAGTCCTCGGATGGAATAACTGAGCTGGCGGTGTATTTTAAGTACTTATAGATGGCACTTCATACTGGTCACGACATGTTGCTCACTTGTTGCGACCAGTGCGACGCGATTCGTTTTCACGGAGCGGTTGTGCAACGCGAATAATAAAAAAATCGTTGTACTGAATGTTAAATATTTTTTGCAATATTACACTTTTAGATATAGTTTTGCGCTCCAGTTTTCTGTTGTCAATGCTTCTATCGATCTTTGATACCTGAATTAGATATGTAAACCAATTATTGTACTTTTGTGTACTTCTTTGTACAAGATGTTAGCGGTTAATGCCAAATTTGAACGTAGGCCTAATTATACTCCTTTGTTTTTGCAACAATGTTTGTCAGTTTTACACCGTATTTTAAATCTTTCTCAATATATTGTAATGGATCCGGTGCGACTTCCAACTTTCTTGAAAGGACGACACAGTTCTTGAGAAAACATAGGAAATTTATTTACACTATATGCAGGAAAGATCGTCAACAACTGCTAAATTAATCATCAGAAATTAAGCAAATATCACTCAACACCGTAAATCCAACGGTTAGACACGTATTTACTTCAAAACACGAAAAACAACACAGCGAAATGCCTCGCAATAAACAAAGCTAATACACTCTCAGTACAAATTCTCAATTGAGACTGACTTTTTATCATGCGTAACGGCTTTTTATATACATCGAAAGAGAACTCTCAAATATTCCACAAAATTATCGAAAAGCGTAGATTATTAAGCGTTATTTTATTTCCATTCACAAATTTTATCATTCAGAAATGAGGGGAGCGTATACTTCAGCCGAATGTACGGGGGCTGTATATTCATTACAAGAAACTATTTACAGGTTACGTTACTACAATAATTTTAGATGAAAGATAATTTAATAAACGCCAAATTTAGACAAATTAATCACAAAAATAATTACTTTCTACAGAATTTGTAACAATATTATGAATGTTTATCAATAGTTACGACGATTTACTAATTGGTTCAGTGTTATTGTAGTACCTCAAGCAGACCTTCTGAAAAGTTTTACCACATGGTATACGGTTCTGTTTCGAAAGATGAAAAAAAAATGGCTATATCTAAAATGCGGCAAGTGGTATCATAAGGAATGCGTCGGTGTGACAAAGATATTTTTTAGTGCCCTGTCGGTTGTTAAACAAAGATTTTTTCTGTTATTTTGAAGACTTTAAGCATGATTAATGAATATTATATTACAATTGATCTCAATTATCAATGTTAGAAGTCTATTTTGATTATTTAAGAGTGTTAAAGATCTTAGGTCTTATTATCCTACCATAGTATAAGAAGGCCTAATGACAAGATTTTAAAAAATACTTTATTTCATGCTTGTTTTCTGCAAAACTAGACATTTTTGTTATTTTTTTGTAGTAATTGATCTGTATGTTTAGTTAATATTACAATTTGTTGATTCAGATACATTGCTTTTATTTAAATCTTCCTTAGGTAGACCTTATTACCCGCACCTACCTTACATCTTGTTAATGAAATCGTGTCAGTCCTGAAATATTGTAACGTAATATTCTGCATTAATTATTTCTGCAACTTATGAGTAGGGGTCTAGATGTTATATTTTCACTCTGATACATAAATGAAGTTTATACTTTAGGGAACAAAAAAAAGTATTTTGCTTATTAAAGTGAGAAAAAAAAAGTCAAAAAAGCACAAATCGCAAGTTACAGCAGACACGTGTTTCGGCTTTCCAGGGAACGCCTTTTTCAATGCATAAAGTAATGAGCTTATGGATGAAAAGACATCCGACAAAAGCCAAGAGCAGATAAGCATGCAGCTTAAAAGATAAAAATAGCGGATTAACCAACCCCAATGAGAAAATTATAAACCCATAAGAAACCAATACGAATACAAGCAAACGCCAAGAGCTTTCTCTGAGGTACAGTAAACCCAGAAAGAAAGAATTCAATTGGACAAAGATTAAGCTAAAGCTTAAACAAAAAGAAAATGTCAATAACCGTGAACCGCAAGACAGGAAACGCTGAATGGAATGGGAGGTGTCTGCTGTAACTGGCAATTTGTGCTTTTTTGCCGTTGTTTTTTCTTACTTTATTGTTCAGCACAAAAGTATTTATTTATCTTATTTCGCTTATTGTTTTCAAAAACATAAAACTCAGTGGATCGAAACAGCTAGATTTTTAATGAGTTTGCAACTATGCCAACCTGAAAAAGGCGCAATAATACACTCTTCGGATGATACCTTTTGCCAAGACAATTGCTTAAATCTTTAGAAGTTATGTAGACATGTGATTTTCTAAACGAATTATTATCAACATTTCTAAAACCTTACCAGAACTTAATAAATAATTTTGATAGGAAGAATAACAGCGATATGAAAAAGAGCCAGACTTTTTTTCTCATATAAAACCACGTAATTTTGATTGAAACATTTAGTTGAGTGACAAGAAAGCATTCTCTATAAATAATGGCGCTATTATTTAAACTATACCATCAATACCAAAGCACGTAGCTTTCACATAAATAAATGAATGACTCAAGACTCGCAAGGAGATAACTGGACAGCAAGTGCCTCCGTAAACCTTCCCAACTGACCAAACCTGAAAAGTGTCTTATAAAATCGAAATTTATGTCACAAAACTTTGGAATTTCAACGCATGATACATCAAAACCTGAACATACCATCCCCTCAGACTTAAGATCCCCCAGAGAGTAACGATCCGCAATAATTGCTATACATGGTGCAAACGGTTGATAGTGGTCTTTGTACAGCAGATTTAGTAAAATGGAAACCTGATCACGCAATGTTAATTAAATAACTAGTATGTTGTGGACATCACGAAACTTTCTTCTGTATATATATTTTTTTCTGATTCCTCCCCATGCTTGATGAGGAAGCAATCTTCCCAACAAAAACAAAATTACACATGCAAAAACTTGACGACCATCTCAATGTCTGAATTATTGCAAAAGCAAAGGAAAGAGCGAAAATTGAAAGTTATTTTAAAAGCCTTGCTTGAATTAATTACAAATATTTTATTTGTTAACAAACATAAGATGACAACAGTTAAAAATTTTAAATCATTGAGATCATTTATTTCATTCGGAACTACACGTCAGCGTTGGCGTAAACGTTTTGCGTTAACGCAAAAATGTACTAATCGGTATTTGAAATTGAAATTGTAGGTAAAAATCTTACCGTTTGTCGATCCTTTTTGTTCGCTTGCATCTTCCTATGCTTAGAGAGTTATTGAAATTGAACAAAGAAAATGCACAAGACTATCTAAACGAAAAACTCACTATATTAACAAAATATTTACAACTTAGAATAAATAATTTACAAATCGGACTCCATAAAAGATCATTCTTACGTATTTCATCAATTCTATTTATTTTATTTCTCGCGCGCTTTGGTCGTCTGCTACGATCAGCGTCCACTGTTGCTAGGATATCCACTAGTCACATGGTTTGGTTTATGAGCAGCAAAAGGGTTGCCATAGCTCGGTCTATTCTTATTATTAGTCTATGATTGAGATACTATTTCCGATCATTTCCATGCAATTAAAATCACGAGAAATACGCAGACGACAATCTATTACGATTTATCTTTCGTATTGTTGCATTAATAAAGCTATTTTTATTCGCAAAAAAAAAAAAAAAAAAAAAAAAAAAATCAACACCTCTTGGAGCGATTGGCGTCAAAATTCACAATGGAAAAAAAGAACGGGTGATTGCGCTACCCCCCTTTTTAGCTGTTGACACCAAAATAAAATCAGCTCTTATACCCACTAAGGGCTACTTGGCGATAAATTTTTCTCTTATTCCGTTCATTATTTCTTGAGATACAGCAGTCACAATTGACGACAAAAAACGTTCGATAGCTCAACCCCCGTTTGAGTTATTGACACCAAAATTGAATCAGCACCTGTTCCTGTTAATGGCAACATATGGAACAAATTTTGTTTGATTCCGCCAGTTACTTCCTGAGGAATAGCAAGCACGCGCAACTCAAAAAACGTCCCATTGCTCCACCCCCTTTGGAGGAATTCGCGCCAAAAACCAATGGGCACAAGTTCACATAGCGGCACATATGTGTACCAAATTTCGTTCGATTTCATGCGGTAGTTTTTGCTGTAGAGCGGCCACAAAAAACTGGTCACACACAGACGTGACACACATACACACAGACAGACAGACATTTTCCAAAAATAGTCGAAATGGACTCAGTACACCTCAAAACGTTCGAATCCGTCAAAATTCGAAATTCGAAAATTTGCGCGAATCCAATACTTTCTTCTATATATTAGATATAGAAGAAAGTAAAAAAGAAATAAAGAATAAAAATTGTAAGTTGACAACAGGCCATTTCTCCCATAACGTGTGGGAGAGCCTCCATATAGTGTGGGTGAGGTTTTATTACTTTCTTCTATATCTAATATATAGAAGAAAGTATTGGATTCGTGCAAATTTTGGAATTTCGAATTTTGACGGATTCGAACGTTTTGAGGTGTGCTGAGTCCATTTCGACCATTTTTGGAAAATGTCTGTCTGTCTGTATGTGTGTGTGTATGTGTGTGTGTATGTGTGTCACGTCTGTGTGTGACCAGTTTTTTGTGGCCGCTCTACAGCAAAAACTACCGCATGAAATCGAACGAAATTTGGTACACATATGTGCCCGTATGTGAACTTGTGCCCATTAGTTTTTGGCGCGAATTCCTCCAAGGGGGGTGGAGCAATGGGACGTTTTTTGAGTTACGCGTGCTTGCTATTCCTCAGGAAGTAACTGGCGGAATCAAACAAAATTTGGTCCATATGTTGCCATTAACAGGAGCAGGTGCTGATTCAATTTTGGTGTCAATAACTCAAAGGGGGGTTGAGCTATAGAACGTTTTTTGTCGTCAATTGTGACTGCTGTATCTCAAGAAATAACGAACGGAATCAAACAAAAAATTTTTGACAAGTAGCCCTTAGTGGGTATAAGAGCTGATTTTATTTTGGTGTCAACAGCTAAAAAGGGGGTAGCGCAATCGCCCGTTCTTTTTTTCCATTGTGAGTGCCCTATCTCAAGAAGTAATGCTACGTTCTGGTTGAAATTTGGAATATATGTGAATCCATACGTAAACAGGCTTTGGTTCAATTTTGACTCCAATCGCTCCAAGAGGTGTTGATTTTTTTTTTTTTTTTTTTTTTTGCGAATAAAAATAGTTTTATTAATGCAACAATAAGAAAGATAAATCATAATAGATTGTCGTCTGCGTATTTCTCGTGATTTTAATTGTATGGAAATGATCGGAAATATTATCTCAATGATTTAAAATTTTTAACTGTTGCCACTAATGTTTGTTAATAAATAAAATATTTGTAATTAATTCAAGTAAGGCTTTTAAAGTAACTTTCAATTTTCGCTCTTTGTTTTGTTTTTACAATAATTCAGACATTGGGATGGTCGTCAAGTTTTTGCATGTGTAATTTTGTTTCTGTTAGGAATATTGCTTCCTCGTCAAGCATGGGGAGGGATCAGAAAAAAGAAAAATATAGTTTCGTGATGGCCACAACATACTAGTTTTTATTGTTTTTGATATGTTTGTGGATTATTTTCCTATCACACATTATTACTGTACATTATACATAATTCATGCAGCGATTTTTAGCATAAGGAACATGTAATGCAGTCAGTTTTTTTTTCTTTTAATAAATAATAATTTTACCAACACCCCGTGCGCACAAGCAATTTGTTTTCGCTTCACTGTCGAGAAATGTAGTTTTGAGCTTTGTCAAAATTTCTCAAGCTTCTTTGTAAGGGTTTCTTTCTAGTGGATGTTTGTCTGGAAGTTGATGGTTTTTGAGAGACAGAGTTGCAGTGGCAGCACTTTCAAGAGAAATGTTAGCATTAGCTACTTCAATTAAATAAGATATATCAAAGAAAGAATCTGGAATAGCATTAGGATTGAATAGGAATCTTCCATTATTTGTAAAACCTGATGTAGCATTGGCCATGGCAATCCATACAGTTTTTGAGCTTTATTTTTCGATGTATCTCCTCTTTTTACCTTTCAATAGCCAGAATTAAGTTATCTTCACACCATTGGCTCCTGATGACCGTATGCTGCCTAGCGCATTTTCCTGCCATTCAAAAAACAAAAAATATATAAACAAAACACCCCTTCATTTATACTTTTGAAAAGTTTGGCATCTCACCTCATTATGTGGGAGAGATGCCACATCTGTATAAAATATGTAATTATTAACATACAGTCAAATCTCGATAACTCGAAGTCCAATAACTAGAATATAACTATAACTCGAAGTTTTTATTAAGTTCCGATCCCTTTGTCTTTAATTCCATTCTAATTATGCTCAATATCTCGGAGTTATTTTCCTTTAACTCGAAGGTTTTCAAAGATAACTTGAAATTTATTTTGAAAGAACGAAAAAAAAATGTATAATTCAGCTGACTATGAGAGAAAAATTTATTCGCCTTTACTTGCAATGCCTGCGCAATAGACCTGTAAAGCCAGGAGAACACCTGTTGAGCCAATGTGCAATAATAGAGTTGCACGTGCGGTAATGAGTATAGCTTTTTTTTTTTTTTTGTACTGTTACAAATTTTGTAAAGAGTAATTGTTTTTATGATTAATTTGTTGTAATCTGGCTAAATTTGGCGTTTGTTCCATTTATTTTTCATCTAAAATTACCGTAGTAACTTAACCTGCAAATTGTTTCTTGTAATGAATATACAACCCCGTTACGTTCGAATGAAGTATATGGTCCCTCCGTTTCTGAATGACAAGATTTGTGAATGGAATAAAAATAAAACATCCAGAATGAAATAGAATTTTGTCGAACTTTCCAAAGCGGCATAAATCGTCGGGTGTCTTAGGAAGGAGAAAGAGAGAGAATCAGTTAGCTTTTTCACTGTGGAGTCTCGTTCTCAGTCATTGCGTTGGAAGTGTGTATTAGCCTTTGAGCTGTGTTTTTGCGTATTTTTGATGTAAATACATGCGTAACCGTTTAGTTTACGGTGTTAATTGATGTTTGCTTACTTGCCATGGTTAATTTAGCTGTTGTTAACGATATTTCTTGTACATAGTTGTAAATAAATCTCCTGCGTTTTGTTTAAGAACTGTGTCGTCAGTTAAAGAAAGTTTGAAGTTGCACTGAACTCGCAGTACCACTGTACTGCAACACTGTTTACACTTAGACATGTTGCTGGACTACGAATCTTTTTTTAAGTTGTCAAGATGCCAAGTCAACTTATTGTACCTCTATTCAAAAGCTGACCTAAGTTAAGATGCATTCCCCTCTTTAGTTCAATCATTTGTTGATAAGTTCCCGAGAGAGGGAGATAGAGTTCTGAGTAAAAGTTAAAAACCTTGGGTTTAGAAAGTAAGGTAAATCTTATTTATAACATTGAAAGGAATCCAAAAAATTAATTTAAAAAAAAGATAATGCATTGAAATAATCCTTCAAATACTCTGTCAACGATATTAAAAGATAAAATTCAAAAGCGATACGAGTCCATTAATCCGAATTTGAAACGAATGAAGATGTCCACCTTTCTTGAAGTAGAATCAGCTCTATTCAAGTGGTTCCAGCAGTATCGAATTCAAGACCATGCCATTTCTATAAGTAGGAGTTTGCTGCGTGAGAAAGCACCGAATTTTGCTATATTACTAAACATAGAAAATTTCCACGCCAGTGCTGGATGGCTGGAGAAGTTCAAAACCAGATACAACTTCGTCTTCAGAATTCTTCACGGATAAACTGTGCATAAAAACTTTTGAGTTCTGTAATTTTGCCTGTTATACGTACATATTAATTAAAATATTCAATGGATTTTAATATTAAAATGTAAAATCTAAAACTTGCGGTAAGTCAAACTTTCGATAAGTCGAAGTTTTTCATCGGTTTTTTAACATTCGAGTTATCGAGAATTGACTGTATATTCCAAAATGCAATTGAAATAAGTTAATAATAAGTTTAATTAAACATTAAAGCCATTTCTTTCTTTACGGTGTCTTTATTTTACATTTAACACTTATTGAAACCAAAGCGACTCAAAATTTTCGTCAAAAAATTCTCGCACTAAAATGATCTTTACGTCACACAAACTTCACACTCTAGTGCAGTCGAACAAGAGCTGACTCGTTAAGAAGAAAGCGCGTCTGTGGTCGTCTATGTCATAAAAATCAAAACAGTGAGAAATATAGCTATATCTTTTTTAATCACTGAATTTTCGGAGGTATGGCGTCTCACCTCATATAGCGTCTCTCCCAATTTACCCTACGACAAAAGTATATGCTCCGTTCTAGAATTCCGTCAAGAGTACCTATTTCTGTACATATTTCAAAACACGTGTGGTTTGCATATGTTGCTTGATGCTCCAAGTTTTTTCGAACGACCAAAGGAAGTCCTGGAAGGAGTAATCCCAAATGAAAGCCATTGTTTTTCACCACTCGAAAAACCATCTTTTTACTGTAATGTCTGATCACAAGACGTACTTAAAAAAATTTAGACCAAAAAATATAGTACAAAGGAACAACAAATCATATTTTGCAGATTTGTAAACTCACAATGTACCGTTTAATACATAAGTTAGATTAACATTATTTATTAATTCGTTTGAGAGTTTTTTCCTTTATCAGAGTCCAACTAAAACGTAATTTCTTTTCTCATCAGCTGCTAAATTTCCTTTAATTTCGTTTGTATTTGTGCTTTTTAAAACTTATTTGTGCTTGCTCTTTTACGTGAAGTTGCACAGCATTCCAGTAAATAAATTAGATTCTGAAGTGAAGTAGGTTCAGAGTTGGAGTTCCTACTTAGCATAATAATTGAGACCATCGTATTGGAAAAGTAATTATGTGTTCAAATCGTTTCATCAGAGTGAAACCTCAACTGAAAGTGACCATTAAACATTTACAAACATCTTTCTACAAGATTATTATTTTCAAAGCGTTGAGCTTTATTTTTTAATAAAGGTACAACTTAGAATTTCTTATTTAGCGATTCCTTATGTTTCACGTTTGGTTGCAAAAGAACATTTCACCCATCTATAAAATCGAACTAAGATTTTTTGACATCACACCTAAATGTAAATTTGAGAATAAAAGTACGTAAAACGTATGTAAAATTACATCAGAAAAAAGTTTATCTCGAGTAAAGTTGAGAAAATAAAGCAGTCAGAAGAAACATGTTATTTTTTTTTCCATATACGAGTACAAGCTTTCTCATTTATTTCTTGATGTAGTAAGGAAAATACACATTAAATAAGTATCGACAAGTAAATTTTTGATAATATTTTTAGGAAAATTTAAGACTTAAAAAAGTTTTAAAAAATGGGAAAAATGTTATACTCTGAAGCAAGTGAAATCCTGCAAAGTTTCTGAAATTACTATTAAGCATTTATTAGCTATAAATATGGAGAAATACGGAAGTATTTTATACAAAAAAAATCTTGAAGACCTAGTCGCAATCTGCATGTAAAAGTACATACACCCCAAACAGCCTAAAAATACTTAAACGCGGAAGCTTGTTCAAAAACTTTTTCTTTTCTTTAGGGTGATAGTTTAAAATTACGCACCAGTTGTGATCGTAAATTCTGTTGATTCTACGATGTGACATCTTAATATATAAAAATCTTCTGTGCGGACGTTTGTCACCACAAGGCTTTTAAACGGCTGGACCGATTTTAATCAATTTTTTTGTGTGGAATTAAGTTGTGGCAAGCATGGTTTCGAAGCCCGATGGATCGAATCGGAAACGTTTTTGTTAATTAATTAATTAATTTAAACATTGGATGGTTATATCTCCCAAATGATTAATATTTATTTTAACCTATCGTTGAGCGAGAATTGAAATAAATATTTAACCAGTTGCCAAAGAACAATAAGAAAGCCAGCTCTGCTTTTTGTAATGAAATTTCCTACTCTGACATGTCAATTGAGAATAGATCAAACGTAGAGAGAGTGAGTTAAGCCTTCATTTCTTAAAAGTAATGATTTTAGGTCCAGTGATATAGTTTAAAGTAAAGTACTGGAAGAAATCGGATTTCTTTCTCTAGGTTCACGCAAAACGCGTATTTTTCGTCGTAGTTAAACCATGTGACCGAGTCGGTGCTTTAGGTTTTAATAACCACATTGTACCGTACATAACAACATTTGTTTCTCGGTTCGAATCCATCTGAGTTTTGGCACCAATGGCAAAAATGCTTTAAGGATTATCAAACTAATCAGTACATTAGCAAAGGAAAAGATGGTGGAATATGAAGATGAAAAAAATTTTATTTTCGTCCAGATAAATTACAACAGGGTATGTCTGTACACACAAGATCAGTGCAGTGGAAGATTTTTTATCTTTGGTGGAAAGAACAAATTAGGCAAATATATGAAGTTTTCGTTCCAAAGACGGGACCGCTAATCGGTCGGAGTTCGCTTCGTTCACTGATCGGCTGGATTAAAGGAACTTGGTGGCTTGGCGACCTTGGCTATAACAATACGGTTGCGTGATTATTTGTTTTCTACTGTTAATGTAATTTATTGTATCTTTTGTTCATTTGGTGAAATATTTTAAATTTCAAAGAATTGTTTTTTGGTTTTTAAAGAGTGTTTAGTGTATTTAATTGAAGAAAGTGTTTATTTTACATCGGGAGGGGGAGGGGAGTGATTTTCGCTTATTCGGGGAACTGTTTTTTCATTTATCATTTTTTAAACGATATCCATTTGATTGTTTGTTTTTTTCATATGGGGGACGTTGCAGCGGGATTTCCCTTTTTTACTAGATAGGAAAGTTATTTTTTATACTTAATATCTGAGGATGATTTTTATCTTTTGAGTATTGCTAAAGAAACAAACCATACATCTCTGAAGATCTTTGAAATACGCGAGAAAAAATAGTTGATAAAACAACTGCTCAGTGGGCACTAGATAAATCAAGATGTAATAAATATGTGCATTCTGACACCAAGCAGCTTAAAAGATTTTCGATTTACTTATTTTTTTCAACAAAGCGGTTGAAACACTTGATGGTTTATTGAAATTTTTCAACTTTTCAATGGACAAAGTTTGAACAGAACAACGTCTGTCGGGTCCTCTAGTACTTTGTATAAATTTAAATTTCTTTTCGAGAAATGTTTTCACTAACTACGCATATTAGGAAACATAAAATGCGGTTATTAATAATTTTGTAGCTAAGCTGTCTGTTATTGCTATTTACAACTGCAGTTTATTACTCGATTGCGCGTGAGCGACGCAAAGAAGGATAATGTGTTGATGAGTCTATGTATGTATGAATGTTTGTTCAAATTTGGCGTTGTAGAAGCTAAACGGTTTGGCCAGTTTTAATGATTCTTACGTCAGTCAATTTGTCTTAACATTGGGAGTGTCATTAAACTCATGACAGTAATCAAAATTCACCATATCAAAGCCCAGTCAACATACTGTCAGTTTGGGATCGTGTCGCGCTCTACATGCGTATGACAGAGCATGCGACAAGGTAGCGTTTTCACTGCCTGAACTTTTTTTTTACTAAGTCTACTAATTCGATTTTCGTCTTTAACATGTTGTGATTGTTTTTGTCGTGATTCAAGGGACTGAGTTTCACGATAGGTACTTTCTTGATGGGCTTTTTTAGTTTTGCGAGAAAGATTTGACTGTCGACGTTTCCGAGCTTGCATCATCATGAGTTATACAGTCTGTTTATGTAGCTGTGGTTGACTTAAGTTCGCGCATTTTTGCCATAGGTCAAGCACATGTAGCTTTTAGCTGATTTAGATCCCTAGAGAGAATAATAATCAGTAGTTTAGACCACCGCAAGTTGTTTAATAATCCTCACGATATAAACTCGCTCAATAAAATTACAAGATTGCGAGATTTACCCACTTATAATCATAATAACTAAGTCGATGAAAATCAAGTAAAAAGAGTAAAATAAAGAAACATATTAAATAAAAACAAAGAGAACCCGACTGCGTAAAAACCAAAAAAACTGAAAAGAAAAAATATAAGCCCAGTAGTTCAGAATATCATTAAGTACTACTGAATAACTACATTATTGAAATAGTTTTATAATCAAATCACAAAGCAAATCATAAATTCAAAAGCATTTATGATATATCTTATGTGTGTATCGATTAGAATACTATTTCAATGGTGCAGTTATTCAGTAGTACTTAATAAACTACATTCTAAACTACTGGGCTTATATTTTTTCTTTTTAGTTTTTTTGGTTTTTACGACGTCGGGTTTTGTTTTTCTTTAATAATTATTTTTTATAGCTCAAGTTTTTCGAAAATGTTCAATCAAATATTCCATTTTATTGTATTAAAAATTCTATTTTATTTGGTAGTATACTCTATATGCATCCGAACATCTATCTAAATGCATGAAATATTTATTGTGCCCTTTCCAGGAGATGGAGATGGCCAACGGACACAATATTTTCCAGAAGTACTTACGCTTTAGAATTCTGTAGGGTAGCGTAGTAGCTATAAGGTATTGAAGAAATTGACTTTCAAAATATTTACAAATGCTCGAAGTTGTGTCTAAAAGAAAGTAAAAGGATGCTTTTTAGTTTCGTGTTCTTTTCTTGCATTTCATTTTTTAAGAACACAAAAAAAAGAATCAGTTTTATATATGAATTATCATAAAACGATGAATTACTGGTTATTTATAGGTTAAAGCATATACGTTGATCATCAGTTCAGTTTATCTTAGTTTTATTTTGAATATTTGAGGAGAATGGGTAATAGGGTGGTTAAAAAACACATTTAAAAAAGGTTCTCCTAGATAACAGGACACCCCTCAATATTTTTAGACTTGTGAATAGTAACATACTGGATGAATTTTAGCTGCCTATTTCAACTGAAATAGGGTGCTCAACCTCCTCCCTCAAACTTCAGTTATATGGGGAGGCGGGTTAAAAAATACTTCGAACTGAAAAAAACAATGTTACATATTATAATATACACTAGAAATATGCATATACATTGCAATAAAACTATTATTTACAAAACAAAAAACGGCTGGGGAAATGAAATATTTCTTAATTTGTGGCATTTTTAATGCTACGGGTTATGTTAAATTAAAGGGTCATTGAGCACCCTCTTAAAGTTTGAGTAAAAAGCTAAAACTTTTACAGAATAATACTATTGGTACGTCTAAAAGAAATAGGAGGTTTCCTGGACTCTAGCTGAAAAAATATTTTTTTTAACCACCCCACTGGATACATTTAATATATTTTTTACATTTTGATTTTTCTCGTTTTTGTTACTACTGTTATGTACCGAAATAAAATTTCAAATAAATATGTTACTATATTACTATCAAATAATAGTTTCAAAACCTTCCTTAAATTATTCTTTTATGTAAAAGTAATATAAAAATTTTATTCCGAAATGTGTCAACTTATCCCAAGTGTGTCAAGTTGATATGCAGATGAAGGGAATGTTATGCTGACTTAATAAGCAAAGAAATAAAGCAAGAGTTGTTTTTAATGAAAAGGCTCATAAAATGGTTGACGTATTAGCTCGAGTTAGATGATGGTCATAAAATGTTTGACGTATTATCTCGAGTTAGAATATAAACGTAAATCTGAATAGCAGCTAATGCAGAAGATTAGATAGATATCTTCTCCAAAATACACTCGAATACCTTACCTTTAATCATCATACCTTTAAACATCCTTCCTTTAAACATTCTACATCTAAGCATTCTACCTTCAAACATTTAAACATACAATTTTAATAAACATATCATTGTAGCAAAACTTGAAGAGGATGGTTAAGGGTACGTTTCAGTAGTCAAATCTGAGTAGGGGGGTTTGTTGTACTTTGGGACGCTTGTACCGTGGGACACTGCTAATTTCTAAGAATCTGTTTTTAGCAACCATGTTTTTATAATCCCATATAGTAACTTTCACTACTAAATGGTGCCATAGCGGCAATCAGCGTTAAAATAGTTAAGCTGATGATTTTGTGAATGAAAGAGAGTTTCATGACTCCAAAGTAAATATTTTCTTCATTTTTATTTCATTTTCTGTCTTTTTATTTGTAAAACTAATCAACTGAATTTTATTTTGTTGTGAAAGAGAAGTAATTTCAATATTTTGGATATCAGAAAATCATGATAGTGCATCAAGATTGACTGCCGTTTTGGTTTTTGTTAAATCACGTGGTGATTGTCCCTTGTGACAACTAAACGTATTGAACTTTAGAAAACGTCCAAAAGTACAACATATGCAAACGCATGGTTCTTAATAATTAAGATATGTTTAGGAACATGGAAAACTTTTAATTTGATGTAGTCTTTTAAACACATTTAATGTGTGATAATAATTAATTCATTCATTATTCATAAATTATTATTAAATATTCATAATCGAATACTTTGCCATGAAAAACATTTTTTTCTTCTTTTTTTGGTGTAAAATTGGCTTTAATATAAGGGAAGGTTGTCGTCAATGAACCGATTCCATGACTAGACCGCGAAGAAATTTTCCGTACCAGAGTTTGTGCAGACGCATAATCAGTTTTAGTACCTTTCTTTGTCTGAAAACTGTCTACGGCAGAAACTTCAAGTAGCCAAATTATTTAATGATATTGTTAATCGGTCAGAAAAGATTTCTACTGTTATCTTGCTAATTATTGAGATTTTCATTTAGTTATAACATGCTTTGATCAATGATCAATTAAACGAAAACATTGACTTAAAAGAGTGCCTTTGCAAGTACAATACCCCATACTTCATGTTTAATCATGATTCGTCACATCAGTGACACCTATAAGAATACTCAATATGACGCAGTTGCTATCATTGGAACACAAGGTGTTTCCACGAATGGACCACCTGACAAAGTGTTTCATTCATGGAAAATCTCAAATAATGCTGTAACTTCAACTCAATTACCTTTGAAAATTCCTCAGTTAATTTAAAATAAATATGACAGTGAAAAAAAATTATCTCAGTATTTCATGAAAACTCTCAAACTTTATTATAATTTCAAGGTAACTTTTTTTTTGTAAAATTAATTAAAAATTTAACGCATAGCGATGCAGTTTCAAATACTTTTGCTGTTCCTAAAAAATGCAAAAATTAGTAAACTATAGCCAGTGGAGAAGTGAGAGCATGTAACGTGCTACAGTAGCTTACAGATATGGTGGCATGGACCTTAACGAAGTTTGCCGATAATATAGAGTCCTGAAGGCAACTTTAAACTGTCGCATGGAAGATAAAATCCGGTTTGTTTTTACCTTAGTCACTTATTAAAAATTTAGGAGAAAAGCCCTCCGAAATAGGAATGTGATTAGTGAAAACATATTTTGAAACTAGAGAAGTAGTTTTTGGAATTACTTCTGAAAAATTGGGGGAGTTAGCCTTTCAAGAGGCTGAGAAAAACTACACGTCTCACAGAATTAATTACGACAAAAAGTCTGCTAGTACTATAGTCTCTGGTAGTTTGAGACTTAAGATTCTGGTTTCAGTAAATAAAAATTTTCAATATGTTCTCTGACATGTTAGAGAGCAAGTACAATCATGCGACAAACGAAAATTTTCTAAGTCGAATTAACAAAATTCTCAAAAGGTCAAAAGAAGTTGAAAAGATATTAGCTAAAAACAGTGTTGCACCAGATTGAGAAAATGTTAAGTGGTGAACGAGGTGTGATGACAACAGCTGTGTATTGTGTGAATGCTGGGTTTTTTTATGTTCCTCTTATCAAAAAATAAAACATTTTAGAAAATAAATCTATTTTTCTATAATTTATTGTTATTTTAGTGTTTATTGATCACCTGTTATATATATTTGTAAGTTACGCATTGATTTTTTAATTTGAGAGTGTGGTCCATCAATGGAAACTCGTTGGTCCATCTATAGCAACCGGTAGCCATGAATGGATCACATGCTGAAATATTTATTTTCAATTCTCATTCTTTATTGTGTATATGTATCATGAAAGTGAGTGTTATTATTAAAAGAGAAATATACTGAGAAATTGTTCCTATAATTAACGTGAAATTTGAGTTGGATTTCCATTCTAAAAAAATAGAAAACTGCTATGTGGTTCATTGACGGCAAACTTCCTCTATTGCTATTTCCTGAATCATGAAGAGTTTCCCATGGTATAACAGGATGTGTCCCAAGGTAAAATAGGCTGTTGTACGAGTATGTTGAGACAGTTTGGAACTCTTACTTTAAATAATGGCTGGCAATATTTTCTTTTTAAACCGTCTGAAATGTATTGGAGAGAAATGTGTTGGGAGTATTTTTTGTGACATTTTGGTTTTAAATTTTCTTTTTAAGTAATTGTACTCAAAAATTAAAATATGAAAAGTGTACTAAGGAACAACACTCTCCCCAATACAGTTACAGCTTTACAATGTCTTGCTCTACTTTACACAAATACAATCAAAGCGATACTGAATGCGCCTTAAATTTTAAGACAGAAAAACTGAATATCTCAGTCATTTCTGACTCAATAATAATGTAAATAATGAACAATTCACTGGACTCAAAAACTTATTTTTTTTTTTAAACGAGAAGCAAATGTGAACCGCGTTATTTTCATTTGGTATAGATAAATAAAACCAATTGGTTTTCCACCATAAGTTTTGGAAATATCCGCAGTCGTCAAAACAGAAATACAATGGAACATTTGAAGCACATCCAAAGGTATAAAATAAGTAAAAAGTAATAAATAAATATCGCTACGTAACAACTAGTTGCCTCGCAGCAATAAATATTCTTGAAGTATTAGAGTGAAAAAATCTTTCATAGTTCCCCAATGTTAAACTTTAGAGAAAAAATCGCAAAATCGTTATTTATATGTTCTTTATTCGCGTTTCATGGGTAAGCAATATGCTACACAGATATTTTTAAGGATGCATATCATAAGAGAAATAGTAGACAGTGGTATAAGGAATCGATAAAAACAACTTCTATACTTATAATTTATCTATGTTCTCCGCATAAAGTTTAAGGAGAAAAACGGGGACATTTTTCAAATGTAATGAAGATCTTAATCGATATTGTCAAATTTCTTAAAATATTTCTTTTGCTTTAAGAGTGCGATCCTTATTTAATGGTGTAATAAAAGAAGCCGTTCTAAGTAGGATGAAGAGAGTTATTAGTAATCATGAAAGTTTTTGTGTGCCTTTATTACAGAGCGATTCAATAAGTCAGCTGCGTTACGGCCTATCAGTATCTTTTCTTTTATAAGATTTAAATTGTAACTAAACTATGTTGTCCTTTTTGCACTAGAAGAAAATATTGAAACGTCACAGATTATTTTTGGATTTATGTAGTTCTAAAACAGCCATTACGTTAGAATATTTACTGATTTAGAAGGATGTTAGAGCGTTATTCTGCCGCTGCACAAAAAATCTAATGCTGTTTCCCTTATGTAGAAGTTTTAAGGTTAATTTCAAAGCTCTTTCGACTTTTTATGTAAAATAATCTATCTAACGTTGAAACAATTGATCATTTTTTGTAACAAAGTTCGTTTCTGTCTCATCTATTTCTTTCTTCCCTCTTTTTAAAATTTATATTTAATATTAAAGACTGTTCAACTGCCATATAAGTGCAAACCCTAATTAGACAAAAATTTCAATTTTTAATTTTCTTTCTTTTTTTATTTTTCTAACCTTGAATTCTAAAAAATCTACTTCATTCATAAATTTAGAGCCCTCTTTTTATTCTTCATTAATAAATGTGTAACAGAAAGCTTTTACAGGAAAAATGTTAGAAGAAATACATTTGAAAAAAAAATTAAAAATGCAGCACCGCTTGCGTCGTCCTATCCTTTTTTCAAAACTGTATTTATAGCTTACTCGTACATATTTGAAAATTATCACCATACGCGGAAAGAAATTGTCAATTTTACTTAATAACGTTTCAAAAATATGTTGCCACAACGCTTTATTATGCACCTACATGTTAAATTGTACGACAAAGTCATCCTCCATCTAATCTATTTCCGGAGAAAGTGCAACGAAGCGAAAAGTTCGTTAACGCCCTTTTAATGTTAAGTGTGTAAACAAAATGTTGCAGGAGTTCATGACAGAGATTAACGCTTACAACTATGTTAACAGCAAAATTACGCTCATCAGTTTTAACCTTTCGTAATTTGTAGCCTCGTTACTAGCCTGCTTTTTAGTATTTTTTTCCAACTGAAAATAACTTTTACATGTGCTGTTTCTATAAGCGTTAATAAAAGACAACTGACGACAACTGTTCCACTTCTTCCCCGAATGGTAACAAGACCTTTTTGGTTTTGGTGGGAGATGTGGAGTGATTTTTCAACGCCATCCAACTAAGAAACACGGAACTACAGCTGATTTGATTAAAATTTTGACGAAATACAGTAGCAACATCAAAATCAACATTTTGGGTACATAATTAAGGTTTATTGCAAATAGAAGAAAAATATATAAATGATTCTTTTAAGTACCATTTTGAAGAGTAAATGATGTTACTTTCAAAAACATAAATGATAAATAGAATTAATTACAAAATGATTAAAAGTTATTTAACATTTTAGAAAACAACGTATTATTCAAAAACAGTCTTGATTAAAAATAAGAATGGCTAAAAATATATTGGTGCAGTAACAAAGTCATGAATAAGTAGAATGTAACAATTGGTAATATATCAGTAAATTGTTGGCTTTAGTTTATTAGTGGCAAATATAACTTATGACATTAATAAAAGAATGAAAATTTTTTGCAATAACTTCCAATGGAAATGAACTCGAGATTGAGTTATTAACCTTTTCACCACTTACGAGACAAATATAGTCCAATTGCAAACTCAGGTTAAAGCTCTAGATTCTAAGAAACACCCTCAATTTAACCACAAAATTAGAAGCAAACATAAATAAAAATTGGTGAATCATATTTAAAGAAAATAAACTTCATAATCATACTTACATTTTTTAAGATACAAGTTTGAATAAAAAGAAATCTAACTGAAATCAAATGCAGGGGGTAAAAAGCACGAAAAGTGAAACAGGCATGATAAAAGCAGTTTTTTTTCTACGTCACCTACAGTCAAAATCAAAGTTAAGTTGGACTCTGAACACATTATATTTAAATAATTAAATATGTGCGCCAAATAATCGACAAGCAAACACAAAAGGTCACGATATTTTATTATTCAAAATGTTCAAAACAACATGCTTTAAAGATAAGTTTTGCGCAAAAAAAGCAGTCAAGCAGCTTCTGTTTATTAAGTGATAAATCAAATATCTCCTTTGAGTTCATTATTTTTAAAATTTTAGGTTTGATGACTGACATTGTTATCCTGACAGCAAGGTGGCACACAGGTTAGGCGTTAATATTTTACATCTAAGTTCACGCATTCATACCCTAACCCGATCGATGTTTTTTTTTAATGCACAAAATCGCTGGCATTCGCGTATAATCATGCGGCATTCTAAAGACCCCTTGACACATCATTTGGTTTGGAAACATTCGGTTAATCTAACTTATTAGTAGAATGCTGCATTGAGAGAGCATAGGGCCTTTCATGTAGTAGGCTGAGAATCAAAACTCACAACTGTTAACGACTTGCTGTCTATAGTGGCGACCTGTGTAATGTAATGCACTGGATATGAAAATGGTATATAGCCAATACTTGATTAGATTATTCTAATTTCTTTTTTACTTAACGCGTTATTTGCTTTAGAGAAGTAAGTGAGAATATTCACTTGAAGTTAAGAAGGAAGGATCGGACCTCATTTTTAAGCTCAAAAACTTTGTGAAAATTTAATCATTAATGAGAGAGCTCATGTTCACTTCTCATCTCTTGGAACAAGAAGGAACTATATATGTAATCTACAAGACGAATTATTATGTAGCTAATAACTTTTCTAACTCATTTCTCGAAATCTTATACTTGGAAATATATATATATTAAGCTTATTTCAGCATAAAATAAAATTTAAAAAAACTAAAAAAAAGCTTATTATATCGGGTTTGGAATTAGTGTTTGAAGCATAAGCAAAAAAACAAGAACTAAAATACTGGTTTTTTACTTAATTTATTTACCTCTTTCTATTGGTCGTAATAAATCAAAAGAAAGTAATTACTTCAAACACTTAATACTAAAAAAATGTGAAAGGTTAAACAATTAAAATTTCCAAAACAGTTGTTGGTTGGCGTCGCTTTTAAAATAAAGGCAGTTTTGACTAAATATTCCAATTAAAAATTAACGCTTATAGTTTTCACAGTATTATGTCATGAGGTGGAAAAAAAAGAAAAGCCTGAGTCAAGTGTCGTTAATGCAATACCTAGTCAAAAGTTATCATTGCTCCATTTTTTAAAAATTCCAGATAAAACTTCAAGGTGTTTTATTTACACTAACTCTCACACCACTATTCATGATACAAAAGCATTGAGTTTTATTTTTAAATGAAAATTCTTTGACAGTTTAATGCAGATTTTCGGTTTGTAATCCCCTTAGTAAACTGCTGGGGACCCCGAGGATCGAGGACTACCTGTTCATTACATGTGGAGAATTTAATGTAGTTATTTTATTTCTTCATTGATTTTAAATCCATTTTTGTACATTTCTTTATTTTCCCTTTCAGTAGTTAACAAAGCTATACACCAGATTAACTATTATTTCGTTGAGTTTCTTGTTTTAATTGTTGTCTTTTGTTTTTGTCCTTGCTTAAAGTTATATTTAAAAGTTATTAATAAAGAAATTTATTGCTTAGTGTAAGTTTGATAATCACAAGCATCATAAAGATAAATCAAGACTGAATTGATATTGATTTTTTTTAAATCTTACTTTAATAAATTTTGCATGCAGCGAGGAGTCACTTTCCTTGTAACCTTATTTAAATGCGCTATTTAAACTCACAATGAAATGAAGAGCTAACAAGAGTAACATTTACATTCCAGACCGGAAAATTAGAAATTTTAAGCTCTTATCCAGACACCTAAAGTATACCAACGCATTTGAGGATGCATATTTTAAACAGGGTTTTGAACATTATAATAGTTAAATTTTGAGGACGTAGAACATCATAAACACTAGTTAAGAATACTTACATGTTCAGATTTTGTTATGGTTTTCAAAGTATGATTTTTATGATTAAGTATAACTAAAATAAATATATTAATGTTGTTTTATTTATTAATAAATTCAGTTTAACTTTGAAAGAACTAACTAGCCTAAACTAATGTAAATAAACATGCAATACATCAAACATCCCGGTTATCACATCTATATACTAAAGTATCGCTTTTATTAGAACTCAACAGTCTGTATAAGTTAATAACCGAGCTAGAGGGGAAAGAAGATTTCATCTCATTGAATCTGAGAGTGCCAACAATCTGGTACCAAATGGGGGAAATTTGCACCAATATTTGGGTTTACCGAACAAAATATCTCTTTGGTCACCTAAAACAGATTACTAATGATTCCAAATGTAGTGTAATTTATTTGTGAGAGTTTGTTTTACACTTTTCTTTGTAAACATCTGGTAATACTTCATTATATAAATATTCATTTAATTGTTGAATTTGGTGCAATTTTACCATCCGTTCTGCAAACTTTGCAACACTATATAAGACTGAGGAAGTATGACTATTATATCTCATTTGAAGTAATGTTATCAAATGCTAGGGACAAATACACCAATACTTTTTTAAAAAGTATATTATGAACCATTGCCTTAAAAAAAAATAAAAATAAGAGACATAAACATTTTTTTTTTTTTTTTTTTTTTTTTTTTTTTTACAGTTATATTCTGCAAAACTGTTTTAAACCTTGAATGAAATAGATAATAAAACATTATAACAACTTATCCTAGTAGAACCATTAATATCAGAAAATATCTATCTATTCAGTGGAAAAATTGAGTTTTAAATTGCAAAGGGGAACTTTGCTCCTCTTTAACTACGGAAGCAAAGTCACACCAGTATTGGCGCAAAGTAAACCTCGTCAGTATAATCGTTCACTGACGAGGTAAAACAAAAATACTTATAAGAATCTTTCTGTCATGAAAATCCTCAAAAGGACACAAGGTAGTATTAAAAAAAGGTACTTACGTAAAACGCTTGAACACGTGGACCAGCGGTATAAAAGTTTAGGTGATTGAAAACACAATACAACCTGGTAAGATAAGCAAAAAACGTAAACCTATCTCTGATAACGATCTCGAATTGGCAATTTGTCCACCTGTTTACTGTTATCTTCTACCTAGTTGAAAGAAATTCCGAATTGTCTACCGCTTCGTTACTGAAGTTCTCGAAAATCAATAAAAACACTTTTACACTTTTTGGAGCAATATTATCTCTATACGAGCAATGTTCTCCCATTTTACGGAAAATAATGTAGACAAGCGAGTCTCGGCCGCCTGGTATGGTTCGACTCGTGTATTGTCACTGGTAAGATACATTTACTTTATCTACCAGATTGTTGGCACCCTCAGCTTTAATAAGATTTTTTCTTTCCCTCGCACGGTAATTCATTAATCCAGACTGTTGAGTTCTATTAAGAACGATACTGCAGTCTCTGGGTGTGATAACCAGGCAGTCTAGTGTATTGCATGTAGTTTTGCCTTAGAGCAGTTTTAGGACCAAAAACTTACTGCCATGAACTAATTTTGTTTATGCAATACAGATCAGGTAAAAACGCAAGATTTTTTCTAAAACTTTCTGTTTAACATTATAGATGTTTTTTTTAAATGTCTTACAAACTAAATATCAGTTTAACAAAGTATTCAAAGAATGTTTTGCAATCTCACTTACTCAAAAACAGTAAATATGTAACACTCTTATAGATGCCTTTACTGTAAATATGCCATTTGATTTAACAACTGCAGAAAGAAGAAACTTTAAGCGTGTGTGTTTTAGTTGTCAAAATTTCAATTTGTGTAGGACAAATTTCTGATAAATAATGTTTTACATTGCGTATGTTGCACATTTAAAAGATCAAACAATCAGTTGCAAACTGTTGTAGATTATTTTTTATTAGTACTAAATGTAGCTTGTTTTCTAGTGTACAGATAAATGCCAAAATCAACATGTAAGCTGAGAAATTACAATCAATAATGTCGCTATTTTATGTAAAGCACGGAAAGGGGAAAAAAGTTTTTCTAAAGATTTTCTTTCCTTAAACTCACTGTGTGAATGTATTACTATTTAAATGAAGAAACAAAATGTTCAACTTTATTGATGTCAAATCTATCTGGATTTAAACTGAAAGTACAAACAAGCAAGAAATTGTAGCCCCATTTGAAATCCTCACCTAAATATCGGTACAAAAGCACAAGTAAGTTTGTGTAAAGAATACACAATATGCGTAAATTAATATTGAATAAATATCTGTATTCAAGCGCTTCAGAAAGAAACTAATAAGACTTTCCATGTTTGTTTGATGAATCGTGGTGACATTCAATTACCATGTTGATTACATATGGAATGTAGGAAAAAAATGACAAATGTAGCTGTTAAGAGCACAGATAATTTTATCCATATATGGTGCTTTTTAAGAAAACTTAATCTTGCTAAGATACCATATGGTGGAAGTTCCGTATCCTTCCCATTTTTCTCGCTGAATATTTAATGATGCAATCGCATAGGAAATGCCGACCTGTTTCAATTATTGTAAAAGCATTTAGAGATTAGTATGACACTTCTTTAAAAGGATGCATTAATATAATGTGGTTCTTTATGAATGCACATTACTTACGCAAGCATCAATGACTTCCGCTCCTTAACTTACGATTATTATCCGAATCAAAGTGCTTATTTGCTAATCTTGTAGGGAAAAAATGGCACTAGTTTGAAATATTAAAAAAATATATTACTCTACTTTAGTCTGAAAGAATCTTGTAGCTTTAGGTAAACAATTATTTGTATATTAGCAGTGTAATTTATAAAAACACTTTAAGAAAGAAAGTAACTGAAAAAAAAAAGGTTCCAGTTTTAGTGACAAGTCTAAACTTCATGCTTAAAAGTTTTCATGCGTTTTTGGATGCGCCAATACTAATATTTGATTTTCGAGATTTATGCGTCCTCATACGTCCAGAAAGATAAAATAAATTCGCTGTTGCTGCTTACCAATTTAAAAACAGGTTTTAAGCGCTATCATTTTTATCTTCTCTATCTCTGTTTTTTTTCTTTTTCTTTTTCGTTTAATCATGCTGGTGCATTGTACTAATAAAACGAAGATGGTGAATTAAGCGAATTTTAAACCAAAGCGCAGATATGGCAACGGTCGGCAAATGAAATACAAATTGTAGACAGCTCATTTAGAATAAGACTGCCTTTTATTGGACTCTCTAAGAAAAAGATGCCTACGTTGATACATAAAGTAAACGTGAAAAACGGGTGCATAAAGCCAAATTTCATAAAGAACAGGTTCAAGTAGACACAATTGCTCTAAATATGAAAATGATTTTTTAATTAGATATTTTTAATTAAGTTTAAAAAGTCACAAACTAGGAATATATGTGAGAAATAAATAAATGCCTTTGTGCTGAGATGTAATTTGAGAAAACTAACTTTTTTTCAGCACAAATATACAGATTACTGTATACATATGTTTCCAAGTTTCAAGGTACCCCTTTTTTAGTACAAAAGCTCACTTTTTGCATTGAAAATGGGGTTCCTTGAAACCCTGGAACATATGCATGCAGTAATCTGTATATTTGCGCTATAAAGATGTTGATTTTCTCTAGTTAGCAATATATGTAACTAAGATGTACCACACTATTCTTTAATGGACCAACACAGTGAATGAAAGAAGAGATATATTTTTTTAAAATCTGCAGTCGTTTTACGTTTCGCAAGTGATCTTTTTTTCACTTTGGTCATCTTTTGGCACAGTATTGATATACTGACTGGTGATATTTCATTCACTCCGTCGTGACAATAGCTTCCTCCATGTAACGAAGATTTAAATTACAGACATTCGGTGATGTTTTCAGCTACTTTTTGTGCAACTATCAATGTTTTATGTATGTTGCAGTAAAGAGCTTATCCAAAAGATTCGCCAAACAAGTCTCCTATTTTGTATTTAACTATTGCTCCTAATGGATTTTTTCATAAAAAAACATGTTATATTAATTTAAAATCTAGCATACTAATATCGTTCGGGACTTTCTACCGATTTCATCTACTTAAAATTTTTAGTTGCATCTAAACCGCTCTCATCTGCAATCGTTTCCAAAATATAAAATGATTTCATTTCTTTCTTCAATTTCTCGTTTTTAACTCACGGTTAAATCAGCTCAATATTGCATTTCTTTCTCTCATTTTCTTATTTATCTCATGGTTAAATCTGCACAATAACGCATTTGCTTCTGCTGTTTGTAATGCAAAACACAGAATGTCATCGCCTGTCAGTCGAAGTAACATTTATTCTACGAGCATGATGAACTTTTTTTTTTTTTTTGGTATGTACGAAAAGTGATGTTTTCTAGCAAACTATTTATTTTTCAGAGCAGTAATATCAAAACCATCAAGTCTCTGAGCCAACTTTTGTGTTTATATGCACAACTTGGGCAGTTCAGCCCCATATTCGAATTTTACAAGCTAATAAGGCTGTTTGTGTAAATTATTCCTTCCAGTAACATAATTTTTCACTTTTTGACATCTCTTAAAATCAATATCTATAGAAATTAGTACAGCTGTTGTATTCAAGCAACCAATCAATCAATCAAGTCAAATGAGCAGGAACAATTTTCTGTCATTAAATACGACATGTTGTGATAGAGGGATATGTTACAGACACTGCGCTCCATATCTGCTCGCCGCGTCTATGGAATTTTATGGTGGTTTATATTTTGCAACCATTCGGATCTTGAAGCGTAACATTACCATTCGTATCTATTTCGTTCAAAATGAGCAAAAACCACGCTTTTTTTTAATTTTAATTTTTCTTCAGAGTTATGATAAAATTTGCCAACCCCTGTGGCGTAGTACAAAATAGCTAAAGCAGATATTACTGCCGTGGGCAGGCGAAGGGCAGTAACCTCAAATTTTTCATTTTAATTTTGCCATCTGTTGTCCCTTAGCTTTATTGTACAAACTTGCTTACTTGGTTTCCGCTGGAAAAAAAGCTCGAAAAAAAGTCTCATTCAAACATTTCCCTACCGTTAATACTGAATCTAAAACGCGTTTCTCTAAGTATCTCGTAAACTCATATCTGCAAATACAGTCGTTTTTCTGTCCACGGCAGATTAGTTACGTGTTATTACAGTTAAAAAAGTTTTTTTTTCTCATTTCAGAAGCAAATTACTTTGATCCATAACCAGGGGCGGCATTTCAACATTTCATTTGGGGGGTCGAGTTTTTTAAACATGAATTTTCTCACTGTGAAATAAAATACCAGTACATTTTTTTAAAGTAAGGTCATTAAAGAAATTCAAATTTTAATTTCCACGCTTTTAATTTATTTTATAGTAAACTGTAACAGAAAAGATCTTGATACTGCCGTTTCTAAAGTAAATTTTTAATGTTCGATTTTTGGAATCCAGAAAAAAAGGAAATCTTGGTACTATATTCCGTCAATGTCCAGTAGCATGCTCTTGGCAGTATAGCTGAAGATGAAAGTCTTGCTTGTCCCATCATGCCATCATGCACCAAAAAAAAAAAAAAAAAAATCTCTAACCTTCTGAGACACGAAAATGATCTTTCACAGTTAGCCGAGTTGATTGGAATCGGCGAAAAATAATTGAAGCTACAAAGTTATGTTAGAAAATGCATCTTTAAAAATATTCTCTTTAAAAAAACCACGCAAGTTTAAAATTTGTGCTCTAGTCTTCATTTTTCATCATTGAAGTACACTGGCTCTTCACAAAACAATTCTTTTTGCTTCGTTCAACAACTTTTACATGTAACTGAAATATTTTATTTATCTTGTTCAATAACCTGCACATATAATATTGAACTTAGATTTATCACTAAATCTTGTGTTAATTTCATTAGAAACTGAATGAATCTATTATTTGATACAAAATATTGAGCCAAACATAGGACTTTGCATCATCATGTGAATTTTTGTCACTTTTTTAAATATTTTTTTAAATAGGTCTAATAATTCCAAATTAACAAGAAACTCTTAATAGGAGCTCAATCAAGAGTTCTAGCTTTAACTTTTGAATACCATTTTGTACCTCTCAGTTAAAGAAATACAAAAGTAAACCCAACAAAAGTATTTGTTGATGCACGAATT
This sequence comes from Uloborus diversus, assembly GCF_026930045.1. Lineage (NCBI taxonomy): Eukaryota > Metazoa > Arthropoda > Arachnida > Araneae > Uloboridae > Uloborus > Uloborus diversus. Next base: position 136,149,790 of record NC_072735.1, on the reverse strand, counting down.
TTTTTCAAAAATAGCGTGTCTTTTGTAAGAAGTTTCCTTGAAAGTATATTGAATTGCTCAAATATGCCTCTTAACAGAAGGAATCAATGTTCACTCACTAACTGAACGTACATTTAAAATATAAACGCAACAATGAACTCAAAATACCGCGGAACTTCTCGTAAAAATCGGGCCAGTCACACCTGTGCACTGCCCTTTCACATTAGAAGCAGAAGCATCATTTTAACTCTGAACTTAAAAGTATGAGGCATTTAACCCATATGAGGAAATTTCTTCTTCAGTTGAAACAAACTTATTCTCCGTCTGTTTTTTATTCTGGAAGTTCTGAAAATGATTCAGGAAGTTCTAAGTTATTACCCTTATAGCGAAAAACAGTTGCTTTTGTCTGGACAGGTCTCGAATTTCATCAACTTTTACTAAAGATTGTCTGCAGATTTTTTTTTTTTTTTTTTAAATTATTGCATATGATCACTGATTCGCGCGTTATGTGAATTGAATTTCCCGATTTCTTAATATTTTGTGCAAAATATTTGGGGGTGCAACCGCCCCCTCTTGCTCCCCCTATTTGCCGCCCCTGTCCTTAACCAAGGAAACATAACTCTTGAAAGATGAGTTAAAGCAGGTAAGTCACTAAAGATAATATTGTTTAAAATATTTCAAGGTGGTTCGCATCATTACAGCAAAATGTATCATAAATATGCACGCAGAAAAATAACCCGAGACTTTTAAATTTTCAACAGTAAAAAAATAAACTTCAATTTACGCATCGAGAAGGTGTACGGAGTATAACACTACAGCATTTTAAAAATACGAAGAATAAAAAAAATGTATGGTATTGTTACGTAAGACGTCAACATGATTGTTTGTATTTGTTGATAGAACATGTTGAAAAAAATGTTGAAACTTGATTCCATTGTCATTATTCAAATAAGTGTTAGTTTCAGTTTCAGAAAAATCATTATACTAGTTTAAACTGAGAGGCGTTTAGTTTGTTATTGATAAATGGTTTTCTTCAGAGAAGACTTGAGAAACGATATTTAAAAAGTTTTATTTATCTTCTGAAAAAATATATTTTTTCCAGTGTAAGAAAAGTTTGTTGTATAAACTCTTTTTATTCTGAAAATCATTAAATTCGGTTTTCATTACAGTGGTTCGATAGCTTTTATTGGCAGAATATTCTAAAAAAATATCTCTAAGGAATTGCTTTGTCGTTTTCATTTTGCTTCGTTGAAACTCTTTTAAGCCATTCACTTCTAGCTAAAAATAATGTTTTCCGTTTTCTTCATCTTTCAAAAACAAGTACTGAGTCAGGAAACAGAAAATTGACCAACTTTTATAACATTAACTCTCAATGTGTGGTGAACAGGTCATCCAAAAGTCAGTAGCCTTTTAAAACATTATGATTCTAAAACTATTTACAATAAAGAGATGTGGTTTACACGTAAATGTTTAGAAACAGGGCCATTTTTTAAGATCAAAAAATGCATTAGTTACATTTTTCACCAAAAAGAGACTCTGGAGTTGAGAAAAAAAGTAATACAGAGTATTTTGAAAAATAAAAGTTGTTTAATCTACCAGCAAGTCAAGAACTTCGAAATTGAAACTTCTCTAATAATCGGTTTAGAAATAGTAAAAAAATATATACTCCATAGCTCTATATAGTTTATCTAGCTCTATATAGTTTAAAATGAAGTCTCCAAAAAGCGTCTGTTTGTTTGAACACGTAAAACTCGAAAACTACCCGGACTATTTCACTGAAATTTTATGTATATTTCTTTTAGTAGCAGAAAGGTTGGCAGACCAGCTTGAAAAAAGTTCGATTATTAGTTATTTTTTTATTAAAATTTAGAACCCGCTTTCTCATAAATTCCCTAGTATTGGGGTGAAAAATTACATGCACATATTAATATTATATATCACAAAAAAAGCATTTTTCTGCGTTCTACGCGATTTGACCCAATTCTCTAAATTTCGACGAGAGTTATTCGCGTTTTTAACGATTTTTTCAAGGCTTCACTGGATTCTAGACACTACTTTCTTCATCAAAAACGTCAGTAAAAAGTGAACGAATCGTCCCACAGTTTCTTTTTTGACACCATTGGAAAGAGCAGCTTTTTTTACTGCACCTCAAACTCGACCTACGGTCAAAGATCCAAACTACTATCTCAATTAGGAAACAAGGTACACGGGTTGAACCTGGAGATTGAAAATATCTGCTGCAATAAAGTTATTAACTTTTTTTTTTATGTTGCCATGTCTACGCATTTTAAATCCTTCGTTTCTGTGTCATTTCTTATTTCAGTTTCTTAAAAGTGTTTTAATTTATAGGGATCCACAGTCACTAGTGTATAATATTAATGAAACCTTCTTTTACTTTCAATAATGGATAATGATCACTTATAATATGCTTTGAAAAGCACGATTTATATTCATACATTCTTGTAATAGTAAATAACTAACTATAAATTAAATATTTAATACCTAAAATGCCTAAATCCTTCTCTTCACATATGGAATTAACTGAGGTAAATTTCGTTTGAATCGCTCTTTGATTAAGTTAAATCAAATATGTTAATATGCGTCGTAAATCGAGCGCTTTTCTAACTTCATGCGCTTAATTCAGTAGCTACTAATAAATAAATGTCTCCTTTCTACATTGATGGACGTAATTAACTTCGGCAACCGGGTTTTCGAATAGCATGATCATGTATTTACTGTACCTAGGTAAATGTGACAGATAATATTAAATGCATTATATTTAATTCAATATAGCTCTACGTCATTTCTACTTAGCTGAAACTTAAATGTATGCGGAAGTTTTAGATATAAGCCTTTTTTGAGCTCATCTTAATGTTAGTTCCCCCCCCCTCTTTTTTTGCATGTCTATTTTCTTTTAAATGTTAATTTCCCTTAAGGTTTGTACTGTAATGACCTACAACTTGTTCATTGCAAGTTTTTAAATTGAGTAACTTTCAAAACGTGCATACAAATTTTAAATTTATAGAAAAAGAAATGGGAATTTCTCTAAATCTAACTTATGTTTAGAGGAATCATTATATTAGTAGATAAATATAACATACTGCAAAAAAAAAAAAGAACGAGATCTTGAAATTCCAGAAATGAACTGATGAATGCATATCTAATAAAGTGAGTTGCAAAGTAGCTGATGAACTCTTTTTTTTCTAGTTAATTGATGTTTCTTTCTAATAACTACGAAACAGAAACTTATGTTTTCACGTGCTTAATGGAAGTTCTATGTAACGAGTGCTAGTTGCATCCAATCTGGAAATTGTATTATTCTCAATAAAAGGGTAAGAATCGTGTCCGGAACTTTTGAATCTTCTTCATTAATTGTATAATGATTACTACTAATTAATTATATCTCGTCCGTAAAATCTTTCTCTTTTTAGCCGTATTCTAATCACAATTTCCCTTTTCTTTGTTATACCTCTTATTACCTATTCTAGAAACTCACCAGGCTCCCCAGTTAAAATTCCTTTCCAAAAAAAAAAGGGGGGGGGGGGCACTGCTTAAACGTGTCTCAGTCTACCCTACTCATACGCCTTTACTTCAACTCAAGACAAATATTTTTTTACGAGCTTCTCGTTTTCACTCTTATTAAGAACTTATGTAAAGTCTAATGCCGCACCTAAATGCAAACGGAGATGATCTAAAATAAAATAAATGTTTGATGCTACATATTAATTTTCTTTTGTTTTAACTATTTAGGTATTTCTACTATTTAAATAAACCTTTTTTTTTCATGTACTTGTTCTCCTTAACTGCGACGTAGACAAATAGTTTTTTACGAGCAACTCGTTTACACTCTTATTAGGAACTCATGTAATGTGTCTAAAGTCGCACCTAAATGCAAACAGAGATTATAATGCTGGTTGTTGAATATTCATTTTATTTTCTTTTATTTATTGAAATTTTTCTTATTTCTACTATTTGCATAAACTTTTTTTTTATCACGGACCCATACTCCTTTCCTACAAAGTAGACAAATGATTTTTTACAAGGTTCTCGTTTTCACTCTTATTAAGAACTCACGCGATGTGTCTAAAGTCGCACCTAAATGCAAACAGAGATGCTCTAAAATGAAAGGTTACTCGAACACTCATTTTTCACCCGGATAAGTTGGGGGACGATCGATGTCGGTGGTGGTGAAAGACGAAGCACTTCCTGGCAAAGATAAATTATTGAGAATGAAAATTTCATCGTTGTATGTAAATTTTCGTGGTGTCAGAATAAATGTACCATAAATTGCTGGCGCTAGGTTTAAAAGAGATTTCAACTTGGTACGCACTTGGAGCGACACAAAGGTATTTATATTACTTGTATAAGTTAGCGTAGTTTTTTTGAAAAGTTATTCGAGATTAGTATATTTTTTTTTTTTTAATTTAATTACAGTATAGATATTATTATATATCTTTTTACATTTTACGTACATGTGTTCTATTACTTAGCATTAATATTTTCTTATGTTTCGCTTTGTTTATTATGGGGAAATAATTACGAATTTAAGGAAATTTAATTAATACGAGATTTAACATGAAAATTATTAAACTTTGATAAAAATTAAACTAACAAGTAAAACAGACTATTTTTTTTCTCAAATAATGATAAAGCTTAGCCAAGGAGAGATGGCGGATGACCTTCAAGCGAAAATATCATTTTTCTCATTTGTAATTCGCAACTCAAGAGCTCGAATACGCTACCTTGCAATAATTAACAATACTACCTAAAAAGGTAAAACATTCCATTCCACGTGTTTCCCTTGGGGTAAATTACAAGCTTCAGACAGTTTATGGTGTAATTTAGTTTCAGAAGAATAGAAAAGAAAGCTTTCCACAAACACGATGAAAAATTACTGTCATTCACAAATCGTCAAAGCAAGTTATAAGTTATGGCATTTGTTTGTTTTACCTTTTTTATCCGCCATTAGACAGTGGCGGCAGCGCCCCCTATAGTTTACTGGAGTTGCGAATAGTTAAAATCAACCAGAAAATGCCGAGTAGTTGCAGCCGCGTTCTCGCTGATCCTATGTATTACAAATTAATGACAAACAACCTGTTACAAATGTTACAAATGATGCATTTTTTACATTGTGAAACATTTTTCAACGACGTTCTGCTGTAGAGCAGCACGTTAATTTCTGAAAAAAGCAATTTGGTACTATGTAGCACAAATCAAAACAACATTTCTGATACATTACTTTGGTATACAGAGTACTTTCGTCATTTTCTTTGCCTAAAGTGATGTATGAAAGAAGGATGATTCTTACTTTTTTGAAAATGCATTTTAAATAAAACGATGAAATGGATATTAAACAGTATTATTCCTATTTTATCCCATCATATTTATATTAATTTTGGATTTTTCGTTTGCTCAATACAAATCTGAATTTAGAATTAAAAGTTTATTCAACCTTCATTTTGGAAGCTCTGTTTTTTTAATTACTGCCTAACTTGTTAATGCATAAATTGTGAAAATGGAGACAATTTTTAGATCTTGCCCATGAATTATTCAAAAGTGCATTCTTTTCAGAATCAGAGTCCTTTGCTTGAAATGCATATTAAAGGATGACACTTGCTTTCATTTTCTAGGTCTTACAGATCATTTTCGCAGAAACAATTCCAGAATACAATCTTGCTTTCTCAAAAATTTCATTATTTAGAGAGCACAGCTCTATTTTCAAAAGAAGACGTTGCAAAAATATTTCATTTCATGCTAAACAGTCTTACAATTCGTGGGACCTGCTTTCGTATTCAAGATTTAATTTCAATGGAGTTACATTGTATATAAACACAAACATATGTACAATGGTGCTTTGCGTCGACAAACTCAATTGATGAATGAAACATGAATATTTTTAAGCGAAGTATGAGACATTGAAAGCTTAGTTTTTACCATACTGGAAAATGTTTTATTAAGTACCAGACAAATTTTGAATACATTGCATTTCGTTCGTTATTCCTCTGCTGAATTATTTAAATAATAATAATAATGATGATGAGGTTATCATAATAAAAATAATACAGAATGCACGAGTTTCGGGGTTTCCAGGAACCACAAATGATAACTTTGAAAATCATCAAATATATAATAGACAATTCATTGATCGAGTACGCTCTAACGTCATTTAAATGAAACTCGCTTCGTAGCATGCGTGACGGAATTATTTCGTTGTTGAAGCACTAAAAATTCAGTTATTTATTTATAATTTGATAATATTTTTTGCCAATGTTCGAGGGACATGCTTTATTTTGAGCTAGTGGTACCCAAACAGCTTTGTCCGTAGTAGAGAATTAAAAGTTCATTAGGTTTGCCTGTATGTTACCAAATAATGGATGATGATGGGTGAGAATGGATTCTTGCCAATTTGCTGCGCTAATTTGCTCACCCATGGTCGCATATGGTAGATTGTTTGTCCACGTTATGATAATTTGCTCGGCAAAATGTTCTTAGAATTGGAATAAAAAAAGAACAAAGTCGAGTTTTCGAAAAATCGCTTCGATTTGCACACCCCCATACTACGACTAATTCTAGGCCAAATTTCGAAAAATCAGCCGAACGGACTAGGCTCTATGTGTGTCACATATGTCCAGACATCGGGGATATCCAGACAAAAATCCAGACTTTCAGCTTTATTATTAGTAAAGAAGACTGAACTTTATCCGTTAACTTTACTGTTTAATTGATAACACTGTAATTCAAGGAGATTTCGGAAAAGGGAAAGTGGTCATCAATGAACGAGATGTCTACTGGAGTTTAGGGTTCATCCACTGGAGTTAGGGCTAAAACTTCAACTATCCAAATATCACGAAAGAGGCAATTGCTTCGTTTAAATCTAGATGCAATTTTCACCCGTCATACTTTGACAGGCGATTTTCTAGTAATAAAAATAATGGTGATGACGATTAAAATGGTAATAGTGAAAACAATAATAATGGTGATGACGATGATAACGATCATCTCTATACTTTAAGAAAAAAAAAGTAAAGTCAAAGGAATTGTAAAAGGATGTCTGTGGATTGACTGCGTCCAGGACACCCCATAACACCTACAACCCTGAAATTTTGTACAAAATTGCTTCGAACCCCGGTGGGTTGCACTTAGGGGTTTTCTTTAAAGTTTATTTATTTATTTATTTTTGTAATTACGTTTTTTAGCTAAAATTTCGCATAACTTGCCTACTGAAGGGGTGAAAGATTTACCACACACCTTAACGTTCGATGTCGTTCGAAAAATGTCTTTAAGCAGCAAAAAGATGCTTGTTCCAATCTTCTCAATTAATTACACAACATATATAAGGATTTCTTTTCATCAAATATTTCTAGGCTCATCTCGATTCAAGCAGGGAGCTAAAGAGCAAAATACACCTCTTTTTCTAGAATTTTGAAATGCTGAGGAGCCTGTTAGCACCTCTGTGGAAGTAGGTACAAGTAAGTTTGGAATCTGGGAAAGGAGTGCTATTCAAAGCTTTTTTTTTTAATGCCTCGGTTATGCATATTTCTATCAAGTTTTTTTTTTTCTTCGTATGCGATCAGGATTGTGTTATTATTATGGGTTGTTTTCTTAATATCCATTTTCTACGGGAGGAGAGAAGGATTTTTATTTAGTTCGAAATGGAACTCGAAACGCAATTTTTAATTTAAGTCTTTCTTATGAACGATTTAAATTTTTGCGATTCAAGTAAAATTACGAAGCAATCTTCGTGGGTTGGTGAACACCAATGAGCGGGGGGTGAAGCTCCCTAGAAATGAATAAAATAATAACAGTGGCGATAACGATAAAAAAGTAATAAAAATCTAGCTGACATGTTCGAAGGAATGGCTTGCCGAGCAGAATCCAAGCGAAGTCAATGATTAGGTCACATCGTCAATGTATCGTTAAATTGTAATTAAATGTGAAGCAGATTAATTCGCACATTTATTTGATATTGGTTCAACTTCGATATTAATCGATAACTGATAGATTATGAGTAACTCAATTTTCTGTTTTTTTTTTTCACATTTTCCCTTGCTCTTTAAAGACATTACAAGTCACTTCTACTATTTACAGCAAGTAATAATTTCTTTACTGTACTTGCCTTTTAGTGGCAACAACGAGACTTAATCGCCAATTTGCTAAAAACTGCCTAATGATTACATTGTCAGGGCCAACCGGTTCATTAATGGTGTATTGTCCTTCAGTAGGCCATCAACAGATATCCTTGCAGGTTCCGGACGATGTTTGACGAGCTCCAAGTTACGCGATTAGAAAACAGAAATAGAAATTGAATGAAGATGTTAATGAACGCTGAAATCTTTGCAACACAAAAGTCCTCGAGCAAACCCTTACTTCTAAAATAACCTGTGTCGAATGCATTGTATGGTTGTCGGTATGTATGCTCAAGGGGTACCTCTCCCCCCTTTTCTCCCCTGCCAAAAAGAGTGCTTTGCACAGAATAATTCGAATCCTTTTCAAGTGTAGTTAGAAAAAAAATTCAGTTTAACGTTACACACCGTTTGGTTTTGCAATTCCTATAAACTATATGAGTATGAAAGTTATATTTTTGGTTTGGTAACTTCTAAAATAGAGTCGAACTCGCTTGAAATAGCCCTGTTTTAATGAGAATTCTGATTTAGGGAGGATATTGAAAACATTTGGATGGTACAATGTCAGGTCTTTGGAAAAAAAATCTCGCTTTTAATGAGCAAACCACACCGCTAAAAGCTAGCAATATTTTTGTAATTAATAAAATATATGTTGATTTCCACCTCAGAAAATATCATTCTATTTTTGGAAAAATTCCATTGACATTTTGAATTCAACCGAATGATAGAGATAAGACGTAAATCAAAGGAACTAGTGATGACAGAGTGCTTTTTTTTTTTTTTTTTTTTTTTTGAAATTTGTGTAGTAGAGGAGTATTATAAATTACATATTTGTTGAAGATAATGTTATCATTTTAAAATATACTTCCAATGATATTGTAGCTGAACGTCAAGAGGGAGCAAAAAAATGAAAAGGACAACCATAACAACAAATGTAAAGAATTTGAAGTTAAATAGCCTCGACATAATAGGTTTCTAAAATGCAGAAAAGCATCAAATTGTTTTGAAGTCATGGATGCAAATGACTGTTTTTTGGACCCCATGTTCTTCGAAAATAGTAACAAGAAAGAGAAAATAAGACAGTTCAAATCGAATATTCATTTTCTTTGGTACTGCACAGAAATATAGTAATAACAAAGCAAGCAAGCATATATTTTTATAATTTTTTGTCACGAAACCCTTTTTTACGAGCGCTACAGAAGGTTGTATATTGTTTTCTTTAAATTTTCTTTAAAGATCTTAGATGAGAGTATTACAAAAATAGCGTTTTCAGATGTCTGAAATTCTTGTTTAAGTTTTCCCTTTTTTTTACCAAAAAAATGGCAATTTTCGAAAAAAAAAATTAATTTTTTGAGTTGCTCTGAAACAGTGGATTTTTTAAATATTATTTTCCTTGGGGTATTCAATTACATTATTGTTAAAGAAGTAAATTCATTTTTGAATGGATAAACGTGAGTTTGTTTTCTCCCCTAGATGGACGCTAATGAAATAAGGTCATTAATGACAAATGAGGTCACCCTCCTCCCACTGCGAAAAAATATATAAAATCTGTGTCTAGACCATCAATTACCCCACTCATATCATGCCTTTTTTCCCTATAATTCAAAAACTTCAATGACCCGCTCCAGAAAGAAAAGTTGGCACTTGAAATTTAATACCAAGTATTTTCAGTAATAAAACGATTCCTGGTTAGTAAAATTGTATTTAAAAAAAATCCTGAGTATTTTATTTAGCGAAGAAAGATAAATCTCACAGCTACAAGGTTGTTTGCAGAACTGAACAGTTTGCGACGCGTTATAAAATAAAAATAATTTGCAAAAGCAAAAAAAAAATGTACGGACACCCAATTTAATGCGCAATAATGGGCACAGTAGTTGTATTACGCAGATGATTATGTTATGATGTGGTTTTTTTCATCAGTCAAAAGTACTACTTTTAGTCACTAAAGTTAATAGAATGAGCAAAAAAATAAAAGAAATAACATGTAGCAAGGAAAAACTTTTATTTTCAAAATGGTTAATTTTTAATGAAATTTTTAAAATATCTGATTTTTCAAATAAGGCGTGGTCTTTATGACTGCCGTCAAAAGCGGTTAATTTTGGCGCGCTACTCCTCTGGCACGATGATGCTTACTCTTGCTGTCTACCGCGTTTCCAGCTTAAGATAATTAAGAAGCGAATTAAATGTTGTGCTCTACGCTTGCTATCAACCATATCGTTATCAATACATGTGAGTAAAGACGCAAATTTAATATTGCGCTCTGCGCTAATGGCATCAGTGAATGACATTTCTTCACTTGTGATGCCATGTGCAGAAGTGTAAAAATGGAAATTAAATCTGCGCACCGATTAAAATATTTTTTTATAAATATTAAACTTCGCGAAACTCTGAAAAATGGTCAAATCCAATGTTTTTAAGCATGCTCTTTCAGAAAAAAAAAATACTTTTAAAATTTTGGAAACGACCCCATTACAGCAGTAATAGTTGGAAAACTTTATTGTGGGAATTATTCAAATGTTAAAAGCCATTCAATGTAAAGCGGTATGATTTTTTTTTTTTTTGTATTTTTATCTAACATTTATTCACTAGCAATGTTAAGTTGATTTTTCGCAAAACACTTTCTTTTAAAAACCTAACTTTTATTTTAAAAAAAATATTACCATGTTTTATTCCTGGAAAATAAACAGTGATGTCCCAAGTGCATGCAACATGTAAAAGTCTTGTTCCATTTTTATCGTTTGCTATGTTAGCATAAAGTAACCGATACATAACAAAATATTTCAATATCAGCCCTACATCCATCTTGATCTCAAGATAAAAAGGTTTTATGTTTTCGTGTTTGAAATTTAAATTCGAACAATTTCGAGTTTCAATGCATGTAACCAAAAGAAAAATGCGTCTTTGAAATACATAAATGTATGCATAGACTATAGCTAACAAAAGAAATAAATTTCTTCCTCGGAAAAGTTTCATGACGCATACGAATGGCGAACGACTTTTGAGAATGAAAACTGAATTTCTTCTTCATGGCTTGCTTTTATGTTTACGGCAAACTCTAAACACAAAAATTAAATAAATAAACAAATGAAATAGAAAAACCTATGAACATCTCCCGAAACTTCATGATACTTAATTGTTTAAAATAGATATCCGAAAAATATGACAAAAGAAGCGCTGATGATACTGATTGTAAAAAATTAAAACGATTGTTTGGATAAGATCGGCAATATTGATAAAACTACTTTCAGAAAAAATGAACACCTACTTCAAAAGAACGTAATTCTAACCATGAAAGTTTAAAATGCAAACAGGAAAAGCTAGCATAACCAAAGGAAAGGGTTTTTTTTCTATTTATTTATTAATTTATTTATTTTGTGATTCTCTACTAATTGCTCGCACTAAGCAGTTCGTAATTAAAATAAATAAGTAAATATATACATGTAAATTATTTTTCCCCATTGAGCACATTAATATTAAAAAACAAATAATGAGAAAATGACACTTTCTTCTGACCCTTTTTTTAAACCCATATTCAGAACTCTCGAAACTCTTAATCAATCAGTTCCAAATCAGTGTCATGCTTTCTGCTTTGTCTCATGAACTAAGATGTGTCATCATTGCTTGACTCTCTGATCAACAGCCACACAAATACAAAAAAAAAAAGTGCAAAAAGGTACGTCCAAACAGTGCGTTCTTCGGATGAAGATGATGAAGACTGATTCTGCATAGAGTGTACTGAACCATACTCAGAATCCAAAAAACCAACTAAATGGCTTTAATGTCGTAATTGTGAAGAATGGGCACACCACAGATGTGATAAGTTTGATAAATTATATGCTTGTAAAAATTGTAGTTAGCGCGCGCGCGGACATGATTATCATAATGATAGTTTTGATATATATATATATATATATATATATATATATATATATATATATATATATATATATATATATCATGTAACAACTGACCCCATATAGTGTAACAACATGCCCAGTGGTGTGGTAAGTTGTTACAATGTACATCTAGTCAAAAGATTTAAAATATTTTGGAGTAGTGGCTTCTAATTATTTTTTAAAAAACTATGTTATGAGCGTAAAACAACCTACATGCATTTTAAAGTTTCACACATGCAAATACTTGAAATAGTTTCGTGTAAAAAAATATTGAAAAAAATATAACAACTAACTCCGGTGTTCCCTACATTACCATAATAGGTCTTGAAATCATGGGTTTTAATCATTGAGAAGAGATAAAATGGAAGGAGGAAGACAGTAAATCGTGACGTCAAGACCCCAAGTCACGTGATAGATTTTGAAGCAAAGCATTGGAAGAAATCAGATTTCTTTTGCTTGTTTCACGCAAAACATGGCAATCATTCGTCGTTGTTGAGTCATGTGACTTGAGATCTTTGTGTCACCTTTTGCTACGCCAAGACTTGCTCCCTCCATTTACTAATTGTTGCGCTAAGGCTTTAATTGGTTAATTTTAGCACCTCCCCCACCCCCTGATGTGCTACTGGATACACATTGTTTTTATATTATTATTTTTATTATTTTTTAACTCGCAGTTTTCAATTAAAGAAGAAAAATACAAGTTTAAAAAACAACCAATGCAAGAAACAACTTTTTACCATACTTTAGATAAAATATTATTACAGTTCGGGTGACTGCAGACCTAGAAGTTTCTTCTTTGAAGAAAATCCGCAAAGTTACTAAGAAACAAAATAGACAAATAAAAATATCGTCATGTTTCTTTATGATTAGGAGTTAGGTCACGTTTCCTGAATCACGTTTTATCAGTATTTTCGACTAGATTGCTTTGACCTCTAAACCACATTTGTGAAATAAAGGGAGGTATGAAAGTACATGAAAGTACATTACTGCACTTGCGTTGGTTCTCGTAACCATAAAAGAGAATCTAGTCAAAGCAAACTAGTCAAAAGAAACTAGTATTAAAGTTTTATGTCTCTCAATTTTCATTGGTATATGTTTTATAAATGAATATTGCTTCAAAGAATGAAAAATAATAATTTCTTAAATGCGTTATTTCGAAATATTTTGAAAACATTTTTAGGTTTTTTCTGCTATATCTTCATTCAAGAATTTATATATATTTCATCAAATTTCAATAGAGATGTTTTATTAAATATCAATAAAGAGAGAGATCTCGAGTAAATTCATTCACTCTTAAAGCATTATTGCCCTAAAAATAAAAACAAACACGTTGTCATAAAATTTGAAACTATCCGCTGACATTGAAAAATAAGACAGAAAATATTTTGCAATAAATATGACACTCATTCTTTTGTAAATGTGCAGTTAAAAATACATCGTGTATACTAATTAAAAACATGTTTTAAAAAAATGAAGTAATTACCTTTTCCTCGCTGTTTACTTTTACCCATTGAGAAGAGATAAAATGGAAGGAGTGAAGACTTTCATTCGTGATAGAAAGACCCCAAGTCACGTGATAGTTTCAAAATGAAAGCATTGGAAGAAATCAGGTTTCCTTTGCTAGTTTCGCACAAAACGCGTCAACCATTCGTCGTTGTTGAGCCACGTGACTGAAAATCTTTGCCCAACTTTTAGCTTAGCCAATAACTGGACTAGCTTCCTCCATTTACTAATTCCTGCTCTAAGCTTTTATCCTCGAACTACAGTCGAGATTTATTTCCTCTGTTTCTAATTTGCTTTCTGCATTTGTTCTCAACAATAGAGAAACAATAGATTTTGAATATTTTTCTCTGGACTCAAACATACTCATCCCGGAGATTTATGCTCGTTTTATACCATCATTAAACATCGTTTTTATTCAAAAATTGCCTTTTATTATTTTCTCATCCACCTTTTGTTTTTTCACGCAGCAAAGGGAAAAATAATATTTTTTTTAATAAAATATTTTCTACTTATTTATACAAAATAGTTTTGATCAAATGAATGATAAAATAAAAATATAAAAGATTAAACGAACAAACGAATTAATTTATTGTCCGAGAAAAAAAAGTGAGTGAATAAAACAGTGAATGTGAATAAGAAAATAAGTGAATGATGGAATATAAATAAGTGATAAATTAAGTGAAAGAATATAAATAATTATAAATTAAGAATCGACCTAATAAGTTTACTAAATAATTGAGTAAATAAAAGAAATAAAATATTTCACTTTGCCCCTCTTGCACTAATTGTGTAAGACATTAGTGAAAATATGCTTAACATAAACAAACTAAATACTGCATCGAATAATAATGCTGCCGTGGACAGGTAAACTGCACTTGCAGAGCAGAGTTAGCTATATATTTGAAAAACGCGTTTTGCATTCAATACTAACAATGGAGACATTTTCGAACTTTTTTTCAGAGAAAACCAAATAATTAAGCTTGTACGATAAATTTACTTTACAAAAAATGACGAAAATGTAAAAAAAAAATGAGAAAAGGAAAAATTTGTAGTTACTGCCCTTTACCTGCCCACGGCAGAATAGTAAGTCTTACTAAATATTTAAATTGATAATTACAATAACTTTATCATTTTATAATAAAAAGAAGTTGTTTTCGAGTCATAGCAAAATATTACAATATGAGTATCCATTTTTGAAAATTCCTTGTATTATAACCTGCTTGGATCTTCATGTGTAAACTTTTCCTGATTTGAACAGACTACACGTGTGATAACATAGTTGAAATCTTACCAGATAGGTGGCGCTGTAAACAGAGCAAATATTTCACCATTTTACATTGACTAACATTCCAATCCTTTGGAAGTGAATATGCCATTTTCTATTCGCAACTCCAATAAACTATATGGGGCGCTGCAGCTACTGTGTAATGTCGGATGAAAAAGGTAAAACAAAAAAATGCCATAACTTATAACTGGCTTTGACGCTTAGTGAATGACAGTAAATTTTCATCGTGTTTGTGAGAAACTTTTTTTTCTATTCTTCTGAAATTACATTACACCATTAACAGTCAGAAGCCTGTAGTTTACCCTTAAAAAAACACGCAAAATGGAATTTTTTACCTTTTTCGGTAGTAGTGTTAATCACCGCAAGGTAACGTATTCGAGCTCTGGAGTTGCGAACATCATATTCTTTTAAAGAATAAGTATATAGATTTTGAAAAAAAAAAAAAAAGTTCACCACAACTATTAGAATTTAGAATTAGCGGCAGATGTACACATACATGAGTAATTATTTGCGTATACCTTTTTTGAGGATTATATTCATTGTGTTTGTTCGTTCGGGAACTATTTTTGTTTAAAAGAAATAATGGGATTTGCCAAGATCAAATTGTTTTCCACTTAGTTTGTATCATTGCTTATTTAATCAAGACAAAACATCTTTCTTGCGTGGTAAAAACAACTCATGTCATTAAAAAAGATCATTATTTTAGTACTTCGACAAATAATAACATTTGTTCCTATCATGAGACTCGGACTTAATAATATTTATTTAGTCGGCACATAAGTGGATACTGATGGAAATGCAATTACTTTTTTGCTCCTTCGTGTATGAATTGCAACAGAAATGTGTTAAAACTATAATTATTTGAAAAGGAAATAGTGCGTTTTAAAAAGAATCAACAATGTTTTAGGATTTAATAACAAATCAGTTCCAATGCGTGTAAGTAAGAATTACTCTGAAAGTATGGAAAAGTAAAATTTACTAAACGATTATCATTCTTATTCCTTTCCAAAAAGAAAAAAACTCTCATACATTTAATCTTTTGAATAGATGTGTTTATTATCTTTTTTGCGGTGATTTTACATAAGCAATAATGTTCCGGTATTCTTCTTTTGCTATTGCAAAAAAGAAAATGATAATGCATTTGATATAAAAGGCGTCTAAATGCCTTATAAATAAATTAAATGACAAGTGGGGAAAACTCTTCCTGAAATTAGTTACATTTATAAAACATTAAACTTTGATTTTCTTAAAAATTAACTGATAAGAAAAGAGGAGCGATCATCTTAGATTCTGATAAGTTATTTCAATAGTTCTTGCAATTCTTGTGAAAAGAGAACTACAATGCAAAACTTTATAAACATTTTGATTACTTTTGAATACTTTTGACCCCGGACCCTAGTCCTCTTTTTTTAGCGTACTTTAAGGCGCACATTTCAGACAAGTGTTCGAAATAATGCTGATAACAATTTTCAGAGCATTTAGTTTTGCAGACTTTATAACACTTTTGGAACGCATTTAAGAACAGTTTTTGAGCACTGACGCATTTCTTCCTTTTTTTAGAGCACTTCGTAGCACACATTTTGGAACATTTTTAGAACATTTATAACACTTTTATCTTTTTTTTTCCAAATACATGTTACATTCTTAATTAGTTTTTGCAGTGAAACATGCAGCAATATCGCGTGGTAGACGTGAACTGGGTATCAGTCTATTTCCAGTTGTTCGCCAGGGATTGCGGTCCATTAAAAAGGCATTCGCGAAGGCAATTGATAGTGACAACAAAATATCCTAATAGTATCATATTGAGAGATTCTACAGTGTTACCATTTTTTTTTCAATCCGTTCTCAAAAATTCCTCCAAACTATTCTCGAACGTATTTTCAATTTAAAATTTAACTAACATTCTGAGCGGTGCACATTCGGAATTGATTCGGAGCAATGAGCACATTCGTAGCACATTTTAGAGCACATTCAGGCAACAGGAAACGCTTTTCTGAATAAAAGAATTTCAAATGTACACTGTCAATTTCCAATGTACACAACGCGTATACAATTTAAAACATTTGAAAAAATAATTCGGTTTGTTTCTTTTTGGATTACTTAAAAGGAAACACACGTGTATAACAATTCCAAGAGGGGAAATATAAACCACAAATTTACTTTTTAATACACATCTGCTGTAAACAATTTGATTATGGGAAAGAAAGGAAAACATAATCGTCGTAGGATCTTCATGTTATGTGGCGATGAATGAGCAACGTAATCATATGTACTTTCTGTTAATATTCTGTTCAAGCCGTTGTATTTAGGAGCGCCTCAAAGGAAGGTCACTGTGACCTTACAAAAAGTAACTTTTTGGGCCAAATTTGGAGTTCTATTCGGCAAAATTTGGAGTTTCATTCGACAAATTGAGAATTACCGCCCTTCCAAAAGGTTAAATTTGGGTCGCCCCAGGTTGTTGTTGCACTTAAGTTGACCCTTTTTCAATAACTAAGTTATATTTGGGATCAAATTATTGTCAAACCATGGTCTGGCTTTTTTAAAGTACGTAGCAGTTATATTTGTCATTTCAAAACGTGCAATAAACTTTGGAAACGCGAATGTATGTGTGACTTCTTAGGCAAAAAAAATTATTTGTGACATTTTTTGAATGGCGGGACAAAATGAATGGTATACCGTAGAATGGCCCATTTTTTATTTATATTTGAATCTAACACCAAAATATGATGGGCAGCAAAATATTTATTTAAAAACTTAGAACCGCAGAATCGGAGGAACTAAAACCAAATTAAAATTTTTTATCTGCTCAATCAGTTAGCAGTGATTTAAAGAGCGGAAAGCGTATAAAGGGTTTCCTTGTTCCTATTTCAAAAATGTTATTTAAAAGTAGCCTTTTTTTCTGAGATCAAATTATATAAAATATGCTTCGATATTTTCCAAAGGAACGTATTTTCTGTTTTGCTGTTGAGTTAATAGCATCAATCACAAAGCATGAAAAATAATTACGAAACTCACAAAGTAAATAATTCAATGCAAACACTCTAACACCCCTCCAAGCATATTTTCACGCCTTAACAAAAATATCAGCATCTTTCTGATAAATATTTTCAATTTTTTATAATCGCTCTCCAACCTGCCAAAATACGTCTCCTGTCTTTATATTTTGCAGTCTTTTATACGTCAGTAAATCATTAAATTTATGACTTAACAGCATTAACGATGCCGTTAAATAAAGTACTAATAAATTTCCATAAAACGAAGTAAAAACTTGTAAATCTTTTCATTTCTCTGACCCTCGTTTCTACTTATAAATACTTACACTAAATCCAAAACATCTGGAACCCTCTCATACATTTATCTTCAAAGTACTCGTTTTATAGATAATTGCAACTCTGATGTTTGCAGTTGTATTTTATTTAAACAATTACTTTTGGAACCTTGCAGCGGAGTGCTGCTCGAATTTATTTTTCATTCAATAAATTTTAAAACAATACAGTTTTGGAACTTAAGGCAATTTTCTGCTTGTTAACAAGGAAGTGCTTTAACGAAAAAGTGCAGTGAGCTACGCTTAATTTAATTTTTCAAAGGAACCTAAACCATGTAGCTACATGCTATATAATTTGCGACTTAATTATGTGCCTCTTATGCATTTCAATGCTTCGTTTAGTAATATTTCGTTTAACAAATTTTGTTCATAACTGTAAGGAACGATATTCTTTTTAAGCCTACTTTACAGTTAAAGTTTTTGTTTAATATAAAGTAAATAAATTATTTTTACGACAAAAGCTCAAACAAAAGTGTGGCATTCCGTATAGAAGCAAAAAGTACCTTCAAGTACTAAATGAGCCTATTTTCCCGTATTTTAAAATCGAGTTTCTAGCAGCAGACCATAATTTCTCTTTAGTAATTAAAATTGCAAACTATGTCAACATACCTTTTCTTAACTCATTTCCTTGAACCAACTATGAAGCTCTCAACGGAAAATAAAAAATATTTGATGTTAGAGAACACGGGTCTCCAATCCTAGAAAATTCAAAAATCTACCACCTAAAGCTGAATTAATAAATAAATAAATAAATAAATCGTCGGTGTATGGGGGGGGTGAGGGTCAATAACTAAATCAACGGATTTTTTTTTTCTTTATTGCTGGCCGACCTTTATTCCAAAAATTTGCAAGTGATGCGAAAGTAAAAAAAACCTCTGTTAATATCCCTGATGTAGAATTTATGCCAAATTCAGTTACTAAAATTGTAAGGTTTAATTTTTCAGTAAATTTTCACCGTTAATTACCTTTTAATTAGGACCACTTTATTTTTTTTTCAAATAGTTTTACGTCGTAACTCCGATTTAATACACGACACGCACAATAACACGACAATTTCGCGAGAGGCAAATTGAAGAACAAAATGACGGAAACAGTTGTCTCGAGAGGCTATTTTAAATCTAAATAGGAAAGAAATATATTTAAATAAATGAACAAATAAAGTACCAGCACCTTTTAAATAACACAAAACTAGGTTTTCCGCATAAAAATGTTTCAGTGCCGAGTAAAAAAAAAAGGGGGGGGGGTTGCGAAAACTAAAATATTAACACTTCAAAATATATAGTTTTTATCGAAAAAGCAAAATCGTTTGCAACTGTACACCCTTATGCAAATTAATTGAAACAAAGTATGTTTTCCATTAATTTTATAATCATTCCTAGCATTCTTCACTAATCAAACTAAAAGTTGTATAAGTATAGATGAGATGAATAAATCCCATACCTATCATCAATTTACACCAATCAGAGGGGTTCTGAGAGCGCATGTGCAAGAATTTCTGTAGATGAAAACTGCAGCCATGATGACATTAGTTGAGATTTCACTGTCGTCAAAGATGAATGAGACACCACTAAAGCGTACGAAAATCTATTCTTTCCGAACAGACGCCAAAAGCTCATAGAGATATTTCAAAGATAGTTGGTGATCGTATTGAAACCGTGAGCCGTATTATAAAACAAAAAAGAGAAACAGGATTCATATCTGCAAAGCGGAGAGAGAAATGTGACCGAAAATTGAAAACAGCCACAAGAAATCTCTTTTCCAAGAACTCTGTTCTACTTATGCAATGTAAAAAAGACCATCGAGAGACTAGTGCAGCACTTAATACAGATTTAAAAGAGAATTAAACAAATATTAGCTCATCTGCTGCTTGGAGGTCCCTTATTGCAGCCTATCGACCAGCCTATCTCCCTACGAAGAAACAGCTTCTGATAAAACGAATGAAGAGAAAGCGCTACTAGTGTGGGTAAAAATATAAGAATTGGACTTTTAAATAAGTAGTCCCAGGCCAAAAAAACGCAACGCGTGCGGAGATCTCCTGGTGAAAGAACATGAAGCAATTTGTGAAACACCCCAAAAGAAGATGTTTTGGGGTTGTTTCGATTACATTGAGGTTGGTTCTTTGCAGCCTCTTTAGGGTATGATGTGTTCTGAGCATTATATTACTGTTCTGGAAAAAAAAAATTTTACTAGAGTTGAAAAAACGATGCCCAGACGGAACGGGGATTTTCCATCAGGATTTAGGCTGTTTCCGTACATCCAAATAAGAAATTCATGACAGAGAATCAAATTGAGACATTAGAAGGGCCTGGGAACTTTCCTGATATCAATCCAATCGAGAAACTTTGGGCTATATTCAAGAACCGTCTGTTGCATATGGACTGTTCAACTATGGAAAAGACAGTAACTGTTCTATTTCACAGCTGGGACGAGGACACAAATAATCTAACTGATTGTAAAAAAATTGGTGGATTCCATGTCGAATCGTGTTTAAATGTTAATAAAAAGTCCTGGACATCATGTTATGTACTAAAAACTTTTGATTTTATATAAATTTAAATAAATACAATTTTTTCTTAGTCTTCTCATCTTTTTTCGAGTTTGTTTCAATTAATTTGCACAAAAGTTGCATTTTCT
The DNA here is from genome assembly GCF_026930045.1 of Uloborus diversus. Lineage (NCBI taxonomy): Eukaryota > Metazoa > Arthropoda > Arachnida > Araneae > Uloboridae > Uloborus > Uloborus diversus. The sequence continues at coordinate 136,129,045 of NC_072735.1, read as the reverse complement.
ATTTAAAAAAAAAACTTACTTGAATTTATCTGTGAATTTTCTTCTATTACCAAAAATTTAAAAACAATAAAAAAAATCCACTCAATTAAATAGTTTCAACAATTATGAATTCGTTGTCCTTCTTTTGAGTAAAAAGAAAAAGCTATCCTTTTTCATTTTTTTCTCCAAAAATAAAGACGTAAAGGACAACCTAAGAATAAATAATTAAAAAAAAAGATTGTTCCACGTTGTAAACAATTGCGCTTTGAGTTCACTTCATTTCACTTCGTCAAAGTTGTCTTTATAAGGATTGAGAAAGTTTCTCCTATTTCTTAAATCCAAAAATTGAGAAAATATTCTAAAGGAATATATCGTCGCCTCAGAGCAACAGTAAGACATCTAATCCCAGAAACAACACTAAGATATCCTACTGTTGCTATGAGGCGACGATACTCTTAACTAGAAAATTGTCCATCAAGATATGACGTGTGAATGTTGCTTCTACATTTACTCGAAGCGATTGCCTGTTTGGTGATATTTTGATAGTTGAAATTGTAACCCTAACTCCAGTAGATTAACCTTCAACTCAACCTTCAGTGGATAACTTTCGTTGTTGACCTTACACAGTCTTAGCAATGAAACAGATAAGTTACCGGAGCTTGTTCAGCCTTGTCAAAAAAAAGTATTTCCCGGCATTGCAAACATTACCAAAACACATTATCAAACTATCATGCCGTGGTGCGAGTTTCATTGTTGATGATGTCAGGAGAGTTACTCGATCATTGGCTATTATATATATGAGGATTTTTGGTTATGTTGAAAAAGGACAAAGAAAGATGAATATTTTTGAATTATGTAGAACAATTTCCTCCATGTTTTGTAACTAAAAATAACTTTTTGTTGGTTAGCCAAGAAGGTTTGATATTGCCCTGTAGGCGATAGTGTTACAAATTTTGAACTGCTCAAAAACTTTATTCAATATCTTCAAATTTAAAATATTTTTTGTACATGTTCTTCATTAACTTTTTTTTTTTTTTTCAACAACGTTTGCTTGAAGAAATTCTGCCAATGCGTCCAGGATCTATAGTTTCCATAAATTAAATCGTAGGCGCTAACGTTAAGGTTTTTTTTTTTTTTTTTTTGAACTGTTAAAAATTTAATGTCAATTTTTTCGAATCCAGATGAGGCAGTGATAAGCAAAGGGGTGTAAGTGGACATTTTCAAGTTTTGAGTAAAACGTGTTTAAAGATGTTAGGCTTTCATTGAATTTTTTTCCGAAATCATGCTATGCATTAGTACCTACCAGGCCTGCTAGTACTATCTTTTGCCCTAAGACAGAAGAGAGGTTCACCTACCATGTGTACTGGTTATCTCCAAATTTTTAATTTTGCCACTTGCATCCCTTTGCTTCTCACTGCCTCAGATATGAAATATGGCAGTAAATTGTCTTTACTATGAGCTTTCGAAAAAAAAAGAGTAAGTGTTAATCGAAATGTTATTAGGGATACAGACTGGTCAACAAACAGCGATATGGATCGACTGTCTGTTTGTTCCTCATCTCAAAACCAAGCATTCCAATTTTTAATTTTGCGAAATTAATATAATTATTATTTTTATTTCTGACTTTTTTACTATTTATTTACGATGCTTAAGTCTTCTTTCATGTTTTGTGCTAATAATTATTTTATTTTTGCTTTTCTGATCAAAGTAAGGCTTAAAAAACCAACGATTTCTGAATTAACGACAGAAGATTTATTATCATGGTTATAATAATATGTGTCATGTTTAACACACATGTCAGTAAAACCGACAGCAATAAGCGAGTAAAACTTTGTCGACTAATGAAAAAATAAGTACACTGTCTGAGTTACTGAAAGCAGTTTTTTTTTCATGGTTATTTTTGCAAATTTACCATCTTTAAGACATCAAGAAAAGAAAATGACTGTTAAAAAACATGGGAACGTATTTTCAATAAATCTAAATACAAACTAGAGAAAACTCGATTTTGGTATTTGTTTGCCTAAATTGAATTCCTTATCTTAAATCGTATGCTCCCATTCTTAAATTACACTGGTATTCAGCGGCATCTGTCTAAAATGCAATGGAACAATAAAATTTAAGCCTTCGTTTCCGATGGATTTGTTTCGTGTGATAAGGCTTTATAAATTGCCACTTTTGTAAAAGAGGAAGGTTTTTATTCGAAAAGACTTTGCGAGTGTGCTACTATTTTTCAATCCCAGACGTATTCGAGTTTATTTTTAAGAATCGAAATACATGATAACTAGGTTCAGCGCATAGCGTCTGCAAATGAGTGTAAGAAATTAGTCTTAAAATTAATTTGTGATTAGTTAAGGCAAGTGTTTGTAATTTAAACGAATAAGACGCAAATTTTTCTTGCATGGAGATTCTCTTATAGTAACATTCTTGTTAGACACCTTTTCTCTCTTTTGAGCCACATTTTTTTTTTTTTTACAAGCACTAGTTTTTTTACGAACTGAATGTGTTAAAAAGACTTTTGCAGCTCACTTTCGAACACGATTGTAACGACCTTTGTGCTACAAAGTAGCAAAGCGTAGATAAAGCCTAAAATAGCAAATTGACGGCAGACACATGTTTCGCGGTTTTGAAGGACTTCCTTTTTCAGTGTAACGAAGTGTAAGCTTTGGAATGTAAAGTCACACAAAAAAAAAACTTTTCACAAGAATCTTTGAACCTAAAAAGGGGTTTTTTAAAATCCCGAAACACATGTCTGCAATCAATTTGCTATTTTGTGCTTTAGCTCGTTGTTTAATACTGTTACAGGTTGTTTTTCTGCATAAACACTAAGCTACCCCCTCTCTCCGTCTCGTAGAAAACCAGTTAAATCGTTCTAGTTTATTCTAGAATTTACCAGTGCAGCCGACCCTACACTGGTGAGTAAAAATCAAGACGTAGTTGCAGTATATCAGTGGAACGAAAAGGCGGAGTAGACTGAAATACCAATCAGGGTCAAGTGGGTAGCATAAGCGCATATATACAGGTAGACATATGGGGGGAGTGTCGAAGCTGTGTGAAGATCACTGGCGGCGTAAGCTCAGTATTTCTGGGAAAGCGTAAATCAGTTTAAGCTACTGACGTACAGTTTCTTCCTATGTGTATTTCGATTAACCTACTATAAGACTACTTCTGGGTGATTTTGGCTGATCTTGAATATTTAGAAAGATTGAGGAAGATCAAAGTGGGGCAAGTTGGCTGCAGAGTTTGAGATGTCTTTCAACTTTGGAAAACATTTCAAGCTACCAGAACAGTTGTTTGATGGTTCACCACTGGTCCTGTCATGAGCAACTAGGTAAGTCGAATACCAATATATTGCCCTATAGGAAAGAGAAAACAGGCAATAGACAACGAGAGAAATTGCAACACACATGCACTGGATGACCATTATCGTGTTTTAAGGTGTACAAAGGGGATGTAAAGTAGCGATCTGTTTACACGTCAACTTGTCAACTGTGCAGTGTACCATTACCACCTGCTTATTGAAGAAGACTTTTTTCGTGGTCTTGGGAAAGCTAAAATCGGATAGATATTTAATGGAGTTATGGACTCCTTACAGATGAGAACAGATTAAGTCTGTGTGACACACACACATCTGGGGGAGTGAGGAGCAGGCAATATCCTACCGTATTAGGGATGACCTCTTGTCATTGTCCAGGACAGTTTTTCCTTACATACACGTCACTTTCTGTTTTTAATATTAGCACCACCTGCATGTAAATAATAGTTAGTATTGCCGATAATACTGTACCAAACAAAACAAAAACGAATTATGTATAAAATAAATAATCAAATACATTTTCAAATAAATTTTCTTCATTAGTGAAATACTTTTTAAACAGTTTGTGCAAAAAAAAGAAAAGAAAAGAAAAACCGATATTCACACGCCAACATACAAATACTCTGTATGAGGGACCCTAAAGGAAATGGACATTTCACTTTTGTAAGTGCCGCCCATATGCCTTTAGTTAACATTGTACCGAGGGAGAAAAAAACTTGATGAGACACGGATAACAAAATATAAATATGTATAAATAATTGAGTATTTAAAAAACTAATCTTTATGAGTGCAAGACCCTGTATAACAGTATCTTATTCTTCAATGAAAATCCCTCATTTCACCTCTTGCAAGAAAAAACTAAGTACACCATCTTAGTATCATTCCATAAAGCAACCACGAACACTACAATAGCTAGTATTTGTTTATCACAGCTACTTGGCCTTGATAGAAAGTTTTCATTTTGCCTAAGAATTCGCTTTACATGTACTCTAATAGAAAGCTCGTTTATTCTCTATTTTCCTTCTATAAGACAATGTCATCCATTTTCCCGACAACCAAAATCGATTCTGTTCCGCTTGTGTGGAAAAATGAGATGCTTTCAACGCGTAATATAAGGCTTATTTTTCAGCCTGGTATCGAAAAGATTAAATGCCAGTTGGAATTCATAGGGGAAATTGTAACTGCTGGGAGATAAATCAAGCTGTAAAATATTTAAAACAGACGTCTTATTTAATCTTTCAGTGAATCACATGGATTTCTGTGAAACCAGTAGGATTTGCTGCTTTGCACGTTTTAAGAATTTTTCGTTGCATTTTCCCATCGCATATATAGAGATATGAAATGAAATTAACTGAACAAGTAACATTAGAGCAAGATCCGACACGGTTGGCTTTCTCTGATAATTTTATTAAATATTTACGAGATTTTGAGAGATATGTACAAAGCAAACGAAATATATTCACGTCTGTTTTGCATATTATATTTTAGTTCTAATTAAAGGCTTCTTATTTCTAAGCAAAGTAGATTTTGACATATAACCTTTACTTTAAAAAAAAATGTACTTTCGTGTACGAAGTAAAAAGAGAACTGTATTCAGAAAAAAATAATCTTGAAGGTCGAACCTTACCATCCTCTTAGATAATATTTGAAAGAATCTTAATTGTTTGACTGATTCGAACATACGTTTGCATAAAGATAATATTTGGTAAAGTGAAAGAGATGGGAAAAGTCAAATGGCTATATATTTTCATCGTTTGCAACGTCACCTATGTAGCAATATTTTATTATGATATCAAATATATAGTTTATTTCTACAGACCGAGGTATGGAAAAATACATGTCATTTTCAAAATTTGATACACATATTACATTCAATAGTTTATCAAAAATTGCTATTATTAATCAAAGACGCATTTGTAACAAACTTTTTGAAGATTAATTTTGGTAGGTTAAGTTCCAGTGCAGACTGATTTAGATAATATTAAGCATATTTTTATTTATAATTTTTATCACAATTTTTGCTTGCTTTTTTAATAATTTACTAAATCACTTACATATTCATTCATTCCCTTTTTGTTTATTCATTTACTATTTTAACCACTAATTGATTATTCTCATAAATTAATAAATTAACCTAGTTTTTCATTCATTTATCGTTCCATTTTTTACTCTTTTATTCATTGATTTTGATTATTAACTTGCTCATTTGGTTAAAATATTTTTGAAATTCTAATAGAAAATATTTCCAGTATTTATTTTTCACTTTGCCCCCAAAAAAAAGAGGACATTTTTTAACTTTTCTTGAATATATAACTTTACTGATAAAAACAAACAAAAAAAAAAGTTTCAATGCAAATTTTATTCTAAATAAAATATTTCTCTTTGCTTTTTCTTTCGGTACTGTGATTTTGAAAACAAATGTCTAGTTTGTCTATTTTGCAGAAGATAAGTTATCTTTACCAATTTATTGTGCCCCACATTACATTTTCAGCTCTTGTTTACTTCGTGTGTGGCTGCATATTGGCTCCACGCCATTTTTAAGACCTAGTGAATTCCTGAGAAAATGTCATCTCTTATTGAAACTCAATTATTTCGTTAACTGTACAATAGATTAAAAAAACATCTATAGAAGAACCTCTTTTAAGGGACAAGCTCTATTTAAGTGACATAATTTCTGGTCCCAGTCCCTTTGCATAGGAACCGCCATGTATTTGCCTCTAATTAAGAGCTATTCTGCTTAAGTTTCAGTCACATAAAGAAATTACAAAAAAATAATGTATAAATGCGGAAGAAAAAGTGTATATACGGGATTTAAAGTTTTACTTTTTCCTCTGAAAAATAATTAATGAAAGTTCGACATTAACACAGGTGAATGAAAAAGGTATAGATTGTTAAATTTTGCTAAAATTTACATGCATGATTTAAACTCTCAGCAATTCATTCAAGTTAGCTCAGAGTCAACAGTGAGTGCACAGCAGCTACCTTTAATTAATGGAAATTAAACTAAATTTAAAAAAAGAAAGAAAAAAAACGCTAAAGTTCTAAGAGTAAAGTAACTACTTTTGACACACTTCTTTCGTTTGATACCGTATATTTTGTGAAATATATTCTTAGTTGGTTTCCATACATACACAGATAGTTTGCTGATTAAAAAAAATAAAACATACTGTTTTATAAATATCTTTAAAATATTTAAACCGTATACTTTAACAAAATGTATGATATATTTCAAGGAAAAGATAATTAGATATGAAACTTTAAATAACCATCTAAAAGTTTCAAAGCCGCATTCAAAACTACGCTTGAAACAGCTTCATCTTACGTTACTCTTAAAAATGCATTTATACTTTTTTTTTTTTACTGGAACAAGTCCTCAAGTATCTCGTCTAGCTAAACGTCGTTCTCAAAAGCTAATTAGAAAACTTTGTAATGGAGTCGCGCATTTCTTTCCCCGAAATTACGTTTCTTCAAATGCGACAAGAATATTCATGATTTATTTCGAGTATCTCTAAGGAAAGAATAGGTATTCTACGGATGTGAAGAATTCTCTAGAATAAAAGGTTTTTTTTAAATGGAGTAAAGAAATTCTGCACTAGTCTTTTATAACATGGACTAATTATCTAATTATGGTATCTCTTGTTCAAATGTACCGAAAACAGTCTTTGTCAATTCCATTTAAAATAGAACTGGAATATGCTTTTTTAAATCGTCTTCATAGCTATTTGCATTCGATTTCGAGTTTTTATAGGATAATTGTTTAAACTATTGATTTAAAGAGTAAAGAACTCTTGAGTTTGAACGTTTGAATCAAATTTCTTGCATTTGAAACAGATATATTTTGCTTGAATTTTGCTGATAAAAAAAATGAAATGAGTTAATTAAAGCACAGGAGGATATGATTCGACAGCAGGGAAACATGAATATTTAGGTTTATATTTCTTTTTGACGAACTGTCTTTGTTGATCGTTTTATCAGAATATCATATACTTCTTTAAAATGCTCTCATGATGCATTGCTATTAGAATCGAGTTTGTTGTTGTCATGAGAATTGTTGCAGAACAAACTGCGCTTTCTGATTACCGAGAGTTTTCTCAGGTACTTTTCGAAACTTATTAACCTACTAGTACACTTAATCGGCTCAGTACTGCAACTTAGTAACCTCAAGCAGGGCTTAGAAAATGGAATTTTTCACTTTTGATTAAAAAAAATTTGTTCGAAAGAAGACATAATCGCTCCCAATCATCAAACATTTGGAAATGGATTTTAATAACATTTACATCAAGTTTTCATATTTCCCAAAAGCGGTAAAAAATAAAAAAAGTTAATTTTTTTTAGTTTTCCTAGAAGCAGGAGGATGATTGCTACAAACACTGAATTAAAACCTACTTGTAGCATTCGCCCCAGCCAGAGGCGTAGGAACTTTGTAGAAGTAGGGGGAGCTGGGACAGAGTATAAGAAGTGTCTGGAATCTAAGGGGCAGAAGCAGATGCGCAACCAGAAAATATTTTTTTGGGGGGGGGGGGCGGGGGGGGGAGGGAGGCTTTTAAACGTGTTTCCCCATAAAAAATTGGCTTCGAAGCTTCCATCTCTTATTGAATAGTGTATATATACAACTGTTTATGGAGAGAATGAGGTGATTAAACTTCTGGTTTTGAAAAGGAGTCGGTTAGTACTCGAAGATGAGCACGTATAGAAATAGAGGTGTTTCGGGGTCTCTCCCGGAAAATTTTCAAATTTCTTGTTCTAAAATCGAACTTATAGGTGATCTTTGATAATGTTAAGGGGAGAAAAGGTTCGAATACCCTCCCTGAAAAATTTTCGAAATTAATGTCTTAAAACGCGATTATATACCATATTTGTTGCCTTTAATGAAAATATGACTCGAAGGATTGTCCTCGATCGATTTTTCGAACGATTTACATCTCCGTCCCAATATTTCGAATTGGAAGTCCTCAAAACGTAATTGTAGACAACCTTCAATGATGGCAGGGGAAAAGGCTGTACTAGGGCTCTACTCTTGAAATTTTTCCAAATTGAAGTCCTAATAGAGAGCGTTTTTCAGTGATGTAATCAGAAAAGGTTCAGAGGTTTCTTCTTAATTTTTTCGAAATTGTAGTTGCTGAAAAACGCGACTGTGGATCATATTTGTTGGCGTTAGGGGTCCAGCAATTTTTTTGAAATTGAAGTCCCAAAAACGGAATATTACATAATCTTCCATGTTGTTGGAGGGCAAGGCATTCAAAGGACTCTCTTCCGGGAATTTTCAGGGAATTGAGCCTTGAAAACAAAATTTGAGGCGCTCTGTAATAATTATGGAGGAAAGGGGAGGCTTCGACAGCGTAACATTTGGAAGACTTTCTTATTTTCTGAGAACTAGAAAAAGGGGAATAGATGAAACAGGAGGGTGGAAAAACAGAACGTTGGATATGTGTTAAAATGAATTGTTCACTATATATTATATTGTTCAGATAAATTTTTAGTTTAAAGTCTTTGAGTCTTTGATAGAAACTATAAAATATTGTTGGCTTTTTTTCTGCAATAATAGATGAAAGGTAACAATTTTGGCATAAAAATATATCTGTAAGTGATGAAAAAATAGTAATTTTAAGAAAGCAAAAAAAAAAAAAAATTTGAATTTTGACATCTGGAATTCAAATTATGTTTTTCGCAATCACGAGGGTGTGTGCGTGTGTTTGTGTCTGTGTGCAGGTATGAGTGTGTGGGTAGTTGTGTGTATGAGTGTTTGTGGTAGGGGGGAATGTGTATGTGTGTGTAGGAATATGTGTTTGTGTCTGTGTGCAGGCATGAGCGTGTGGGTAGTTGTGTGTATGAGTGTTTGTGGTAGGGGGGGGGGAATGTGTATGTGTGTATAGGCATATGTGTTTGTGTCTGTGTGCAGGCGTGAGTGTGTGGGTAGTTGTGTGTGTATATGTCCGTATGTATGCGTGTGTGTGTATGTGTTTGTGTATGTGTGTAGGTGTATGTATGTGTGTATGTGTTTGTACTTGCGTGTATGTATGCGTGTAAGTGTAGGATATTGACGCTACCTGGAGATGGTTTTCGCTAGAGGAGCAGCATCGTGAGGCCGGTCGACGGTGGTGCTGCAGAGGGTGCTGGCGGTAAAATAAAATGATAGCACATCAAAACAGTCAAATGAAAGCAATAAACAATCGTGATTGCTCAAGAAACAAAAATAACTGTAACTTCGTAAAATATAATCTGAGGGGGTCAGATAACTTAAAATGAGATACAGTGGCTCTCTAAAGTGTTCGTACACCTTGAAATTTTGCAGTAAAATCAAAATAACGCGAAACTGGATTCGAATATGAAGTCCATTTTTTTTCACTAAATTCCTATGCCATTCTGAATAAAACCCAGGAGTTTTTTTCAAAATATTGCCAGATTTTATTTTTGAAATTTGTCAAAAGACGAAGGGTTAGAGAAAAAAATACGCCACAAAAGTCATCGCACACTGAAATATTTTCGAACAAATTCATGATTAAAATTATCATAAGTTGTTTTTTTATTATTTTTGCATTGTGATGACACACTGTAAAGTCATTTGGCTTTAATTTTTTGTTTATTTATGCCCTAATATTCTGCTTATTATTTTAAAATGACAGCTATGCGCATAAACCAAAAACACAATTCGAAATTTGATGTTTTTTCTCTCTCAGTAGTCGTAAATTGGTTTGAAATGTCTCTAAATTAGTTAATTTATACCATTCTATAGTGAAGTGCTTGATAAAATGCTTTAAAGACAAGAATCGGATCGAAAACAAAGTATAAGAAAATGTCTAATGCAAAGTTAACAAAGCGTGATCGGAGATATACAGTTAAAAAAAATGATAAAAAATACACCTTTGATTGATGAAAAATTTTCTGCAGAATTGAATGAAACATTTTCGTTTAATTTTCCCCTAAAATTATTCGCCAAGTTCTCTGATTACCTGGATTAAATGGGACCTCTTCCTGCAGAAATTTTCTTGTTCGTGCGAAAAACAGAAAGCTTACGTTTCCCGCCGTAAAATCAATGATAAATAAGCTCAAAACATTTTGGAACAACGTCTTACTTAAAGATAAAAATAAATTCAACATTTTGGGTTAAATTGTTGCATAATTGTAAATAGAAAAAAAATGAGAAATTAAATCTAAAGAACTTAGTTGGGATCAGTTAATCAGGAAGGTGTTCTGGTGTGAGGGTGCAGGACTTGGAAGTTTGAAATTTTTCGATGAATCATGCTGTTCAGTGAAATATTTTTAAAAATAATTTTAAATTATTAGCCCAAAATTTGGCAATCGGAAACAACTTCGTTTTTTTCTTTAAATCAAAATAACGATAAGAAGCACACGTTTGCGTTTGGTGCCTCAAACATTGTCATTAAGCTTAGAAATATCTCCTCAATCGCCAGATTTAAACTTAATAGAACATATTTGGGCGACATCTGGTGGATATATTACGAAAATACACTATTGAAACGGAAAACGAATTAGAAACAGTAAGACTCGAAGTGCGGCTGAACACTTACTCAGAAATTGTTCAAAAAAAAAAAAAAAAGAAAGAAAGAAAGAAAAGAAAAAAACAATGAAATCTATTCCCAGATAATTAAAAGCTGTTGCTGATACTGCATGATATTCTACTAAATAATAACTTAGTAAAAAGTTAGATTATTTATTAGTTTTTTGACATTTTTTCAAAGTGTACGAAGACTTTTGTGAGATTAAGTTTCTGGCACTTTTTGATTATTGATTTCTTAAAAATCAAATTTTATTATAATAATAACAATTTTTATGTAATTTTGTTAAAAAATAAATCATAGATCTTATAATTAAATACCCGTTCCAAAATATTAATTTTAACGAATCGATAATGGCGTATTTCATTGAAAATCGTAAGTGTACGAATAATTTTGGGAGCCACTGTAAGTTTTTGGAAAGTTGAAATTATTTGAACAAGTTCAACATTATTTGAACAAGTACAAACAACCTTAGTAACCTTTTTTCAGTCATGTCTGGAGCACCTTCCATGTTATTCATATTTAAATGCCAAACTGGCTCATTATTATCTCTTTTTGTGATCATTGGACTAATGGCAAATCCATGGGGGGGGGGGCTATGAGGCTGCAGCCACCCCCATACCAGAAACAAATTCTTTCACCCTCTGTCTATGCATATAATTTCCTACATCCATTCTATCTTTATCAGTTAATTTGTTTTCGCTCTTCTTAAGGTTGATACACAAATTTGCGATAGTAAGAGGAGTGTTAGTTTTCCTAAATTTCTCTTCAAATTTCTGAACTTTTTCCCTACCAGTTCCAAATATTTATACATTTACTCACTGAAAGAAGGAAAGGAGAAAAAAGTGTAGATATAATAGCTACTTGTTTTTCTTTCTTTCTCTCTCTTTAAGTTTCGTGTTTAATATCAATTCTTAAAATTTTGTCTTCTTTCTCGCTGTTTTTCACTATTTGTTTAACATCTTTCAGCTTTTCTTTCATCTATTTCATTTACATTACCTTGTCAGCGTAATTATTTTGCATCCTTAACAAGAATTGAAAATTTTGCCTTCAAGTTGCATAACAAATATGTCTAAACGAATGAAAAAACTTTGAATATACATTTAAAATTTAGAATTTTAACACTGAATACCAAATTTTAGATAATTTCAAATGTAACTCAGAAAGATTCATTAGTCATTAGCATCCCTAGATAGCAGATAATGATACAGAACACTTTTGTTTACATCGATAAACTTTGGTAATGACAAGGAGACCTCAGTAAGAATTTTAACTACCTCAGCCGCCCCCAAAACAAAATTCTGGATTCGCCACCGCATTGGAAAAAAAAAAAAAAACCGCATGTAAAACTAATAAGAATATGAACTGAACTGCAATGCCGCTCTCGAAAGCCGAAACACGAGCTCAAGGTGGGGAGCAAATCCATATTGGTACTGGTACTGATTTTCGCAGGCCGCGGGGTAGAGCCCACTTTTCCGCATTTCTGGAACCAAGAGATGTTTTAACAGTAAAAAAAGGGTGAAGTTGAATTCAAGTGCACTGACCACTCCGTCTGCTCCCTGCTTTTGTTGCTTATTGGGTGAAAATTACGAAATTCCTAAAAAAGGCAGATCACATTTTTGAAATCAGGTTTGAGGAAATCAATGTACGGCAATAAGCTGCAGTGCTAGAATTTTTCGGGGGAGCTGAGCCGGTTTGAAATATTCCAGGGGGAGCTCAAGCTCCCCCAGCTCCCCCGGTTCCGACGCCTATGCGCCCCACGATATGTGACTGTTATGTGAATACAACATGATAACATTAATGTAAAGAATAATGTTTAGTTAATTGCTTGTAATTAATAATTAGGTAATTTACGTATGATTAATCCATTAACTATGGGTCAGAATTTTTTTGAAGTGCAAAACAATTCTAAAAATGCTCGCGGTTCCCAAGCTACTAAGAACCGAAGAAAAAAGGCATTTTTAGATTGCCGATTGAAATTTCCACAAATGGTGAACATACTGTAGAAATCTTCTCTAAAGTCGATAAATCCCTAAACTGAATTTAGCATATGATGTTCCATGCCAAATTTGGACACAATTTTGTTCCCAAATGGACTCCAATTTAATAAGTCACTTCAAATTTCACTCTGTCTTGTAGTGATTTCAAAAAAGGCTATTGTGTCAAAAACCTTTTAGTTTTATGTTCAAAGATTTACTATAACAGTATAAAAAGATGGTTATACAGAACTTAGGTGGGGGTAAAATGTAATTGGTTCTGTGTTTAAACCGTATTTCAATTAGTTAAAAAAGCACATAAGCAACTATGAAAAAAAAATGTTAGTGGCTTTTTTTAGATCAGTACATAAATAAGAAAGAACATTTTAAGACTGAAAAGATACAGCAAGCCAAAAGTCGATAACATGAGGTGTAACAAATTATTATCTCTGTAGTAATTAAATGTTTAAAATAATAGCTCTTTAATAGGCAGAAAAAACATACTCGTATTGTTTCGCAGGAATTTATACAACATATAGTCGATTTCAGTATTTACTTAAACTTACATGTGGCATTCACCATAATGAGATCGTTAAACGTCAAATAGGAAATCCTGTACTGGAAGCAATGTTAATAATGTCATTGGTCACTATCGATTAACTTCACATCGGCCCAACGTTATATAAAATCAATGAGGTACTCTTGAAGGCTTAACTTAGCCTTTACAACGGTATTGAAACTTATTAATTGCATTAAATGATTAAAAGAAGATCAGCGACCAGTTAGAAACACTTTCATTGTATCTCCTTTCCAGCAGTTGAGTTAGATTTCTTTCTGACATAAGAAATGAATAATATTTAAGGACAATTTAAAAATTAGTGAACGTGTACCAACCAGTAAATGAATACACCCCTCCGCGAAAGAAGATCACGTGTTCTTTGTTCATTTTTTAAAGTAAGATTAAAAACTTTTTTTGGATGAGTTGGCAGTAGTAACTTTCTTCAATACTTTTCTAAGAATAAAATGACTATAGTCAAGGCAAACTCCTAACCTGGCAGCGTCGTATTGCTGTGATTAAGATCTGCGTAGCCTTTCACAATGCTACCAGGTTGAGTTTGCTCCAACTGTAGTAAATGTTGCATTTCTCCAATGATTGAGGGGTTCGTTTACTGAACCGCTTCACTTTTTCTATTAATATTCAATAACCTAATTTAGTACCGTAAAGTTTCTAAAAAATTAAAATAGTATATAAGTTTAATTTTACAGACATTGTGTCAAACCCTATACATTTTAACTATGTTATAATATGTTAAAAAGGAGATAATTATGAAATTTTCATTTACTTGTTGGTCTATCTTAGTATTCAAAAATTTAGTGAGCCACTAAGGCTTCAAGAGCCACACGGAATTTTTAATGAAATATTTAAGAATATCCTTTTAAAATCCAACCACATCTATTTATCTGTATATGTGTGTATTTATATCCGGCTAAATGTTGCTGTTGGTTGTCACGTGAATTAATGATAATCCCCGGGACAGTAATGGCTTAAAGTTGGACACTTGGCGATATCTCTTAATTATCTTATCAAGTCTATATTCTCCATAAAGACACGACGTCACCACTGTGTGACTTGATTTTAGTGTGTATACTATAGCATTTCTTGTTCTTGCATTGAAACGAGGCAAGGGCGCCCATATGGGGGCCAGTAGGGACTCAAGCCCCCCTTTTGAAATTAGAACACAAAGCATTTCACTGGGGAAATCTTATAATCTTAAGAACTAATTTTCTTCACACGTTTCCTGATTTTTGTCTAATGTGAAATTTTACTAGACATAGAAAAATAATACTACATTAGTAAAACAAAGCCCTGCTTGGACGCATGATCTGTAGAGAATTAGACAGAGAAAAAGTCAGTTTTTTCTGAGCCAAAAAAAAAATCAACGTTATTTTGGGAGTTTACTTTACTTTTATGGCGTTTTAGTTAGGACGTGTCTGTATACGTACTTTGTTTTAACAACGTGTATTTTTTTTTTCAAGTTTAGTTTACGTTTTTATACCTTATACATGTTTATAAAATAAGCTTAAATAAGCTTTTTGGTACGAAATGAAATAATTTCTAATATTTTTTTCTTGAAATAGAAGTAAGAAAGAGTGGGAAATCATAGAATTAGTTTGTGTGGAAATTATAAATTTCCATAACATTTTAAACTTTTATCTTTAAGAAGACACATGTTTTAGCAATGGTTTAAAGATTTATTTAAAAAAAACAATTTGAGAAGACTAATAATATGGAATTAATTTATCTAATTACAATCGGAAAAAAAAACTAACCGAAAAATGTATTTGTTGTTTTTAATCTTGCTGCCATAAACGTTCTTTGTACTATATCAATTAACTTCACAACGATTTTTCGGAAAATGTTTTATTAAAAATAAGTCAAACACATATGACATCGGTACTATTTACGATGGAAAATACTTCACTCGAAACATCCGTCCCTTTTTTCATAAAATAATTTTAAAAATATGTTCGGTCAGCAACCGAACTTCATTCATAGCACTTCCTTCTCTGTTTTGTCCAACAATAAGGAATAAATCTGTTTCAAGAACACAAAGAAGAAATAACTGCTTCACATTTCACCAGTTGATAAAAATATAAAGTGTCATATCATCCCCCCTCCCCTCCTTCCCTTCCTGAGCTCAGCATTTTGAAGAGTCATAACTATTCATGTTCCGAAACCTTTTTCGTTGAGTGAAGCACTAAATCCTAGATTTGGAAAAGTTGTGAAACTTATTTTTTAAAACCATTTCTGGACACCTATAAATAACTTGTCGCTGAGAACAATAAGTTTGAATTATCTTACACTTTCCGTATATTAAACTGGGCTCTGTTTTAAAGTATTCATCAATTTCATAAACATTTTTGTAATATTTCCGAGAGCTTATGATACATTTGCAGTATTTAAGAGTTTTGAGTAAAACACGAAATTATTATTTTTTTCTTTTTTTTTGCATAATTTGTAAACAATTGCTAAACAAACATCTTTTTATCTGATTCATGTGTTCATAGTCTCGATTTGGTGTGTTGAAAAACTATATACGTAATTCTGAAGTTGCTCAAGCGATTCAGGTCAATGAGTATTTTAGTTGTTATTATAAATTGTGAAAATTATTTTTTTTCAATAATTTTTGGACACCTTTAAACAACTTGTCGCTGAGAACAATAATTTTGGATTATCATACGCTCCCCGTACATTTAACTGGGCTCTGTTTTATAGTATTCATTAATTTCTAAAGCTTTTGTAGTATTTCTGAGAGATTATTATAATTTTACAGTATTTAAGAGATTTGAGTGAAATGTAGATTTATTTTATTTTTATTTTTTTGCATAATTTATGAACAATTGCTCAACAGACACCTGTTTACTTGAGCCACACTTTAACAGTATCGATTTGGTGTGTTAAAACTGAATAAGTAATTCTGAAGTTGCTGAAGATATTCAGGTCAATGAAGTAGATTTATATATATAGTTGTTATTTTTTCAATAACATCGTTTATATTTACTTAGTTATTTATTTAGCTTTACTTATTTCTTTTTTAAATTACTATTATTATTATTACTATTATTATCATTATTATTATTGTTATTGCTGCTGTTGTTAATTTTGATGATGATGATGATATTTCTGTCATTAATTTTTACAGTTGGTTAGTACTTGAAACTAAGTTGTTACAAAACGTTATGTAGTCAAAGCGACCTTATTGATAAATTAGTCTGAAGTCAGAGTTAAAAGATTGTTATTGAAATAGTACTACGTTGCCATAATTTTTTATATACCATAACGGTAATAAAGGTAGAGATTTGGACATTATAAGTCAATTCCTCTTTGACATTAGCATGACATGTTTTCTAGTACGATCTGTTGTGTGACATTAGTATGACCAGTGTTCATCGAGATATGGTACGCAGTGTTTTTTGATTCACAACAATTTACACACGCAGACATATCACCTTTTGGGAGAGATATAGCTGCTTATAAGGGTTTTAAATTAAAGTCTTACTCCGGTTTAACGAACATCTATTTAACGATCTTCGCGATTTAATTTTTCTTTTTTTCCAACTAAATGAAGGCAAAACCCCCTATTTACCGAATATAAACCCTGAATTAACGAACTATTTCAACAGCATTTTTTTTTTTTTTTTTGTTAATTTGGGTTGCGAAACATTGTATTTTAAAATTATACATCCATCTTTGTCGAAGCAGAGAAATTATTTTCTTGAAATCAGCCATTTTTGACGGGCGAGGGGGGCAACCAATGAATAGCGATTCTGATGCAGAAGGCGATAATGAAACTCCCATTAAAGCTGTTACTTTTTCAAATGCTTTACATGGCATGGAAACTGTAAAAACATATCTCATGCAACAGGCTGTAAATTACATAGTATTTACTTTTCTCCACAAAGTCGAAAGAGAATTATTTCGAGTCAAGTATCAAGGAAATTGTCAAACATCTACTACTCCGTACTTTAAATTTTCAAATTAACTAATGTGTAGTAAGTCGCGGAATTGCTGAATAAAAAGTGTGCACCTTCTAATCATGGATATTTTTGCGCAACGTATATAAGGTTTGGTCCCGTTGAATTCATTAAATCTAGGTCCGACTGTATATTTGAGCATAAAGTGCTTTTTTTTTTTTTTTTTGAATAGTACGAGCTTTTATAGGGATTTTTTTGCGTATCGTAGCTAAACATTTACATTTAGTTTCCGATAGCAATGAAAAAAAATAACATTTTGCTTTTTTAATTCAATGACCTATCATTATTCTGGAAGAGCGATAAGTTCTAACTTTTGTATGGTCCCTTAAAATTTTGAACTCGAATATCTCCTTATGCTTTGGTCGAAAATGTTTCAAATTTTTTAGGCTGGAATTATTTTTCTATGCAAAATATTTCCTTAAGTAAAAGATAGGGGACCAAGGATCCGTATAAAATTCTAGATTTCGTATTCTTGTAAGAAGTATTTTAATTAAGAATCATTATGGCTCAAGCTCATTTTACCGTGCGAATTACGTTTTTATTCGAAAAATTTCCATTTTAAAACTTTTGGAGCTGTTCAAATAAAATAAAAAATATTTTTAAAAAAGCTCATACAGTTGTCTTTAAATCAGAATTTTAGGATAGTAAAAGACAATTTACAAAGTATTTTGGAAAATATGAATTCTTTTTTTTTTTACAAAGTTCGAAAAACTTTTTCTTTGTTAAAACGCTCATAAATAAGATAACCTTAAGTCGGAAAAATACCTTTCAATGACCGATTTTTTATGAACAAATTACAGTAATGTTGACCAAAAACTAATATGTTATTTAAATATTTGAAAAAGTCATCGAAAAATAACTAAATGAATATTTTCAGTTTTTTCGTTACATTTGCTTAGATTATGACACTTAATTAAAAAACAAATTTAAATTTTAAAACAAATTGAATTTTTTACTTGCCACATCAGTATTATGAGCAATTTTAACTTAAGGTAAACTAGTTATCTCCAAGGTATATATTAAGTTTCAATTTGTGTTTGCAATGGGTTAATTGTTGACATGACGATTAGATCATAGAAAACAAAAGTTTTACAACTGTACAAGCAATATACACCAAGTTTGCACACAAATCACAATATCAAACATACACAGCGTATCTTACCAACAGATAAATACACAAAAAACGAATACTGACCTCAATAATGATTATGTAATCACGTAATTCAGTTGTTTAGTGAAACTGTTTCGCAAGCGGTCAGTAAGAAGACGGAAAACCAGCAACAATCTTTTGGAGGAGCATTCAAAACTACAGGATGGTTAAAAAATAACGTGTGGTGTTCAGAGCCCTGTAGTGAGTGAAATAATGGACGAAACACTGCCAAATTTCATGCTCATACACAGAGGACCATGGGCTTTCGATTTATGAAATAAAAAAAAATTAGAACCAAAAATCGCTACCAGGGGAAATTTTGGTATTGAAAAAGTGCATTACTGTGACCATTGAAGGATTAAATGCTAACTAATAAATTATGCATCAATTTTATTCACAAAATCTGATTTTTACCAACAAGTGAGGTTCAATATGACCAGGATCGTGATTTTCCAGGTACTGCATACAATGCACAATATTTTCCACACCTGTGTGTGTGGGGGGGGGGGGGGTAGGTGATTAATCTCGCTTACAGGTAACATTTTTTCAGTTTCAAAAGTTGAAATATCGGGAACATGTCGCAGATACACAACGCCGTTACGAAATCCCCATGGTTAAAAATCACAAGGTGAAACATTGGGCGACCACGGTCTCCATACAGTAGGAAATGCAAGACTAATAAAACTGCTATAAAAGAAATGTTGCAGCCATACACTCAGTACCTAAAGCCCAACATGGAGTGGTGCACCATCTTACATGAATATTATTCAGAAAGAAATCCTTGATGCAGCGCCAAAATTTCTTCCTGACGACTTTTGGTAAAATTCTTCTCTTGTTACAAATTGAAATTTCTTGTTGATTTTATTGAACCTCATTTGTAAGCAACATTTATTTGTATCAAAAAACTTGATGTGTGCTTTTAATTGGCATTTTTTGGCATTTAATTCTTCATTATTCGCAAGTAATACACTTTTGCAGCACCAAAATTCCCCTTGGTGTTGACTTTTGGTAATATTTCTTTTATTGTAGAAATTCCATGGACTGCTGTTTAAGCCCATGAAATTTTGCAATGTTTCGTTCAATACTTCACTTGCTAGAGGGCTCTGAACACCTCACGTTATTTTATAATCGCCCTGTATACGTAACATTTTACTTAATATAATACGCAAAATAATAATAATAATATAGGAGTGCGCTAATATGCTTACTGCCAGTAAATCAGCAATATATAAGAATACATTTTAACATTACGGCTCAGAAAGTAGAAAGAATCCCCCAAAAAAGAAATTGAATAGATGCGTATTACTTTTCTCTGAAGATTATGTTTTTCAAAAATACATTTCATGCAACATAATGTTTTGTTTTCTGAATTTAACGACAGCAGATCAGTGCTTCAGCAAAATGGAATGTGTTTAGATTACAAATAAGGGAAATTTGAATTAGATTAGGAAAATAAATCATTGAAATGATATTTTTAGCTCATGGGGATTCAAAAACCATTAGCTTCGCATTATTAGCACGGCGCTCTAACCAACTGAGCTAATGTGTTGGCGTTTTGGGATACAGTGCATGGAATCAATACGTAGTAAAAAACACTAGTTTGAATTTTGAGATGAATGAATGTGATAGGATCCTATTCATCGGCTTCTACTAATGGCTTTATTGCAACAATATTTTAAATTCAAGACGTCAAAATTCAAATAATTGCTAGAGATAGGATGCTGGATGTTATGTACTGGATGCTGGATATTGTGTACTGGTTACTGTTTTCACGTAAAAAAGATTGTATAAATTTGAAAAGGTTGTTTGTAAATAATTCGATTCCGAGGCACATGAAGCCTGCGTTATAAGCATAGAAATATACAATCACATGACGGACGTTATTCAACGGTCAATTAAAAACAATAAGCAATTTGTGATTGCCCAAAAAGTATTTTTTTTTTTTTTTTTGACAAAACAACCGAATGTGTAGGGTCTCTTTATTATTCGTCACGAGCGGTCAAAAAAATCTTTAAAATGGTTTCTTTCTGATGAAGTTTGATATAGCATTGGAGGGGGTTGGGGTTGTCACAAAAAGCATCTTAACTGACTAATACTTAAATTTGTTTTGTATACCTTACTGGGTATAAATATTATTGACAGGAACGGATTTTTGACTCAAAAAACATGTTTTTTCGACCATATTAAATTGATAAACGTAAATGATGCAACAAGAAGTTGCATTTTCAATTTTATTCTTATACAAAATTAACTTTGTTATTCATGAGAATGTCACTTTATATGTACTCCAAATTATTTAGCAAATGCTACAAAAACAAGTAACGCGAATAAAATCTTTGCTTCGTATAAAAAGTTCATTTTTCATCTTTAATATGGTTGTTATTGAGACTATTTTCTAATGATGGGGTAAATTTTCAGAAACCATCAGAATTTTGTCTTTCAAACGAGCGATGGTCCATTTAACTAGACGAGCAGAATACTTGCCCAGGCTGAACACTTCTTGAAGTGAAGTCATTTGTCTTTGACAAAATGTATCCATCTTTGTCAAAATTTTCCATTTATTTCAACCCATCAGCAGCGAAAGACGTTGTTAAACTGTCATCCTGTTTTTATTTATGTATTGTAAAACTGAGACACTGTAACTTCAAAACTAAAAGTTGAGATATTCGCTAAGCTGTAAATGCATTTACTCAAATGAAGTATCGGCTATTTTAAGAAATAAATTGCCCTTATGCAGAAACTTAAAATTAAAAATAACACGTTTCATTTCCCAAAACTTGCAGATTACTGCATACACGTGTTTCAGCATTACAAGAATTGGCTTTTTCAATGAAAAAAAAGGAAGCTTGTGGATGAAAATACATCCGACAACAGATTTTGTCTAATTATAAAAATATTTTTCAAAATTCTTTGTATTGAAGAATTGAAAAAAAACTATTTTTATGTATATATAAAAAAACCACACACACACACTGACTCACAGATTCCGGTAAAATTCAGAATAGTTTTACAATAATTATGATACAATCCTACTTGCAAGCTATACTAAATTTGCAATTAATGTTCAGATGCTTTCAAGATCAATAAATTGACTGAATAACGAACTACCACCTGAATTTCAATTCGTGGTAAAAGTCGTAATACTGGATGACAATTCATTTGAAAATGAGTTATTAATAACTTAGGGACATGTCAGTTGATATGAATTCATG
This sequence comes from Uloborus diversus, assembly GCF_026930045.1. NCBI lineage: Eukaryota > Metazoa > Arthropoda > Arachnida > Araneae > Uloboridae > Uloborus > Uloborus diversus. Next base: position 136,107,362 of record NC_072735.1, on the reverse strand, counting down.
AAATGTATTCAAAAGATTTAATAATGTCGCGATGTGTGAAAACCTGACGAATAGGTTGGAATATTTACCTATGCTGAGCAAGGGCGCCTCGAGCTTACGGGAGGACGGAAATTCATAATTTGCCAAAAAAGGTATTTTTGGGAGGTCACAGTGACCTCCAATCGATGCGCCTGTGATTCTGCGCAACATACGTGTCGCGATTCCATCTAATATAATTAAAAATTGCGTTATTGATCTTTCTATTTTTCTATGTAATAGCCACTTCCGGTGAACGACAGAAAACTGATCATCGATCCGAGTACAGATAGACTCGTAATATTTTAGACATTATATTCCAACAGTTTTCGTTTTTATATGACTATAGTTAGTAAGATGTGTTAATTTAAACGTAAATTATCAAGGTCGTTTCTACCGCTCAAAGGGAAGCACATTGGCTTGAAAGCTGTCAGTTTACCAAAATCTGTCTGTGTCTTTTCTTTTTTATCCGACTGCGCGTGCGCGACGCAAAGGAAGGTAATGTGTTTATCAGTCTATGTATGTATGTCTGTTCCTATGTGGCGTTCTTCAGGCTAAACGCCGTGATCAATTTTGGTAATTCTTACGTCAATCGATTTATCTTAACCTTGGGAGTGTCACTAAACACATGACAGTAATCAAAATTCACCATATCAACAACCAGTTGCAAATATTTTGTCAGTTCTGTATCGGTGCACGTTGGGTGTTGCACACTGCGTCGCACGCTACCTGCGTGCTACAAATGCAGGTAGTTTTCGCTGCCTCAATATTTTTGTTAAATAAGTCAACTAATTAGGGTCTCAATGGCCGAGTGGTCTAAGCGATTGCTTCTCCCATTTGAGGCGGTGGGCCAAAACACCCTCGCTCCGGATGTACTTTCCCCTCTTTCTGATATAAATTCTTTCATGTGTTCTTTATATGTATTCTGTAGGGTAATAAAAATACATTATGCGTAACGGAAGGCAAGACACTCAGATTGCAGTCCTCATCAAAATAAACCCAGGCAATAAGCACCAAGAGAAAGAAAGTCTACTAATTCGATTTTCATGTCTAACACATATCGCATTTGTTTTTGCCTTGATTCAAGGGTCTGAGTTTCGCGACTTGTACTCTCTTGAGAGAATTTTTTAGTTTCCTGAGAAAGATTTGATTGACGACATTTCCGATTTTACGTCATCATGAGTTATACATGCTGTTTATATAGCTGTGCTGCGGTTGATTTACGTTCGCGCATTTTTGCCGAAGGTCAAGCACATGTAGCTTTAAGCCGAGTTAGGTCCCTAGAGGGACTAATTATCAGTAGTTTAGACCACGGCAAGCTACTAAATAAAACTCAAGATACAAACTGTCTCAATGAAATGACAAAGTTGCGAAATGTACCGTCTTGTAATCATCTATACATATAATAAAATAAGATGTTTGTGTGTGTGTGTGGCGCGCATACCGAGAAAACGGTGAGGCCTAGAAAGATGAAATTTGGTATACAGGTGCAGTTTTTGCTGCAGATATGCACCTCGGGCTTCGATTTTTGATATTTTAATTAGAAAAAAAGTTATTTAATGTTTTATGTGTTTTTTTGCACTTTTTACCTCACAGACCCCGAACCAATCGCACCACACAAATATTTTTTGCACTATAAGGTAGGAGATTTATTTTTAAATATGATGAATGAAAAAAATTTGAAGATAGATCAATTTTTGTATTTTAAATGAATTTTTCAAAAAAAACTTTAATTTGCATTTTTCCTGGGGTATTTTTTTTTTTAATATCATCCTGCGAGAAGTATCAAAGCCCCATTTCTAAAATTTAAGTTGGTAATAGTAAAACCATTTCGCCCTCTTCAGAAGAAAAAAGTTTTTAAAAATACACAATAGTTTTTTTTAAAATAATTTGTTAATGCTGAACACATTATGTCTTTCCACGCATCGGTCGAAAAAAGCGTTCTTCAATCTTTTATGCCTTTGACGTCACTACTTGGATTCGGTATTTACGATGGAATCTTAATCGCAAACAACGTTTATCTTTTGTTTTTACTATACAGCTTACTTCTACATTTTATGACGTGATGACCGCGTGTTTTCCGGCAGAGCTTGCTTTTTTCCTTTCTTTTTTTTGTTTCATTTAGGGATTGCATTTATTTCTTTTTCCGCCCCCCCCCCTCCCCAAAAGCTGGAACGTTTTGCTGATTCTATATTACGTTACATTTCATAGTTATGCACATTTAATTCAATAATAACAGAGATTTTTTTTCTTTGTCAAATGCTACTTTTTGCACAGTATGGGGAATTTTGAAGATAACTTTTTTTTTTTTTTTGCTCTACTTAAATAAAAAAAGGTGTTTTTTTTTTTTTTTTTGAGTGATCTTTGTTTTTATCAGGAAATGGGCGGGGAGGTTAAAATAAATAGAGATCTATAAGAAAATTTAGAGATAGATCGTAAAGGTAGATAGCCGCCGAAGGCGGCAATCTTGGCGTAAAAATGTGAATGACACAACAAAAGATAGAGATATATTGATTAATACTGCTGCCAAGTTTATTTAAACAGCTGCCGAAGTCGGCAAACTTGAAGTAAAAATTTAAATGACAAGTTAGCCAAACAGCCGCCGTAGGTGGCTGCTTGCATAGAAAGGCGAATGGCGTAAGAAAGCGGACCGGCTGGTCGCCGCAGGCGGCTAGTAATAACTAAGACAATGAAAATTAACTAAAAAGAGCAAAATAAAAAATTATTAAATAAAAACAAAAAACCCGACCGCGTAAAAACCTAAAAAAAAAAAGAAAGAAAAATGTATAAGCCCAGTAGTTTATAATGTTATTGAGTACTACTGAATAACTACACCGTTGAAATAGTTTTATAACCGTCCACTGATAAGAAAAATCATAAATTCAAAAGCAGAATAGAAGGATCAACAGTCGGGGCACATTCCTTTCTGATTCAAGGAACCCCGTAAAATTTTTAAATTATCTTTGTGTAAGGTTAAGAGAAGGAGATGGATATTTATGAACTTTCCCTTCTAAAAGCACATTCTAAAGCTCTCTTTGTCAACGTTAAACAAAGAAGAGAGGTCCCCCCAGACATTTTTTTTTCATTGCAACCGAAGTACAAGAAATGATTTGAGATCATGTTTGGCCAAGTTAGGAGCAAAAAGGGGTGGGGCTTCTGTACTTCCATAAATTTTTGAAACCAAAATTCTAAAAATCAAATTTCAAGTCACCTTCAGTGATATCAGGCAGGAAAGTAGGGATTAGAAGCTCTGATCCGAAAATTATTAAGTGCCTAGAAATGAAATTTTGGGCATTCTTTGTTCTTGTCAAAAAGGTTATAACTCTCTTTTTGGAACAGCGCCAATTGGTTTTATCTCCACAGTTGAACTTGCTGCATTTAGTCAGAAGTTGCTGCTGATGGCATGATCCAACTGCTCATATGCGCCCCTAAGTGTTGTGTTCAAAAGAGTCCCATTATCTACCTCGGAACTAACTCGCAAAACGAAATATTCCTTAGTTAATTTTGAAAAAAATAAACCTTATCATAAACTTACTTGAATGTTCATACAATGGTTTAAAATATTTATGCTTAACTTATTGGTTAGTTTAAAATATGTGCTTACATCTGAGAAACTGATAAAACTGATAAAATTACATACAACACCTGTTAAAACAAAGAAGTTGTCACAATAAAAACAGAAATTGAGTCATTGCTCCAAAAGCTTAGCCAAGAGGTAGGACTGGTGCTGTCATTACTTTTTGTTTTTTCAAGATTTTTTGCTTGAAGTTATCTCAGTGAAACAAACCATGCTTCCATATACCCCGTGTTCACATGTGTCCCCTTTTCCCCTATTTATTTAAAATTACAACCGTATAGATTCGAATATTTCAGTAAGTGCCAGTTGTTCAAACTAGTGCTAAATATAAAACAAATTTTGAATCATTTTTACTTTAATACCTATTTATTTACTTTGATTTGTCTGATTTTTCACTTTTAATCTTGTCTGAAATATATAGTTGCTTTCCATACCATTGAAGTAACAATGTCTAAATAGAGTAGTAATAGATGAGTTTCAATGCTTGGGAACATTTGTTAATGGAACAGGAGAGTGCATTAGAAAGTAGGTTAGTAATAACAACGACATGTTTCAGTTTATGTGAACTCATCAAATGTATCCAGCAGATTTAATTAAAATTCAGCGTGGAAAAGCTTTATGAATACCCAAGTGCGTTCCTCAAGCTTTACACTATTCAACTCAGATTATTATCTGTTAGGAATCGTGTTCTAGTTTCAAGAGCAGCCTTCACGGAAAAGAAATTGTCGATGAATACGTTTTGTAACAGATTTCAGTATATAAAATAAGAATGTACAATAATAAAGAAATATGAAACGTTGCGTAAGCACTATTTTTGTGCCAATTCTTCTTATTAAGATTCAGTTTTGCATTTCGAAAGATGAGAATTTGCTTAAAAAGTTTAAAATAATTTTCTTCTAAAGGCAGAAAAATTGAGAAATATTTAAGTAAAAAGAATTATTAATGAGTAAATAATTGATTAAAAATGAGTTTGCTGGAATTGTATAATAAGTTTGAAAGCAACCGCACCTTTATAATTCCCCGAACTATTTACGCAATTTTTAACGATCCTCTTCGCAAAAGCAATTTGTTTCCCTTGCTCGTCGTTCAATAAAATATATTAGCTTTGCTATCTCAGAAAAATGGCAGCATCTAAAAAATAATGTTTTATATTTAGAATACAACTGTTTGGAATTTAAAAATAAAAAAAATCCACTCTTAAGTTGCATTTCGAAAACTGTGATCTATTATTTAGCTTGTAAATTAACACATTATTGTGTTGAATATTGAGGTAATGATAGAGAAGGCTTACTGTCCTTATTGCCGACAAAGTGGTGTAGCGGTTAGACGCTGGTCTCTAACCCCCAAAGACGTGGGTTCGGTCCTGGTTCCAGCCGGTTTATTTTCACGTTGCAGAAAATCAACAGCGTATATGTTGTATGATTATGTGGCATATAAAATATCCCTCGAGTACTTGTTTGGCAAGGAGTATCTCTTGGCAAAATTTATTTCCTAGTGCTGTTTTGCATCAACTAGAGCCCAGGTGTATCCATCTAATGGGGAAACTGGCCGTCAAAATACTAATGGTATTGGCATTCCACCGATAGTGCTGTCACGTGAAAAAGTGGTTGCTATGCCAGAGATCCACACCAGGTCTGCAAAAGGCAGTGCTTCTACCGCAGCCCCATTAAAAAGAAAAAAAAATAGAGAAATCAACGGCCGAGTGATCTGAGCGAGAGCTTGGTACACTCCGACTTGGTTAACTCCGACCATCACATCGAATGCCATTTTTCTATCTTGAGCCGAATTTGTGTCCTACTTGATGTTCACGACAGTTAAACGAAATTGATTAATAAAAAAAGACATTATCAAATTTAAAAAAGGAGAGGAACAAATTCTTCATATTCTTCATAGCCTTCACCAAAACTAAGAGCATCAGCTCTAAAATAGAAATTAAATATCAATGTAAGCAACATCAATTGAACTGAAGATCTTTATTATAAGTTGAGGATAATTTCTCCAGACGAAAACAAGATAACGGAGTAAGATGGCCAGTAGCTGGGTGAGTAAGTTGACGAGTTAACTACACGTTTATCAACTTATCAAACACGTTTTTCAGTACCTATGTTATTAACTTACATTTTTAGACATCAAAATGAATTCAAATACATATTTAAAAGTTTCCCATACTACTGAGTCTCTTGAAATCAAAGAAAGAAGAAAAAAAAAATCAAGAGATGCCCAAGCCATTACTTCTCCCATTTCCTCAGAGCTCTTCCCTTCAAATCCAATCAAGTCAGTGGATCTCCACAGCCTATCACCTCTTTAAATGCCGGGGTTCCCCCCTGATAGAAAAGACGATCCTCCTCTCAAAATGAAAAAATACCCTTCAACACAACTTCCCCTAAAAATGTCAATGTCGAAGTCTGCACCATGTTCCCCTCCCCCCATATTTGGGCACCCCTGCCAAATACAGTCAACTCTCGATAACTTGAAGTACAAAGGGACCGGCTAAAACGTTCGAGTTATTGGTAGTCCAAGCTATGGGAAGTTTCCACAACGGTCTCAAGAGTTTGGGACCCAAGGAAAACTTCGAGATAAAGAAATATTCGAGTAAAAAGCTTGGAGTTATCGAGATCCGACTGTAATCTCTCACAGCTATAAACTTCCTTGACATATCTTGCACAACATCTAACCTACTCAGCTGTTTCTCAGTTTCAGAGGGCCTAGAAGAAAACAAACAGTATACAAAGGAAAAAGCTGTCTCCACAGCAGAAATGACACTTTCTACGCGTTAATTAGTGCTGAAAAAGAGGAGTAATCAATGCAAGTCAAAATGCAAAAGTAATTTTTTTAAACTTTTTGCCAGTGGTCGGCTCTCTAGCTTTAAAAAAGGCTAGTATGATCCAACTGTCTTCTCTATGCTGCCGTGCCAAGCACAAAAGTCATATCTGCACTTACCATCAAAATTGAGTCACCAAGTAAATCTTTGTCTTATATTTTACCTAAATAGAATTTTTTATGATCATTTGTCAATGATCATAAAAATAATTTAAAATTTTGAAACATATATATATTTTTTGATTTGAAAAAGTTGAGTCTGAATCAAATCCAGGAAGGCACACAACTTTAAACGGAACTTTCTTCTTATTTTAAACCTCGCTGCAGATACAACTTATGCACTTAGTTCTGCAGTATGTCTCTTTAAGAAAACTCAGCAAAAATGACATTGAAAATCGAACTGTCCCGTTCAAAATTGTACATATACGCACGTAAGCGATGCATCAAACATTGACGAACGCTAATTTTCGATCATACTTAAAATCGTGTACTTCAGACAATTTTCTGGTACATTATTTGCAGTTCTTAGGGGTATTATTTTCAATCAAAAATAACGCTAGATTTGCTATACACAAATGTTCTAATATAATTAAAACAACTTTTGCTGTCCAATCGCGTTGTTTTCCGGAAGTATTGAAGTATTGTATTCATACAAAATAGCTTTTTTACATCGCACCTTAATGCCACATCATTACAATTTAATGTTTTTTTTTTTTGCTTTTCTTTTATTTTCATTCCTTTTTTCTTGCGGCAGTTAAGTGTCACCATTAATACTCTTTATCACGAAAACAACGCTTAAGCAAATAAGAGATAAAGGAATAAATTAAAATTTTGATATACCAAGGGGAATTGTTTGACGCATTGAAAATATTAAATACTTCCGGAGCATAGCTGCAGACAAAGGAAACAAATATAATAAACTCTGAAAAGAAATGAGTTTAAAAAAACGTATCCGTAAAAATTTAATTTCCGAACAGATGCTTTAGTGAGGGCATATTTTCCATTTAATTATATTTTTCGAAAAGAAGTTAATGAGAAAAAAAGAAAATGGAGAAAAAAAATGTCATTTTTATGTTATTAAAAACATTTCTTTTTCTCTCGTAGTCTGATAAAATTGGAAGGAAGAATTCTCCTAGCAAGTAATGTTTTAAAGAAATATTTGCAAAATGAGTTAATGGGAGAAAAAAATGTAGTAAGAGTAAATTATTAAACTTAACTTTTATTAAATGAGAGCATTTTTACTAAAGAATAGTTAACATAACCCTTAGAAAATCACAACCTTTGTTTCTAACAGAATGCAAACTTTATTGCGATAGTTTCAATTAATTTTACTTGACTTAAAAAAGTTTTTAGGGATTATAGCTATTAATTTTTCTTATTAAATAGATTTAACAACTAGACAAATAATGTATTTTTATATTTTAAACAACCAGTCGTAAAAACAGTAAAAGGTTTTGCAGCTGGGTGGTAAAACTATTGAGAAAAATGAAGGTTTCAGTGAGAAAAAAAAATGTTTGTTCAGCTGATAAGCTTACTTTACATTATAATATTAATGTGAAAGAAAAACATAAACTTTAAACATTTAAATTGTACTTTCTAATGAGTCAAAAAAGAAAGTCATTGTAATTAATATATTCAGGCGTCCCTCGTATAACACGGTTAATTCGGTCAACGTAGTATCGAAACAGTGTTATATGAGACTTTTTTTAACATATCTTTTTAACTTATTTTTACACTAATTAATCATGTGCATAATAAAAATCATGTGAATATGTGTCGTGTTGTACTGAAACCGTGTTATACGAGACTTAGAAATAATTTAAATGAAGGGATGTGTACCGTGTTACATCGCGAAACCAAGTTTTATTAAAACAAAGTAAAAACCTATTAGAGTTATCAAACACAAACAGAATGAATTAAACAAAAATAAAATTCCATCCTTTTTAAAGATAACATTCGTGTTATATCAAAACCATGAAGTATTAAATTCAAGTATCATACCATGTAATATTGAAACCGTGTTATAAGAATCGCAAATTTAGTACCGTGTAATATAGAAACCGTGTTGTGCAAGTACCGTGTTACACGAGGAACGCCTGTACATTAATTACAAGGAAGTGAAAAGTACAAACCCTGTTGGAGCAGAGTATATAGTTTATGGAACTTTTAGTGGTACTCGCACAGCTTTGCCCGTAGTCGAAAATTAAAACATCATTCGGTTTGCCTGTATATTTACAAATAATGGATGACAAATTTCTCGCCAATTGGCTATGTTCATTCGCTCTCCCATTCCACGTCATAATTTTGTGATTTACTCGTCCATATTATGATAATTTTGCTCCGGAAAACGTTCTTAAAACTGAAATAGAAAAAGAACCACATCGAATTTTCGAAAAATCGCTTCAAGGTGCACACCCCCATGCTACAAACTAACTTTGTGCCAAATTTCATGAAAATCGGCCGAACGGTCTAGGCGCTATGCGCGTCACAGACATCCTACAGACATCCAGACAGAGATACTTTGGGCTTTATTATTAGTAAAGATATATGCAGGGTGTTTCGCTTAACTGTTTCAAAACTTCTAACAGGGGTTGGATGCATTGTGATGACTTGAAATCATTTATCATTGTGGGGTTGGAAATGCTTTCCTTAAACACTGATGTACACAGAAGCACCATAAAGAAAAGAGACCGTAAATGAAAAACCTTTTTAATAGTACTTGTAAAAAAGCAAAAGGTGCATGCATTAAAACGAGTATTCGCGGTCATTCATTAATTACGTAAGGATAATTTGAGCAATGTTTGACCCTCCCTCGTCCCATATAAGGATAAGTAAGATTTTTCAACCCCCCCCCCATCTTACATGAGGTTTCCTTTAGTTTTTCAAAGTTATAAAATAACAAATCTTAATCACTGAAGTCGCTATTAAATTCACTACTATTGATTTTTTTTTTTAAAAATCTTTTTGTGTAAAGAAATATTCACTAAGAAGAATCTACACTGAATTATTTTTTGTCAAATATTTTTTGTGTATGATGCGATACTAGTTAAAAAATAAGCCATGACATACACAGTGAGATTCTTTTGTTATATTTTACACTATTCATTCTATTCATTCTCTGACAAGCAAATAAAAACAGCTTATCTTAATAAGTTTTTAAAGTTCAAGAAGCAAATGAAATGTAATTCCTGACAAACCACTTGACCGCGCGGTTTCTAATATAAAATATCGACTTTTAAAATATTACTTAAGAATCAGCTTGACCCCCTCCCCCCTTCCCCAAGTAAGGGTATGTAGAGATTTTTCCAACCCCCTCCCCCTCGGGACCCTTACGTAATTAATGAAAGGTGCCTTCCAAGTTTTTTCTGCCAGCTGCAGTACACACCTCACATGAACTCTGAACAGCCTTAAATACTCCGCTCATATCACAAATGTTTTTGGTTGGGAAAGCATTTCCGATTCTGCATTGTTATATGATTTCTAATCGTCAGGATGCACTCTACCTCTCTTAAGAGTTTTGACACAGTTACCATATTACTCCACATTATCTGGCATGCCACAAAATTCGGGGTCACCAGATATTCAATAACACTTGCCTGGTCCTTTCCGGCATTCCCAAAAAGTCGAGGTTAGGAAAAGAAAAATACCATAAAAAATATATGTTCAGCTTAAAAATGAATGTAAGTTCTATATGTAGCTTATTAGTACTAATAAACAGTTTTGCTTTGTAAAAATATTTACTAACAATGTCATTTGTTATTTTAACAAGAAAAATATTGTTTAAAAATGAATTTTTTTTAAATTAAATTAAAATTAAGCACACATTTAAGCAGTAATTTACCATCACTAAACCAGTGCTTAGGAATTCACCATTGTTATTCAATAAATAAAAATTAAACTTCTAAAAGGGACCTAAAATAGTTTATTTAACAAAAATTATAAACAAATCGCAGTAACAACGACTGCTTCTGCATTGATTACTTTATTGGCTTATAATTAAACCCGTTAATAATGACTTAACATTAATAAAAAGTACATATTTATGCCAATACACATTTTTGTGAAAGGAAGTTACGTTCTGGATTTATTTTGTTTCCTTATAGTGGGTTCGAATTATCAGGCATGCCGGAAAATTTGAATTTCTCGGCATGGTCAACCTTACTTTTTGCGGCATGCCGGTCAAGGCGGCGTAATAGGGTAACTGAAACACTCTGTATAAATAAAATTTGGCAAAAATAAAAAATTATCAGTGCTGTGATTGGGTAAAAAATGAACGAGCCCAGTGTAGTTTGATTTTCAATTATGCTTCCCCGAGCAGGGAACCAAAAATGAAATTAATTAGTTAGTTAATTAATTTTTTCACAATTATAATGTTTTTGGGCAGCATTTCAAACCGACTTGCAGTGACTAAAAACATTTAGCTAATTCCACATGGAGAGTTATACCGCCGCGGGTAGGCAAACGGCAGTATCTGCAGAAATGAGTTTGTGAGATAATTGGAAGAAATGTGTGTTTGATTCAATACTTACAATAGGGAAATGGAAGATTTTTTCACGTTTTTTTTTTCAGCGAAAACCAAATAAGCAAGCTTGTACAATACAGCTAACGTACAAAAAATGACAAAAATGAAAAAAAAAATGCAGTTACTGCCCTTTACCAGATCACGGCAGTATTTCCTCTGTACCAGCAAGGTTAAATTGGCCATTTTTCATGAACATCTTTTTTCCGAATCTATTGCGTTTTCCGTAAAAAAATATGCTTAGAAAATATCAGTACGTAACACACATCAATATAAACTTCCTTTTATTTGTCACACGCGGTATAAATAAAACATACTATCATATCGTAAATGCCGAACTAAATTTCAGTGCGTACCTAAATGCGAAAACAATTTTAGTCACACATTTTTCACCTGCAAAAGACGAAGGACTATCGATTACGTATCCCCGACAAAGACGGATGACGTCCTGCAGACGATAAATTGTATAGAACGAGAATTCTATCCCCATATGTAAATTTTCTGCTTGTGAAGCTAAATAGAGCTTGACGCTTCAGAGAAAACGATTTCAGGACTTGCTACGCGTTTTGGGATAAACATTGACAAGGGGCGCTATGCTGTATTGCATCAAAACTAAAAGTTCTCTCGGGAATTTAAATCATTTCGAATTCTGAAACGCAATTTGTGTCTTTTACACGTATATAGATTAAACAGAATAATTTTGTCAACACGATTTTTATTTTAACACTAATTTCTTAGATATTTATTATTTATACGTTTCCAGTTTAATTTAATGAGGAAATTGTGACTTTGAATTAATGCTCAATTAACTTATGATAATAATTTTATTCCTTGAAATAACAATTCATGACATTTTCCTAAAGGTATATCATATCATCTCGGATAAATGGTTGGGAAATTAGAGGTCTTGCCGTTTAAACGGATACACACTTCTTATATTTATTTAGTTTTATATCTTATTTAACTTCACTCTATTTTATTAGCTAATTAATTTATTGTTTGTGTTGTGAATCAAGTATTCATATAAATCGGGGAAATCCTTTTTTAGGGCAATGAAAAATTTATCTCATACAAAAATGACTATAAATGGTTCGCCAACAAGCAAATAAGTTAATTTTTAGCAATAGATTTTGCTGGGTATATAACTTAGAGGGATGATTTAGCTGTTGCAAATGTCGTTATACAGCCATGCTAAGCACAAAAGTCATAACTGTAGCTGAACTCAAAATGAGAACTGCTGTTTGAAGTTTTACTCCTCCATGTTTTATTCAGATTCCTTTTTTCAGAATGTTTTTTAAAAATATTTCCCATTCACAAATGATCCTAAAACATTGTATATAGGTATGTTGCAAAGAACTACATCGTGACCATAACTCAATTTTGCTAAGAAGTGTAGATGCGACTTTTGTGCTTAGCACTGCAGTATAGCGAAGTCAACAAATCAATGTCGACAGTTCGGTAGAAGTACTTTTTAATTGTAGAATAAGAAATGAAAACAGGAAAGCAGAATGAGCGACGGCTTTTTAAAAAATTATGAGATATCAAATCCATTCGCAAACATCTTTTCAATGTCGTCGGAAGCTTCGGGGTTAACCAAAAACTTTGAAACCATTTTTTTTTTTTCATTTTTTGTCGAAGTGCCAAGATAATATACCACACTTTATTACTATGATATTTTCTTCCATATAAATATACTGGAACAGTATGGGCAGTAAGAGCATTGAGGTCATTTTGGTAGTTTGGAGGACAGAATTTAAGTCTTTACACAAAAAAATGTTTAAATTTTGATACTTTAAAAAGTGAATTCATAACCTGAAGCCATATGAGAAATGTTTCTAGAAAGAAAGATAATGTAACTGGTTTTCTAATCATGGCTGTCAATCACCAAATTAATTATGAATGAATACATTTAATTGTTTCTTCGTCTTTAAGCAAAGTAGTAAGTTTTTCTTGTTGATGCGATCTTATTTTGTGAATACGATCTTTGTTGCAATGTGTAGAGCCGGATGCATCACGGGTATAACAGTATCATTGATGTCATAAAAGGTTTCGAGGACAAAAGCACTGGTCTGTTCCGTAAACAATACTTTAATTTTGCTATTTTGAACGGTACATCCGCAAAGTAAAAAGGTGAAAGGTTTCTTAAACGAAAGTCGTTTTAATTGCATTGCAGTCAAAGCTGTAAGTTAGAAAAATGATCATTTTCTACTACAGATATAGCAGATAATAATTTTAAATAATAACTAAATGTTATGTTGATGGAAAAAAAATCACAAATTTTGGAAGAAGAGTAAAATTAAATAAATACGCAAAATAATATTAAAAACTTGTGGGATTATATTACACTACATTTTTTTTTTGTTTAATACATGATTTTTGAACGATTACTAGACAATTATGTATGCAAATTATTTATGAATGGACTTAAAGTTTGTTTCTAAGAAGTTCACCAACACAGTTTAAAAAATATTTTAATGCATTTTAAGCATTTTAGATGAGAAAACAAAGGTGTATTATAATGGGAACTTTAATAGAAAAAAAAGCATGTTCAGTGATGGGAAAGCAAATATATTGAATGCTCATGCATCGTTCAACGCAAGGTTTTAAGCTCATTGATGAAAAGACTGTGATCTTTTGCCTCCAGCCATGCTTGCAGTAATTTTTTGATCTGTTAAAATTCGTTTTGTGTCTGTATTTTGCTGACTGCAAGAAAGAGCTGTTTTATTTGAACTTAATATACTAGTTGAGCGTTTCAAACAGTTGTAGTGTTACGTAAATTCAAAAAGGTTTAATACGTGGGAAACAGATTTCTTTTCCTAAATAGTCAAACAAAAGAGACTTATTCCAACACGTTTTAAGTTGAGTTACTGAATTTTTGCTAATATTTTAAGAGAAATTTGTAAAAAAAGCTCATTACTGTAACTAAAATGAATTTAAAAAAAAAAAACATTTGCAACTAATTGATTTTACGTATGGTGAAAGTATTTTGATTATGCTAAAAATTGCTAGGCTCGCAACCAAACTTGTTTAACACCTCAATTCTACACTTGTACTCAGCATAATATTGAATTGCTTACAGATTGACAATTTCAGATTGACCATTTAATTTTGCTAAGTTACTACATATATTATTCCCTTTAACTTTTTTTTTTTTTTGCTTTATGCCAACCAGCTGTGTACATTATCATCCATGATACAGACCAGTTACACTGGCAAGACATACATACATCAGTTCAGAAATAGCTTAGAAGTACTTCAAATTCTTATACATTACTCTTTGAAAGATCTGATGAAATTTCGTTCTTCGAAATGTGCAGTGAATAACATTTCGAAATTTAGTTTTTTTGAAGAGTACGAAACTTGTCACAGCAGTATTCGCGTGAGCAATTCCTTTGATGGAATAATGCAACGAGCGTAAAATTAAAAAATTATTTATTTATTCATCAGCATTGCTGACGAAACTTGCAATTTTTGAAGTTCTACACAGACACTATGAGGAAACGAAAATTATTTTAGGCATATATGCTTTATACCCTCAGAAAGAGTTTCTATTTTATTCTTATACTTTCACGCTGACTACTTGAGAAGTTTTGACATGTTTTGATATTTGTCAAGAAAATTAAATTTGATATGGAGTAAGTCCGGCGATCTTGCCCCACCTAAGCAGAAACTTAAAAAAAAAAAAATAAAATAAAAAAAAAAATAAGTTAACGAAAATTAAAAGATAATACCTCCCGCCTCTCTTAATGTAAGTCCAGATGCTTTGTAAAATTTATTGTGGCTAAAAACTACGAATAAAAGTTTTTATTGCAAAAAAACAAAACTGCAGCTTTGGGGCATATTACCTTGACAGTCAGACAATTCGCCCCACTACACCAAGTAAAATGCCCCACTTGACCAGCATTGCAAAATTTGATGCTATTAGTAAGAAAGTGTATTAATCGACTAAATTAGTTGAAATAAATACAAATTATAATGTGCAAATAAATGAAAAATCAAAATCAATTTAATTCTAAACTGCAAATATAGGTTAAAATATTTTACATAATAAACACATTACTTGCGGTTTTTAATAACTTTTGCTTTTCAATCTTGCCACAGTCATTACATCTCTGATTATACATTGTGCACGTTTCATGCAACTATCCTAAGCAGTCTATACATTTTATCCAATCTACAGTCGACGTCATTCAGGTCTTCGTTCAGGTGGGGCATATTACCTTTTTGGCAAGGTTAATTGTCCCACCACCTCTTGTTCAAACAACAAGCCAATATGGCTGCAATTAATAGTAACAGCCTTCTTTATGATACTCTTTTACTGTATAAACCGATAATTGAACATAATATTTGAACGCTAGTTAATTAAACAAAAGTTCTTAAAAGTAAAATCTTAGATCAAGCGTTAAAAAATGTCACTCTTACCTTTTACTTTGCTCTGAAGCTGTAATGACCTTTGAAAAATCGCTGGAAATGGCTTTAGTATATGCGTGTAGCTTCTTTATACACAAATCCCCTTGAAAAAATAGACACAGGCGCACTCTGTTGTTACAATCGTGAAATACAGTTACTGGGGCAATTTATCAGACGGGGCAAGATCGCTGGACTTACTCTATTTTCAAAATATATAATTTATCTTATGAATGTCATGTCTTAGATCTAATAGATGTATTAGGGATGTACCGATAAGCAAATTAAATCATTACGATTACCTATTAATCGGCAAGAGATAGTCGGTCGATTACCGAATCGATACCTGATTAATTATAATGATATAATTTTAAAATTAATTTTAGATTACTATTTTTTTTATTTATAGTTTTGCGAGTTTTGCCTTTTATGGAACAATTAGTGGAGACTAAGGATACTTGATCCCTGGGGATGCATAATCCCACAGCCAAAAATGTACCAAAATCATTAAGCAGAGATTTAAAAACCTGACAATTCTATTAAAGTTATACTTGCACATAAAAACTGGCATATAATTTTTTTTATTTAGTCATTTCGTTTTAGCTCAAGAAATGATTCTCTGAATGTGTCAAGGTCATTTTTTTTAGGAAAGCATTCTGAAGTTGACATAATTCGTTATATACAACTTTAAAAAATACCGAAGTGTAATGTTAGAGTATAGACAGTCTTTAATAATTGAGACATATTTTTAGTAAATTGCCACTGATTGTTAATAGTAGAGCAAGTATGTTTGTAAAAATCGCATATTAGGGATACTTGATCCCTGAGTTTTGAGGGATACATGATCCCAGGGATCAGGGATCCATATGACAACATAAACGCAATGAAAATAATATAAATGTTGTTTACTTCGTTGACATTAACTTTAAACATTCAAATCTGTGTTAACATAATGAAATGTGTCATAGTATGAGTGATAGATTTAAACAATCTCTGCAGTAAATATGCCAAACAATTAAAAATATCAGTTCGCACTTGTAACCCTCATAACACATCAAAGGTCTAAACGCAAACTAACTCTACTGATGAATATGTTCGGATCAACCAAATGAGCTTGAACTAATTGAAATAGATGTCAAATCTTTGTTTGAAGGGGAAAAAATGCTTTGACTATAGTTAGATTTATAACAGAATAGTGAGTTGTCCATTATGTAGATCAGGTAGCGGATAGAATGCAAAGTTGGAGTTCTTTGAAATAAGTTATCTAAAGTGAGAAGGTAATATGCTTAATCGAGCTATTTTCCCAGAAAAAATGACAAAATATGTTAAGCTACACACATCCAGTTAGGTTGAGAAGAACTTTAAATACTACAACAAACGAATTGTTTGCATTTGACTTCTCAAGTTTTGAAAACATATTCATACATTTTAAAACGAATTATAAAATGTATCTTGTAGTTTTGCGTATAGACACTGATTTACAATAAATTTAAAAAAAAGGTGTTCATATAGGAGTATTTCTTCCACAAGTTGAGTGGAGGTAAAGCGAATCGAGACCATCTCACAACCATTTACCTTACCTTTAAAAAATAAGGTTACTTCCTGTTTGTTAATTCTCTCTTATACCTCATTGCTCTTGACATACTTAAATTTGTTTTGATTAAAACATATTTTCCCGCCGATTTATCGGCAGAATTTTTCAGATTATAAACATTCGTCAATACGGCTTGTTCCCTATTACTGCCGATTAATCAGTGCATCTCTAAAAAGGACTGTAACGAAATTTGTTTTTCATGAACTGCATTGGTAATTTCTCATGGAAAAATTCAAGACTATTGGCTTTTTAATTGATAACAATGGGATTTTTCCTTTACAGATTTTTATGCTTAATTTTAGCACATTTTATAATTGGCCTAATTAATACCTTTTCTTGTACGTACGTATAGAAGACATGCATGTTTTGATCATATATAATACGTATGGTCTAAATTAAATCTGTACCTCAAAGCCAGAGGGACGTATATTACATTATTATAATTTTACAGGAGAGAGGTTTTTTTTTTTTTTTTTTTTTTTGTGCAGAGCATGCAAACGATAAGACGTGCGCTTTTTTAACCCTGGTAAAAAAAAACTTAAAAGGATTTATTTTAAAGAACTACGTTCACAAGGTTCGATGTGGCATTGTCTTCAACATACAATGCACTAATATATAGAAAATTGCAATTTTTGGACTTACGTTAGTCCGGCACTGAATTACAGACATATTAAAAGGAAATTGCATTTGCATTAGCTAAATAGTTTCTAGCCGGCCACTTTGGCTTATGGTCAGAGAAGTTTGACTTTGATGGGGAGTTCCCGGGTTCGAATCCCGGCTTGTGCATGGATGTACTTTCTGTCTCATGCTTTTGTATTTCCTTTGTGTGGATGTGCTGTTATGCTGTGAATGGTTGCGTACCCTATAAACGAGTCCTTATAGTACGTGTGTACTGTGGAAGTCGGACTTCACATCAAACTACGGCTTAGCTGGAAAAGTGAAGCAGCGCACCCCAAATTGCCATCTTAGCTGGCACAAGACAATAAGAAATAGTTTCTAATACCAGATAGTATTCTTTAAATTATGATAAAAACATATTCTGTTGTGGTGCTAATTTGGATTGTTGTCCTTCTACCACATATTATTTGGTTAACACATTTGCCTGAACATCAAAACCTTGTAATATTATTTTTAAATAGAAATGTTAACAAATTTGAAACGTGCCAAAGCTGATTAAATACAGTGGAACTTTAGAAATCTGGAATTTGTGAGGCTAAAGCCTGTTTGGATTCCAGATGTTCTAGATTTACCGGGTGACATATTTAAAATCTTTGATATTAGCTCAGCAGTGAGCATGAGTACTTGATAATTAGTACTTGATGACATCTACGTTGTATCAGCAGAAATAGCGTTGTTATTATGTAAAGTGCAGAATAAAGAGGTATGAAGTGAATGCACAATCTGTTCGGATAATCCAGAATTTCGGATCTTTGGAGTTCGGATTCCAGAGGTTCCACTGCATGTAAATTCTAGCTGTGATTTTTTAAAAAATATATATGAAAAATTGGACATCAATTTAGTACATAAGTTTTTTTTTTTTTTTTTTTTTAATATTCCTGATCTTCTGCAATCTTACAATAAATGCAACCTCACAAAGATATCATCTATAACGACGAAATGTTTTTAAAGCAAGTTAATTTTTTAGAAATTAGATATTTAAGGAGACGAACATAGAACCCTATTCACTCTAACATCCAATTTTCGCCAAAAATAAAAGCGAATCAAAAGATAATGCAAATTAAATAGACTCGGAGTTTCAAAAATTCGTTTACGAGCAGCCCGCCAATTGAAATTACAATTATTAGTTCGTTTATGTTTAATTATGCCTTGCCTCTCCTAATTAGGACATCTGTTTTACAAACCCGTGCTGAATTAAACCAATGCTATCCCCTAAATGCATCCAAATTAGAAACAGAGATGCAATGGCAGCCATCTGAAATTCGTAATGATCCAAAGATCAATGATATCTCCGAGTGTGTAACTTAATTGTGTTAAGAGACACCAAGCTGCGCACTTTTCTCCCAGCAAAATTAGTACTATTTATCAAGCGGGGTAATTTTTCCCTCGTCCGATGCAATTAGGTTTATGTAGCAGAAAATATTGTGAGGGTTGCTCGAGAATGGTGCTTTTTGTTTAATGTGAATTTTCTGCTGATCCTTGGAGCTCAAACTGAAATTTAAAGAATAATGTCCCACATTTTAAACTGTGCAATGTCTCATCATTAAGTGTTGCTCTAATTAGTCTCATAAATTTAATTTATTCGAAAAGCTTTACTTGTTATATTGTTATGTGTATGTAAGGCATGTCCAAGAACAACACTTCTCTTCAAAATGCTTTTTGGATGTATAAATAGCAATAAATTGTTTAAATCTTTGAAGCATAATTTTGAATATATTTTGAGATTAAAGTTTAAAAACTTAAAATGCAATTGTTAAAAAAAAACAGCAGATTCGTTAGTACTTTTAAATTCTGCTAGCGAAAAGCTTGTTTACTTAAATTCATCGGTTAAAAAACATCATTTTCTACTTGAGTGCGGAAACAAATTATAAGAAATCAACAATGTAAAGATTAAATTCTAAAATATAAAGCAGATCGAATACAAAACTCCCAACTCCGCGTAATCCATAAACATGTTTATGCACTTCATATTAATACACTAACTCGTCTATGCTGATCATTAAGCTCAAACTGAAATTTAAAGAAAGATGGGGAAATACTTCAAACTGTACAATGGCTTTGCAAAATGAACGTCATTAGTGTTGCTCTAATTAATTTCATAAATTTTATTTATTCAAAAAATTGTGTTGTCTTTGTAAGATGTTTCCAAATACAATACTTTTCTTCAAATTGTGTTTCGAATATATAAGATATAAAACTAAAACGAGCTATTCCTTAAAAATGTTTTTATAACTTAAATAAAAGCACCATTTTTAATGAAAAGTTTAAAAGTTGAGATCTGAATGTAAAGTTATAACTTAAAGCAAGTTTGCTAGAAAGCTTTTAAATTTGTTGACACTAACCACCATGTAACAGAGTTGCTTAGGTTACTTAGCTGAGTTCCTAATTTACTAGTAAAGTCAGTATTTATAATTAAAGTTTACAGAAAGTCAGTTAAGAACTAGAATACTACCTAAGCGTTCTTTGGGCGTATGCTTGAAAAGTAAAAGATTAGAAAATATTCACCTCTAAATCGCGCATTTTAATGTTTCATCAGCCTTCATTACAGAACTACTGCGTGCACGGGAAACAACTGAGGCAGTGAAAAGCAAAGGGATGCAAGTGGATTATTTTAGGTTTTGAGTAAAACGCGTTTAAAGGATCCTAGGTAGGCTTTCAATGATTTTTTTTCCTAAATCATGCTGTACAGCTGCACCTACCAGGGCTACTAGTACAATCTCTTGTACCAAGATAGAGGAGAGGTTCACCTACCAAACGTACTGGTTATCTCAAAATTTGTAATTTTGCCACTTGCATTCATTTGCTTCTAACTACCGCAATTATGAAATATAAATACAATATATTATGTAAATAAATTTTGTATTGCATGTTTCAACACATAAGATAGCAGATTTGAAACGAGTTCAATAGAATTATTAATATTCATAGAAAAAGTGTGAATCAAAAAGGAGTACACCATAACTAGTTTTTATTTTAATCATTAAATATATTATTTACTTTACTATTGCACTAAATGAACGAAGCGGGGTGTTTTTCCCACTTTATTTCAAAACGAGCAAGCCTAGTGTCAAAGGTATTTGTTTGGAAGATTGTCGAATAAAGAATAACTCCAATGGTAGATAACACGCCAACTAATGAGGCTATAAAGCTGGTTAAATGGCGACTCTAAATTACTAAAATATGTCTTCTCTTAAACTTTTTTGGTCACCTTTAGGATCGGGGAAACCTTTTGAAAACATTTTATGATTATTTATTTCATTATTTTTGTCATTATTATTATTATATTTGCATTAATGCGTACTAAAGAATTTTATAAGTGCACACTTATGAATCTCTTTATGATTACAAATATCATTGGAAGCATTTTATTGCTTTTCTATTTACGCTAAATATTTAAATGTAAAGACAATATTATATCCATTATTATATGAACAAATAAAGCTTTGAGAAAAAAAAACATGAACAAATATTTAAAAAAAAAATAGTTTAATTTCCAGTTAGTCCTAGTTAGTTTTAACTATTTTCAGACTAAACAAAAATTTGCGGGAACTCCACTCAAATGTTGCAATCTTTCGTGGGGAACACCTTAATTTAAAGGCTGTAAATCTTCAATTTACAGCGTAAACATAAAAAATCTTGCAAACTAGAAAATCGCCCGTCAAAATATGACGGGTGAAAATTTGCTTGTATATTTGAACGAAACCATTTCCTGTTTAGTGACATTTTGATAGTTGAAATTTTGATTCTAACCCCAGTGGATTAACCCTAAACTCCAGTAGATAGCCTTTTTTGTTGACTATTTTTACGTTTCTTCATTCTCCTAAAAGGATCGTCTTATCATTAAAGCAGTTAAGTTACCGGATACAGTTCAGCCTTGACAAACGTTATCGAAAATATTAGTAAATTAACATGCCGTGGAGCAAGTTTCATTGTTGATGACGTCAGGAATGCTACCCGATCATTCGCTATTATATCTATGAAGATGCTTGTGAAAATATCTAATTTGGAAATGTCATTCATTGTTCAGCAGTCAAGAAGATAACTTATTAATCTTCTTCATTTGGTGTCCTTGACGTTAGCATCCACTTCGAGTTGGATTGTTAAAAGTTTAATGATTGCTTTTAATCTCCTACAACATTATCTCATGCAAAATAAACAACGTTACATATAATAAGATTGACAAGAGTAAATTTTTGTCCAAAGTACCTTTTTACCACTAGATCATCCAAGAATGTGTGATAGCTCTAAAAGTTTCCAAAATTTTGATCTCTTAATACAGTAACACAGCCAAGATTCAAGAATATATTTCAATTTGTTGTGCAGTTATTTTACTATTTTGAACTCTGCATTTTTTTTTTTATTTTTTTATTTTCTCTAACCTAAAACACTAAATTTTTTACATATGAATAAGGTAGGATCACTTGACGATAAATTATGTAGTTACTGTCTGACCACGGATTGTATGGAAAGACAAACATCCGTTTTTCAGCCGGAAATGGACGAATCTATTATTTTTTACCGATGTCAGTTTTTGCAGAAGCAGAGTCTCATTCAAATGAGCAGAATACGCGCATCAAATTTTTACTTTTCCCCTTTATTCACATAGATTCGTCTTATCTGGACGTTTGAAAATTCCATGCAATCCGTGGTTGGACAGTAGTGAAGTTATTCGCAATTGTGAAAGGAATCTTTAACATAATTATGTGATATATTGTTTTAATTTATTTGTCGGATTATCCTAAAATTGAATGATATTTTTTTTTTTGTGTTGCATAACTTTTATGCAGAATTTCGTATTTCAACGAAATTTTGCATCTTCTTTTCGTATTTTAAAGAGAATGAAACTACAAGATTTCTGAAATCCACAACTATGTTTCCGTAACTCTTCCAACTGTGAAATAATATGATTAATTATGTACTAAATGAATCGTTTTTTTTTCTTTAGCTCAATCAATGTTATGTTTTAAAATTTAAAAATTAATTTGCTCATAAGCAAAATGATAAAATAAAACCTGTACCATCTCTGAGAAATGTTTCGTCATGTGTGGTGACTTAAATGTTCACTTTTAGAAAAACCGAGTAACAAACCTGATTACGAAAACACGAATTTGCCAGAAATTAGTTCACGTTTTCTTTTTTTTTACACATTAGATCTCCTGTAATTTTATCAAAGCACTTACATAGAATCAAAATTTACAGCGCTGTTTTTAAACTTGCACAATACATTTTTTTTTTTTTTTTTGCTTTTCGTTTTGTTCTTGATATGTGGCTGTGACACAGTAGTATCGCAGCCACAGTTAGAAATGGTAATTTAAATCAAGGCATTAAAAGGAACAATTCAGGTGCCCTTTTTAATGAATCAAATATTCTATATGTATTAAAATATAACAAAAAATATTTATTGCATAGAAATGACATTCATTGCCAATAGCATATTTAAATGGATCTGTAAAATGTGCAGAAGAATGATTTTTAAAGACGAAACTAGTTGCATTTAAGAATTACTTTTACTAATTTAAACTTCTCCCCATGTTTTTCAATTCATTTGTATGTATATTTAAGAATTGCTGCATTGGATCCAATGAACCTTAAAAAACTAATACGCATTAATATAAGTGCAAAACACACTTTCAACCGTATGTACGATCATTTCAAAGGTAATAACAACATATTTCGTATGAAGAGTTATTGAAATTATCCTTCCAACAACTTTGTGTGACATCCAATATCGATCTAACACCGAAATAGCTACTTAGTAAAAGCATTCTCATCGGAAGTGCTTCTTTTATAAGAGGACGCTTAGACATTGATCTCAAATAAAAAAGAGTATGTATAATCTAATTTCCTCGAGTACTTATGTGCAATTATAATGAATTTATTTCTTTAACATTTGCTTTTGAATTGCAAACATATTCCAAGAGGGTTGATTCTAACATTTTTGCGGCTAAAACTTAAAATAAGTAAATCAAGTACGTAAAATACTGTAAAATCTGTTTCAGAGCTATTTAGAAAAAAATAACGAAGTTCCATCCAGAAGTAAGTGATCCAGTAGCCAGCAGCGTTCTTCTATCATCAAATTAATCTTCTCTTGATACATTTTAACATTTTAAGCTGATTTCTAAAAACAAAATATGCCTCGCATTTAAATAAAAAAAAGAAGAAGAAAAATTAATTTGATTTCTGAAATTTTGAATTCAAATTACGTTTTTCGCAATCACAAGTTCGACAGAACCCTACTCATTGGTTACTACCCTACTCACTTGTTTCTAGACACGGCTCCTGTCCCTCCAAGCCTACCTCTCCTTTTGAACGGAGACGTGTGTACTAGTTGTGTATGTGTAGGATTTTGTGTGTGCGTAGACCAGTGTATATGCACGTTGGCGTGTGTATGTGTGCAAAGGCGCATGTGTGTATGTGTGGGAGGCATATGTGTATGAGCGTGCATCTGTGTGGGACATGGACGCTACAGACCAGATGCAGAAACCGGAGGACCGAGTCGCGCCTGCATGTGACGGTGGGGGTTGAAAAAGGCACGGACACCAAAGACGGCCAAATGAGAACAATAAGCAATCGTAATTGCTCAAAAAAAAAAAAAAACCACATGACATAGATATGTAAAAAAAATAATACATTAGTAGAACCTTTTTGTTTCAGCTAAAAATTTCTTGAATCGTTTAAATAAAGAGTTAAAAATGAAAAACACTTTATGGACAAAATGTTTGTAACTTTGTCTTTTGTGTAAAAACTAAGCACTTTCGGATTTTGCCCTATTATCCAAAATTTTTAAAGTGATAACTTCAGAAAAAGAAATTGGTCCTGAATAAATAATTTTCATTAAAAAAAATATCTTTTGCAACCTTTCTATCTGTTTAAAAAAAAAAAAAATACTCGAAACTTCATTTTTTTCCTTTGCCAAAAATTAAAATTTTTAACTAAAACTGCAGGCAGAAAATAATAATAAAAGAAAAACGTCGTGTAAACAATTAATAGTTTATAGTAAAATCATTTACTCTCTAAATTCGATTCATTTTAATTCAGTCATATTTATCTTTGACTTGTGTCAATGTGAAATCTAGAAGAAATAGCACCTCAATTTTTATCAAACACGATTTTCCTATTTCTAAAAAACAAAAATTAGGATTAACGTGAAATCCCGATTTTACCACCCTCGAATCTGCGTTTTCCCCGCATTTTACGTGCTTTCATCCGGCGCCCGCTTTACCGTGCAATAATAATGTTAATTTATTCTAGATTGTAACTTTGTTTTTTCATGAAATTTCCCGCATTTCACGTTTTTCTAGAAAATAGAAGAAAGAAAAAAAAAGTTTTAAAATGAGCAATATTTTCCTGTTTTTAATGCTAATCCAATTTGTTTGAAGCGAACTATGAAAACACAAATACATTCTACAGACTCCTGTTCTTTGTGTGGTCAAAGCATTTAAGTCTTGGAAACTGCTGCATTTACTTTAATTTCGATGACTAAAAAGCAATCCTATCCCGACTATTACGGACTATTTTTTATCTAAATGCCAGTATTCGCAATTAAATGTGTTAAAATGATGTTTTAAATGGTATGTATTAAAATGTTCTTTTTATAAATCAAAGAAATTATGACCTTTGAAAAAGTCATTTTTCCTACCTTTGTCTCTATGTATTTTCGCAATTTACGTACTTCCGTATTTTACGAATTTAAAACCAGTCCCTTGAGAAACGTAAAATCGGTCAGAACCTGTACAGTTGTTTCTTTCTTTTTTTTTCGGTACCAAAATTTTTTCAGCACTGCAGTGCATAAAAAATTGAATTTAACGGGGAAGTTTAAGTTTCAATTATGTTTTTCAGCCCTTTTAGCAGAGAAATTCGTTAAGGTCTTATTACACGGGTCCCCAATAAGGCAAACTCTGAAAAAACTTGAAAATGTACATTCAAACTAAACAAAAATCTCTATTGTAAATATGAAAACATATTAAGCGATATTTGATGTGTTTAAAAACATTAGAAATGTCCTATATGCTGCAATATAAAGGAGATAGATCACTAGTCAAATTCGATACACTGCTAAGTTTGTTGTTTTCTGTTTTTTGTCACTCCTGCGCGCAGCTCATGCACATAAGTGTAAGCACATGATCATTAGGGTGTCCCAAGATATAATGCCGAAAAAAAAAATTGTGAAATCAAATACGCATACCCTCCAAATTTTTTCCATTTCACCTCAGAAACATGAGAAAAAGTTTCATTGCAATAAAATAACGGGAACCCGTGCCGACTTGAGGTCAAAGTTGGACCTGAAATCCTGTACGGCAACCACAGTGGAAAGATTGCAAACTGTATAATTCCTTACTACACGCGGCATCAATTTATTTAAAGCAGATATTTACAGCAATATTAGACAACAAGAAACATTACTGTACATATTTTTAATTCAATATTTGCTTTTTGCAGTCAGGATAGAGCTTCCGCTGCTCTTGAACGCAACGTAACACAAATTGTTTTTGTTCCTCATCAGCTGTTAGCAAACCATAAAAATCTTGCATCATTTTTACCGCTCTTTCAGCTGCATCGTTTACTGCTTTAAGCATTGAGACAGTCTTTTTCACATCAAGGAATGAAATATTATTGACCATACCATAAAAGCTGGATGAATTTTTATAGAGCAGCTTTTGAGATAATTGGGTCCACATTTTCGTACACTTTTATCAAAAAGCACAAATCTTTGTTGGGTGCTTTGACTGCCAAAATGCATTGAAGCCATGGTTTCACGTATATTGTCGCTACAAACAAGCAGACATCAAACAATGCTTCATTTTCCTTCGTATCTAATTTTAGTTGTGAACTAAATAGTAATAGTTTATGGAGTAAATCGCTCGAGCTATCTCCATCGAGCTTTGTGCATGGCTCCTGGTGGTCTTATTTTAAATTCATTTTCTGTATCTCCACCTAAAAATATGATAGGCAGTTCTATCAACTCTTGATAGTCATCCCTGACCTTAATATTAGTAAGTTCAGCACGGTAAAAGTTAAGTAAATTTTTACATTTGAGGGAAGAACATTTGAGGGAATTAACAAGAAATGTACTATTATTGCACGATTTAAAAAAAAAAGAAAATTGTGCGGTCTCTGAGACTGCACGCCTTCTGTTAAATCCTCCCTTGTTATTGGTTAAGCTTTCTGATAGCGAAAAAATCATAATCCAGGAAATTTTTTCTATCTTATTTCGAAAAATGGAGGAATTACCTACGTGATCGTATTTGGTACACCAACTTTTTTTAAAAGTACATACATGGTATATATCGCAAAAAATGATGTGCGGTTGTAACAGTTAAAAAGCATAAAACTCTAAACTGAATTTAAAAACTGGTATTTGCGAATGGATTCGAACCAAACACTTAGTTTCATAAGACAAACTTGCTTAAAAGGAAAATTAGAGATCTGAATCGGTTCGAGCTGCAATGTCCGGCTCGGAACATACCACTGGTTTGTTCATCCAATTAAATGATTATTTTTAATGACTTATGGTAGCTTACATGAAAACAAACGTATTTTCAAAACACAGCGATTTTCTATTTCGGGAGGTATAGAATGGCCCTTTTCTGCCACATAAGGAATGCCTGTTAAATAGCTGTAATGATACTGGTTATATTTGATAAACATTTGTTATTCCTTCACCTTATAACAAGAGTAATTGAAAAAACAAAACTTAAATGACAATATTTTTTTGCGAGGGTGGGTTAGAGCAGATTTTCCTAAACTGTGGTCCGCGGACCCCCGGGGGTCCGCGAGTCCATACCAGGGGGTCTGCGGTGCTATCCAGTAAAACGTTAAATATAATTGAGATAGAAGGACGAGCTTTTATTAAAAAAGAAAGAACATTTGTGAGGAATAAAAAAGTTCTTGCTTAAGTACATGCAGGACGCAGCCCCCCTCCCCCCCTCCCCCCGAAATTCTCTAAACTAAGCACATTACACATAACCGTATATTCTCGCGTATCAGTCGATCTTGCGAAAAATGTCCGCCTCCCTACTTTTAGGGAAGAAAATCGGGAAAAAATCGAAAGCCCAAGTATAAGTCAAGCCCCTACTTTCAGAAAGAAATGGGAACTTTTTTTAAGGACATCATCGGGAACAACTTATTTTCTTCACTAACTTCAAAAGTTTGTTTTTATTAGTAAACTTGTTGCAGAAATTTGGAATTAACTTTTTCATTTTTTTAAAAGGGTACCTTGTAAAGTGGACTAACGTAACCCATGCACGGGGCACGTTGGCCTGCATTACTCAAATAACTTCTGTTATAGTTTTAGTGATAAGTATTGTCCAATACCTGAAAATTAACTTAACGTTTTATAAAAGTTTTTATTCACAATTGTATTTCAAATAGAATTTTACTTTCATGACTCAAAATAGTAGTGTGAGAAATGAAAAGCGAACAAGAGCTCTGAAAAATATGCAGAACAATGAATAATTTAATTTTAGGGAGAAAAAGCATAAAAATATTTTTAAAGAAATAATAATAAACTGTGTCAAATATATATTTTTTTTGCTTGCGCCGAAGGGGGGGGGGGCTCCGTTAAGTTTAATTTTTCCAGGGGGGTCCGTGGAGGCCTGAAGCTTGGGAAGATCTGGGTTAGAGTAAAAGAAAGTGAAAAAAAAATAATAAGGGAGGGAAAAAATTTGTCACCCCCAAAAATGTACAATTGTGTAGGAAAATATAACATTCAGCTACTTAGTCATAAGGTTATGTTTGCATTTTGTTCTCCTCAACATAATTAGTTTTTGAGCAACCACGATTGCTTATTGTTCTCACTTGACTGTTTTGATGTCCTATCATTTTATTTTCCCACCGCCACCCTCCGCACCTTCACCGTCGACCGGGTCCTCACAATGCTGCTCCTATAGCGAAAGCCGTCTCCAGGTTGCATCCATATAATACACAGACGCGCATATACATACACAACTATACACACACACAAACACATACACACATACACCTACACACATACACACGCATACACAAACACATACACACAACTACCCACACATTCATGCCTGCACACAGACACAAACACTTATGCCTACACACACATACCCCTACACACAAACACACATACCCCACACACAAACACACACGCCTACATACACACACTCGTGATTACGAAAAACATAATTTGAATTCAAGGTGTCAAAATTCAAATTAATTTTTTTTTCTTTTTTGTATTTACACAAGTGGTTTACAAATAAATGATCGCGAACAGATTTTTTTCTATAGCTTTTCAAAGACTCATGTTTCTGTAAATTTATTATATTTAAAACGATAAACGTCGTTGTTTCTCGTTTTTGAGTCCTTTAAAGCAATTTTAAGGTAAAGAAAATTTAAAGTTAACTTTTTGAATTCACATTCAACAAATTAACAGAAAATAGAGTCAAATTAATAAATTCAAATTGTATCTTTTAGTAAAAGTTAACTTCTGAAACGTAACAACGCAAAAATGTAATGCTAAAATTAAAATTTTGCTCTAAATTAAATTTCTAGCCTGGGAAATACGAGCTACTGATTTAATATGTATCATAAAGTCATTGTTGTACATAAATTGCAGCATCCTTGGTTTTCCGTTTTACTCAAATTAACTTAATCATGCGAATAACTATTTTTGGTGAAATCACGTAGGTATTTTAATAGTCGATGATTTGAATTGAGTTCCAAATAAATAGCTTATCCCCAGTCTTGCCTGCATTTCAAATGTCCTCCCCGTCTTAAACATATCAAAGTGCATTGTTGAAACTGAAAAATAGGGGGGAGAGGATTTCGCGTCGACGGAACTGGAGGGACACCGGATTAGTTTAACTTTCAAAATAATTTGACATTGTTACAAGTATGTTTACGAAATTTATAAGTTAGAGCCTTATTTTTAACAAAATTTGCATTGGTTTAACTCTCAGAGTAGAATGAATATAATACCTAATTTAACTAAATGTGCCCACTAGTAAAACATTGTAGAAAATTTAACATTCAGCATAGAAATGAAGTTTCTGCAGATCAAAAATTCAAACCACTTAAAATGGAATTAGGCCCAAGTATCCTTTTAAATGTACTACATAGTTTGTTAGAATGAAGGTTTAGCTGAAATAATTACTGAATTACAGATAGAATTGTAACATTCTTTTTAGCTGGGAATATGAATATATTTTTTAGTTGCTGTTGTTTTGAATTGTCCTACACAAAAACCTGTGTTTTATACGGTGGATAGGGACTGCATAAAAAAATAAAATTAAAAAAATCGTTCAAACTTTCACGAATAGCTGTAAAAATAGTTTTCGTAACAAAAAATATTGTTTAACCGCACAAAAACATGAATGAGTGCATTTATAGATTTATAATGATTTTTTTACAAAAACAATATGTTAGAGTGTCGGTTTTTAATACAATTGAACACTTCTTACAATAACCATTAAGATTTGAACTTCTATCTAGAACTGTAATTAAAAAAAAACACGAATATGACCGACAAACTAAGATGTTTTTGTTACCAAGTTATTAGCTAATAACCACCAAGATGATTTAAGATGCCGATGTCTCAAGAGGTTGGGCTTCTTTATCTCTACTAATAATAAAGCTGAAAGTATCTCTGTCTGGATTTCTGTCTGGATCTGTGTGACGCGCATAGTGCCTTGACCGTTCGGCCGATTTTCATGAACTTTGGCACAAAGTTAGTTTGTAGCAAGAGGGTGTGCACCTCGTAGAGATTTTTCGAAAATTCGATTTTGATCTTTTTCTATTCCAATTTTAAGAAAATTTTACCGAAGAAATTATCTCAACGTAGTATAGGGTTCCACGTTATGATAAATTAAGAAATTATCATAACGGGGAACCATAACACGGGCAAGCGAATGAATATAGCAAATTGGCGAGAAAATAATCATCCAATATTTGTAAATATAAAAGGGAACCAAATGACCTTTTCATTTTCAACTACGGGCAAAGCCGTGCGGCTACGACTAGTTTCTTTATATGACAACATTACAAAGATTTGTTGTACAAACATAAGAAATAACACCCAGGACAATAATGGAAATCGAACACAGGGACTCTGGCATTTGATGCGAAGTTTTTTTCCTTACAACCAAGGAGGCCCTTGAAAACTAAGACTTTTATAGTATTTTTTTGCAATTTTATCTACCTAAAATATACATGCGTTTGAGCGGTAATTACTTTGGAATACTATAAGAGGTTTTTCCCATGAAATATGCTATTTTAGTCACACACTAGCAGCTATACCTACTTTTTTTATTTGAATAGAGAATCATAACTTTTTTTAACCTGCTCCAAAAACTTAGTACACTCTAAAAATGAAATTGACTTTGCTAAAAAAGTTCATCATTGTGTGATTGGAGAAATGTGTTAATTCTTTCTGATTGGTTAATTTTTTTAAACTCATTGTTATCCTTTACTTTAAAGCAAACATTTAAGTTTAAACGTTTTTGAGCTAAGTTCTCTGTTTCTTAGTGTTATTACTGTCAATTAATTTTAGATGAAAATTGCAGCGCTATAATTTCTGTAATCTGTATCATGGTATTTTGGATCAAAAATTAGTTAATAGCGCTTTAAAAAAAAAGTTTTTTTTTTGCTCATATTTAGACGCTATTGCCTTAATAAAATGGCCAAAATATAATTTAGAACCTATTTGCAACCAGCTTTTTAAAAATAAAATTTGAATTTTGGGCACACGCAATTCCTCATGGTGTTTACACTGTTCATGTCATTCAGTTAGGAAAACATCATTAGATGTTATCATGGCTGAGATGGAGATGCGACATTTTTTTGAAATTGAAAACAAAAAATATTACTGGACCATAAAAGGAAAAATATCACAATAGACAAAAAAATGGTTTTAAAAAAATCAGCTCTTGGTTTAATATCAGGAAAATGTAAGGTTTATTTGCGCACTTAAAACTATAAAGTAATCATAAAGACATGTGGAAAGAGTGTTAAAAGGAGGCATTTGAATGGTTTTAAAAATTTGTATTTTGATAAAAATTTTAGAAACAGGCCATTTTTTACTTTTTTTTTCAAATTTTTAAGCTTGTTTCCTGGTCGCTAAACATTATTATTTTTAAAAAATAATACTAGAAATAAATTTCTGGGGTGCAAATACATTACATCCCAAATGTGCAAGTCAAAGTTTAAAAATTTCATTTTTGTGATATACCCTACTGTTCATGTCATTCAGTTAGGAAAACATCAAGTTAGATGTTATCATTGTTGTAAAGGAGATGCGACATTTTTTGAAATTGAAAACAAAAGCCATGGTAAGAAAGTATCCGATAGAAGACGAAATTCAAGCTTCGATGACCATGCAGGAGCTCAGCCGTAAATAGTGCATTTCGAAACACAAAATGACAGCATCACGTAAGAGCCGTGTGGAAAAGCATTCGAGCTTTCTTTCATTCTTGTCTCGTTCAAAGAAAGTATCCGTGACATGACTTCATCTTACCCCTTTTTTTCGGACACATGTTCCTAAGTAATTTTTCTATTGTGGTGAATTCTATTACATACTTTCTTTCAAAAGAATTCGTTTGGAAAAAGTTTTTTTTTTTTTGATGAAAAACAAAAAGTGCTGTACCAAGAGTGAAAAGTATTTTTATTGGGTGAGAAATATGGTGTTTTTGAAACAATGTGACACATATGTTTGTCATCCTGCCTGCTCTTAATACTTTTGTCTCCATGTCAAATTAACACTTTTTTTTTTTTTTTGAAAACTTTAGCCTTTATTCCTTTTTATTTTATTAACATTTCGTGCAGAAAATGTGTAGACCCTACAGAAAAAAAACTTTTTTTTTCGTAAAATACCAGACCGTTTAAAAAAATACAGAGTTTAAAAAAATCTAAAAAATGCCACAAAAACTAGATTTCTCAAATATCTAAATGTAGTATTAAAAATTTTCCAAAAAACAAACAAATGATTTGCTAATTACTTGTTTCAAAATATGCAAATTGATTATAATTGATTTTCAATTTTAATTGTTTCCTATTAACAGTACTAGGTAAAATCAAGAACTAAAGAACTAGTTACAAACTGTTAATTATATATTGTTCAAAACAGCTGTTTATGTTAATTTTATGTAGAAATGACTGATGTTATGTTTTGGACCTAAAATATTTGATTTTTCTTTGAAATGGTGCCTTATCACCATTCGTACACTGATATCAATTAAGTTAATACAGTATTAAACGGTGGCATATATCAAGAAAAAGGATTTGCAGCTTTAGATTTTTGAAAATGAGAAAGAAAATTATAGTTATTTATACTAATTGTAACTAGATTATTATTTATTAATTTTTTTTTGCATTTTTAAAAGCTTTATCTGTTCACAAAGGTCCTAATAAACATCTGATTACATCATTAGCTTATAACATCTGCGAAACGTTTCACAAAAAGCTAATATTGCAAATTAAATGTGAAGTTTTTAATAGCGATCGATAAGGGTTTGCGTTTGAAATCACCACCAGCTAAATGGGATTTGAGGTTCTTTTTTTCTACCCGTTTGCGCGTGCGCGACGCAAAGAAGGGTAATGTGTTTATCAGTCTATGTATGTATGTCCGTTTCTATGTGGCGTTCTAGGGGCTAAACGCCTAGGTCAATTTTGGTAATTCTTACGTCAATCAATTTGTCTCAACCTTGGGAGTGTCACTAAACACATGACAGTAATCAAAATTCACCATTTCAAAAACCACTTGCCATTTTGTCAGTTTGGGATCGGCGCACGTTTGGTGTTGCACACTGTGTCGCACGCTACCTGCGTGCGACAAATGCAGGTAGTTTTCGCTGCCTGAATTTTTTTGTTTACTAAGTCTACTAATTGGGATCTTAGTGGACGAGTGGTCTAAGCGATTGCTTCTCCCACTTGAGGCGGTGGGTCAAGACACCCTCGCTCCGGATGTATTTTCCCCTCTTTCTGATGTGAATTCTTTCATGTGTTCTTTATTTGTATTCTGTACTGTAAGAAAAAGTATATTATGCGTATCGAAGGCAAGACACTCAGATTGTAGTCCTCATCAAAAAGAACCCGTGCAATAAGTACCAAAAGAAAGAAAGTCTACTAATTCGATTTACATCTCTAACATGTTGCATTTTTTTTCCTTGGTTCAAGGGACTGAATTTCGCGACGTGTACTTTCTCGACAGACTTTTTTAGTTTTGCGAGAAAAATTTTACTGACGGGGGGGGGGAGTGGGGGGGACGTTTCCGATTTCGCGTCATCATGAGTTATACAATCTGTTTATATAGCTGCGCTGTGGTTGACTTAAGTTCGTGCATTTTTGTCGAAGGTCAAGCACATGTAGTTTTAAGCGGAGTTAGATCCCTAGAGGGATTAATTATCAGTAGCTTAGACCACCGCAAGTTACTTAATAGACCTCACGATACAAACAAACTCTCTCAATGAAATGACAAGATTGCGAAATGTGCCGTATCATA
This sequence comes from Uloborus diversus, assembly GCF_026930045.1. Taxonomy (NCBI): domain Eukaryota; kingdom Metazoa; phylum Arthropoda; class Arachnida; order Araneae; family Uloboridae; genus Uloborus; species Uloborus diversus. The sequence continues at coordinate 136,073,287 of NC_072735.1, read as the reverse complement.
ATCATTATAACTAAGTCAATGAAAATTAACTAAAAAGTGTCAAATAAAAAATTATTGAATAAAAACAAAAAACCGGACTTATGATTTGTCTTATCTGTGTACGGTTATAAAACTATTTCAACGGTGTAGTTATTCAGTAGTACTTAATAACATTCTAAACTACTGGGCTTATACATTTTTCTTTTTAATTTTTTTGGTTTTACGCAGTCGGGTTTTTTATTTAATTTTTTTTTTCATATATATCCATGTTAGTGCAATAAATTGGAGGTTCAATAGTATATTTGGACCCATTGAGTATTAATACGCACATTTAAACAGTTTTATTGTAACGTTACGTAAAATCGAGTTATTCTTCAAGAAATTTATAAGCCGCTAAAATTCAATTTAATAATCATGTGCCCAAAAACAACATATTTTAAGAGGATAATTTTACTACACGTGAGTACTTCTTTTCAATAAATATGGACAAAATGTGTGTCTCATATTACTTAAGCCTTCGAATTGTATGGCATTTTCTTCAACTTTCGTAACATATTCATACAATATATTTAAAAAAGAAAAAAAAAGCATTGGAAAATATATCGCTCTAGCTTTTAGAGAAATCGACCATTCCGAAGGAAAAAATACTGTCTCACGATTCGTATTGACTCAGTACACAGAAAATCGTCAGCTAGAAATTGGATGGAAAATAGTTCTTTACGTAATCCTAAGGGAAAGTATAAGCTATAGATAAAGTTTGCTTCCCTTGAGAAGTGTGAAAAGTAGTTTTCGCTAGGCAGTCTAAATCTGGAGTTTTCTCGAGATTCACAAAAATGATGAAAATGTTGAAGCAAAAGCTGTGTATCACTAAAGTGGGAGTTTCAGTTTTTATGACTCTTTTTAGTCTGTGAAAATTCACAATTTAAATGGTGAGCTTACGGCTTTGTTGAGTCCGAGCTTTGGCCGAGTTATGGCTTTGTTGAGTTGGGGAAAAATGATGCTCAAGTATACTACCGTAAGCAGGCAAACTGCAGAAATGCGTTTTTGAGATATTTGAAGAAACACGTTTTCGAATCAATATTAACAACAGATAAATATTGGAATTAGACAATTCTTTCAGAGAAACCAAATAAGCAAGCTTGCATGATAAGAATGCCAAAAAAAAAAAAAAGAAAAATGTGCAGTTATTGCCCTTTACCTGCCCACGTCAGTATAAACTCTATGCTTTTTACTTCCTTTTACAAAAAAGGAAGTATTGTATTCGCGAAAAAAATTTCACTCAAAAATCGGCCTTAATTTCTATTTTGCTTACCCCTGAATGAATGTTGAGTTTTTTTTTTTTTTTTTTTTTTTTTCGACTCGACCACACGTGGATAAGTGCCTTAGAGCGTATAGACACGCGAAATATAAATTTTGACGATTCCCGAGGTAGTTACGAGTTTTCTCGTGACGTCTGTATGTACGTATGTATGTATATGCGTATGTGCGCATGTGCGTATGTATGTCGCATAACTCAAGAACGGTATGTCTTATAAAGTTAAAATTTGGTAAGTAGACTCCTATGGGAGGGGTCTAGTTGTGCAAGTCCCCTTTTGGTTGCATTCGGGTGTTTCTAAAGGGGCTTTTTGCCCCTTTTTGGGAAAAATCATTGTTAATTTCGATGTAAGCTCAAGTGATGTTATTGACTTTGCGATATATAGCCAGTCGTTTGGTCGCCAAGTTTTTTCGCCAACTTGGCGATAAGTTTAGCGATTTTTTTTTTTTAAATCTGTTTTAATTTGGCCACTGTTGGTGATATTTAGAGAGTAAACTATTGAATCACATTAAAATTGCCAGTAATGGGGAAATGACATTGAAGTGGAGTAAAAGGAAGTCATGTGATGCACACATCAGCTCGTTTTTTTACAATAATGTCCAATTGGAATGTACTGAAACCTATAACCGTCGACGGTAAACAAAACTAAAAAAATGGTTGGGAATGGGAGAGGTTACCACTGTCAAATCTTAATGGTGTAAAAAGAGAACCCTTTCGTAACACTTGAACGAAAGTCAGATAATATTAAAGTGATCAATAAAACATTAATTTACAATAACTTGAATACAGTCAACTCTCAAAAACTCGTCCCAAGGGACCGGCTAAAACGTTCGAGTTATTGGTAGTTCGAGTGATGGGAAGTCCTTACAACAGTCTCAAGACTTTGAGACCCAATGAAAACTTCGAGATAAAGCAATATTTGAGTTATAAGCTTCGAGTTATCGATATCTGACTGTATTTATTTGTTATTTTTTTAATATTGCAATTTTTTGCTCATGAATTCTCTAGTCTAACTAAATAATGAGTTTGTTATCCCATAACGTTGAACCGCGGATGAGCGAAAACCGCGAATAATACAAATAATAGGTAAAAAACGATACTTAGTGTATACAATAATTAAAAAATATTAATGACACTCACACATGCATTTGAATTATAACTGAGATCGTTGCTTCATTGCATCTACTAACATTGAACATAAAAAATATTTGAAATTTCAAAGCGAACAATAACACAATCATATTTTTTTTTTTTTAAAGTCAAAAGACCAATCAGGTGATCCGACCGCCGATAATCGGGAGTAAATTGCATAATCATTTTCTGACAAATAGTTTGAGAAAAATGCCTCATAGAAGCATATTCTCTTCAGAGTGTCCTAGAATCTATTTCTATGATGCATTTACAAATTTCGGAAATGCAATTAAAAACTATGAAACATGAACTGACAGTTAATTTTGAAAATGTCACAATGGGGATTTACATGTTAGTGCGAGTTCCCTTTTGTTTTCTTTCTTGCATTTTTCTGTTAGAAAAACATTCTCAGAGGGAGTAAAAGTGACAAAATCAAATTATGACATTTTTATTAAATATACTACTATTAATTCCGAGCATTAATCATAATTAAAACTGTACTTTTATTCTTAATTATTTCATTGCATTAAAAGTCGTACATTGTGATAATTTCATACGTCAAACTTCAGCTTTTTTTACAGTATAAATGCAAAATATTATAAATAATTAGCTATTTTGAACAGTTAAACATTTTTTGAATCTATTGGAAATTCATTCATACGTTTGGGAAATGATTAATTCAATTATGGTTAATTTTCTTTTTTTTCTACATTGTTTACCATACGTATTTAAACAACACTCATCTCAAAACTGGTCGCAATAATAATTAACTAGCACGTGAGTATTCAAAGTTCATTGGATTTAAGAAGCCTATTACAGTGAAACCTTGTTACAAAGAATGCCAATACAACGAGATTTCCGTTTCAGCGAAATGAATTTTTAGTCCCAATGTAATTGCTGTTACATTGCTTGAATTCTATTGCAACAAACTTCTCATTACATTGAACAAAAGTTGTGGTCTCTTGAAGTTCGTTGAAACGGCACTTCACTGTACATCCAACCAGCTTTTTAGTTAATCATTTGATTTGGAAGAGGGAGTTACCCTTTCAAATGTAAGATAATACTGATACAATTTCTTTGCACGTTAATTTCTAATATATTTTACATCATTGTATATATTCTAACTAATTTTTGCCTAAATTTTTACTTTAACGATCTTTATTTTTAAAGTTAGCTGTCTAATTAATCTTCAAGTTAACTGTAGAGATAGTTGTAATGACTGTTTATGATCTCACATTTCAACCAAATGCTGCTTATGCATATACACTAGAAAGTCGCCCGTCAATATATGACGGATGAAAATTGCTTCTACTCTTCTACATTTTAACGAAGCCATTGCCTGTTTGTTGATCTTTTCAAAGTTGAAATTTAAACCCTAACACCAGTGGATGAAACCTAAACTCCAATAGATAGCGTTAATAGTTGACCACTTTTTCCATTTCTTCATTCTCCTAAAATGACAGTTTTAGGGGGCCATTTATTAATTACGTAAGGATGATTTTGGCAATTTTTGACCCCTCCCCCCCATGCGAGGGTACATAAGATTTTCCACCCCCCTCCTTATTCTTACGTAAGATTTCATTTCGTTTTTCAAAATGATAAAATAACAAATCTTGGAATCGTTACATCACTGGAATCGTTATTATATTCACATTATTAAATTAAACCTTTTGCGTAAAAAAATGTTTACTGAAAAGTTAGAATCTAGACTGAATGCTTTTTCAACATTGTTTTGTTTTGATGCACTATTAATTAAAAATCAAACATGCCATACACAATGCGACTGTTATTATACTTTACACTATTCATTCTTTGTAAAACAAATGAAAAAAATCTTATCCTAACACTTTTCTTACCTTTCAGACGCAAATGGAACACAATCTCTGCCAAATCAGCGAGATTTTTAATGTAAAATACCGACTTGGAAAATATTACGTAAGAATGATTTTGACTCCCCCCCCCTCCCAAGTAAGGGTACGTAGAGATTTCTCCAACCCTCCTTTCCCTCAGGATCCTTACGTAATTAATGAATGGCCCCTTACCAGTAAAACAGTTAAATGGCCGGATCCAGTTCAGCCTTGTCAAAATAAAGCATTTCCTTGCATGTCAAACATTACCAAAAAATATTATTACATTATCATTTCTTGGAGCGAGTTTCATTGTTGATAACGTCAGGAGCGTTACACGATCATTCGCTATTATATATATGAGGATATGGTGCATGTTAGAGGAATGTTCTCTAAAAATATTATACCGTTTTCAGTTTTCGAAGTGAAAGACAATTATTCATCATCTATTAACGAAAACATATCCCAATGGAACACACTGGAATTTTATCTCCCATCTCATTACAAACAGCTATGAGTAAACATTCTCTGAATTTCACAATGGATTTCTCTTTTCAATTTGAATGCATCGCGCAGCACTCGTCAAACTAAGCTTGAGGATTAAATGTTTATTCATTTTCCTGAGAAAAGTTCTGGTGCTCTTATAATTCACTGACTCCCGTGAATGGAGGCTTAAGATAAGAGATGTATGAAAATAAATAAATAAAATATTCAGCAGTTAGACTCATAAATCAATGCAAATGTTTCTCTTCCATTATTTTCGTTTACGGATGAATAACAGGGTATTTCGTCTGCACTAAAGCAAAACGTTGCGCGCCAGTGACACAGTAGTTATCAGTTTATAAATTGTTGCAATGCTTTTTGGCATTAAAGATAAGTTATGTATTTTGCATTGGAACAACTTCAGAAATCGTTTGATTTTTATGTGTTTTGAAATATTGCAAATATATGGTTTTTACTGTTCGTCGCAGCAGTTAAGCTCCTTTTAAACAGATTATTACTGATCCCGTGAAATATTCTTGAAAAAAAGGAGTAATATAAAAGAAAATAATAATAATAATTTCGGCAAATTTAGAGGTGAGGTACTTTTAAGGAAATTGTATTTTTGCATGCTTTTAAAGGATTATTATGTGAAATAGATATAAAGTAAAAAACAACGGACTAAACTGCAAGGTGCACTTTCCACGTAAACAAACAAAAAAAATCTTTGCCTGAATCGTATGATTTGCCATATAATCGACAAAAGTTAAGATCAAAAATAATGAACTTTACTTGGGTGAAAATCTCTCAAGAAAGTATTTATTGTGATATAATATTGTCTGCTATAACAGTAAACATTCACGGTTTCAGAACAGAGATGTCTGTACTGGACCAAAATTACCGTTACGTTTTACATGGTGATCCAACAGTCAGGACGAACTTTAAAAATCAATAATTCGAAAACGAACAAAAATAAAAAGATGCCGTTTGCACTGAATGAATAGAAAAAAAGTCGGGTTTTGTGTGGCGACGAAACAAAATTAGTTCTGTTTTCTACCAATAGATGGCGCTGTAGTTTTTTATTTCTCCATAACTCTTATAATACAGTTTAACTAAAAATGCTTCCTCAACTATGGACAGCATTTCGATGCATGTAAGCTTCAACCACCATACCCGCTGCCATTGCTCCTTTTTACATCCTTCATTGATTTGCATGAGCATACATCAGAAATCTGACAGATCCATCTGTTGGTTGCTATTTTTGGCTCGTTGCCAGACAAAACCTGGCTGTTTTTCCATCCATTTAGTGCAAACCGAATCTTTTTATATTTATTCATTTCCAGTTTATTCATTTTTAAAGTTCGTCCTGACTTTTGGATCACCAAGTATATGATTTGCATCGTGGTGTACCAGTAACATACAGTCTGCATAACAATTTTCGATTGCTTGTCACTACTTTCCAGCTATTGTCTAAAAATAAGAATATATTAGTCCTTTCGATTTGCACAAACTGTAATACTTTGTACCGTTACTACACACAGTGTGTTAAACTAACACTCGCTAATCGGCGCAGTAAATAAATGGTCGTGATGCGAATAGCTTAGCGTTACCTGTCTTTCTAACTCTTTTTAGTTAGAAAGACAGATAAGGCCAAGTACCTATCATTGTACTTGCTCTTACCTGTCTTAATGTATAACATTGTATCTTTTGGCTCCCGCAGTTTTTATTAGAAGGTTTTTGTTTATACTTGCGCAAATATCTTTGGAAAAATTAATCATGCTATGATTCCAATTGTTAGGATAGATTTTAAGAATGAACTTTCATGCAAAAAATCATAATAATCGATTAAAACCAGCTGACATAAACATACCCCCCCCCCCCTCTCCTCAACCTCTGCATTACTTTTTTTTTCTCAAAATTGTGTTAGTTATGGTTGAATGTTTATTATATACAGTTACTTTGATGCCTTAAGAGCCATAAACGTCGGCAGAACACCATGCACTACGTAATACAGCTGAATTGTGCCATGTACTCACAGTAGCTTGCGGAGTTCAATGGTACAACCAAAGGGGTTGGTTTTGGAGTTAAAACCCCTCTGACGTAAATTATACTGACGTGTGCAGGTAAGTGGCAGTACCTGCAGAAATGAATTTTCGAGATATTTTAAGAAACGTGTGATGGATTCAATACTAACAATAGGAAACTGTTGGACTTAAACAATTTTGTCGTGCCTTTTTTTTTTCAGCGGAAACCAAATAAGTGAGCTTGTACGGTAAAGATAACGTAAAATAGATGACCAAAAAGGGAAAAAAATTAAAAGTCAAAATTTAGCAGTAACTGTTCCTCAAATGTATAATGGAGAATTCACTGATCGAGTAACGCTCTGGTGTCACCAACAATGAAAACACGCCATAGCATGATAATTTAATAATAATAATTTTTGTCAATGTAATGTTAGACATGCAGGGAAATGCTTTACTTTGACAAGGCTTAGCTGGATTCGGTAACTTAACTGTTTTACTGGTAAGACTCATTTTAGAAGAATGAAGAAACGAAAAACTGGGCAACAATGAACGCTATCTACTGGAGTTTAGGGCTCATCCACTGGAGTTAGAGTTAAAATTTCAACTATCAAAATATCAACAAACAGGCAATTGCTTCGTTAAAATGTAGAAGAGCAGAAGCAATTTTCACCTGTCATATATTGACGGGCGACTTTCTAGTGTATACGCATAAGTTAATCCACTAAAGTTTGGGTTAAAATTTTAACAAATTGTCACCAACCAAACAATTGCTTCGTTCAAATGAAGAAGCAATTTTCACCCGTCATACCTTGACGGGAGTTCCAAAAAGAAAGGAAGTAATTATCTCTTATTTCTTATCCACGTTATTTGTTTTGATGCATTTGGTGATACAGATGACAATTTAGTACCAGAATAATTAAAACATTAAGAAATATTGAAGAAATTGTTGATAAAATGACTAATGAGGATTGAGATGAAAATGAAGAAGATGAAGCGAGCGTGCCCCCTAATTATATGAAGGTGTTAGATGCTTTGGAATTTAGATACTGTTTGGAAATACTTGCAATTTTATTCAGCTACTGAATCCCTTTCCTTATTTGTATGAACTTCAAAAAAAAATATTTTTGACATCGATCGGTGAAAGCAAAACATATTTTATGAATTACTTTGAAAAGAAATATATTGTTGCATATGCTATACTTTACATTTTGCTTTATAGTAGTTACGTAACAGTAATTGCTAAATTATAATTAATGTCAACCTATTTTCCATAGAAGCATTCTTATTCTTGTTTGTATATGTATTTATATATATATATATATATATATATATATATACAGTTTTATATAGAATCTTGAAATTTCTGCGTTATTGTTTTTCTTGTAGAAATAACTTCTAATATTCTTGTGTGTTCTTTTTGTTTTCAAATTTATATTCTTTCAGCAAAACACAGCAAACAGAAACATCAATTCGTAAAGTCAATTCTTTTTTTTTTATTTTGGAATTTTACATGAGTTAATACCAAAAGTTCTTCCCAGTTCAATGTTTCAAAAGTATTTATCCCACGCTTTGATAGGTGGCATTTAGAAACAAAACATAACCCTCTTACAAATTTCAATTTTATTTTTACTGTACATCCACATATAGTTTGTTTTTGCTTTTACAAGTTAGTTGCTTTTTTTTCTTGCTTGTGAAAAAAGATTAATTATTCACGATTAATTAAGAATAACGGTTTTAATAAAACATAAAAAAGCAATTTTGTTTTATCGGGAAATATGTGCAAAGTTCCGCACATTTGAATTAGCTTGAGATTTTTATTTCAAAGATGCAATAAATATCCTCAAATATGCCTAAAATGAAAAGATAGATTCCGAGTGTTGGGTAATGATTCCATTATTATTATTATTTTGGATAACGAGTTATCCTAAATCATCGAGTGACGAGTTTGCAGGAATCTTCTACAATGTTTAACTTCTAAAAACCTAAAACTTTTCTTCGCGTGAGCATTAAAAAAACTGTAAAAAAATCTCTGGATAAAATCGATTAAGAAAGAGTAAGCAATGCATAATGCATGTACGATTCCGTCTGAAGTGCCATTTCTTTTCTGGTTTTTAGTTTTTTTTTTTCTTCAAAAGACACTCACTTGTCACGAAATAAATTATACGTAGGTGACAACTTTTATTCAACAACCTTTCATCATAGTTCTCATAAATAGTTGACTTTCTTTGCTGGAAAATGAAAGCATTATGAGATTGATTTATATTGAAAGATTTATGAAACTTAAAAATTTCCAGTATCTCAAGTAGAAGAAAGTTTCTTGACGTATGAAACTAAGATATAAAACATGTTGATTATAGGTTGTCGTATTTCGTGTTTAATGAAGTTTTTGAAAAAAGAAAATGTGAATTCGTCAAAAGTATTCTTTGGGTATTTTAAAACGTTTCAAATTTTAACTGTGTAACTTTTACGGCAAAAAGAAAAGGATATTTTCTTATTTATTTTTTTATTTTTGTAACAGCACTTATATCAATAGAATATATAAAGATGTGGAAATGTAGGGTAAAGTGAAATGGTTAGGTTAATTTACCTTTTTCAAAATTTAATAAATTGAAAATTTATTTTTTAAAATTGCGGCATAAAAAGAAGAACAGTGTATTGCATAACAATAGATGGATTAAAACTTTGTTTAACATTTTAAATAATAAATTTGTACATCAATAAAAAAAATGGAAATTTTTCACTTTTATTTTTTACGGGGCAAAAAAAAAAAATTCTTTGTCATTTTTAAAATCATGTTTGATAAAATGAATAACTAAAATAATCAAGAGAGCGTGAAATTATAAATGGATAAATAAGTAAATTAATTTATGAGTATACGAGAATGTATAAATAAATGAGAAAAATAGTGACTGAATTTGATAAAATATATATATAGTTGAATGAATAAATAAATAAGAGAATTTTTAAATTGACGTGATTTTTACACGTGGTTGTTTCAAGGTATGCTCTCGAGATTGTGATGATTTTAAACAGCACAGAGCTCATGGCTACAGTTGCAGGGACAGAACTTTCAATTTTCAAATGGCAGCAGGTACCTTTTTTTTCAGTAATCAGAACATTGAATAATCACACATGGCGTTGGAAAGATTTGCTTGTGACGATATGTGCTGGTTCACCATTTCGAGTACGTGGCTGAAAAAACACCCCTTCCACACAACTCATGAAATATATTTCCGGCGAATAATGCTTTGTTTTTGTTGTTCTGTTATTGGTGCCTGCACTAGTGTCTAATTCATTAAATTGTGCAAAACTAGTCAAAGCTCCTTCTTTCTCATGTCACTTGTCATTTATAATAATTTCCTCTACCAATGCTTTACGTTTGCAATCTGCATCACACACCAATCACTTCAACCTCATTTTATATATTTAAATTTGCTTCTCAATTTGCGCAAAACAATGTTACATTCGGAAACGTTCAAATTAATGTACTATAACTGTTACAATGAGCTTTGCGTTTCTTGACCCGATCACAATCCCAAGCGCATGCGTTCCAACACTGGTGAGTAAAATTCTGGTGCGATTGGTGCAGCGAATGAGCGCCTAAGGTTTCACATATATCTTATATATACTATTCGAGCCAAAAATGCTTATTAAAACGAAATTAAGTGCATGGACATTATAATAAATATGATTAAAAACACTAATACAGTCGTTTCTACTATGTAGTTATTCTACTGGGAAATTTAGTCAATTGAAGTTTCAACTCTAGAAATAAATTTATTGCATTATGTACATATCCTCATAGTTTGCAGTATTTTTTAAATTCAAAGTGACGATGTATTTGTATGCTTAACCCATTTGCACGTATGAAGAATTTTTGTGTTTATATTTCCACTTTATACCCGCAATTTTCAACTTTGGCTTTTAATTGTCTTTGGTTAAAAAGGACCCAATATGCTTCATAGTATGAAGTATCAAATTAAAAAAAAAAGTTTTTGAAAAATTATGACTTTTACGTGCTATGGCTGTGACCGTATGGTCACAATTAAGCATTGCAATCCCGGACCAAAAATTCAATACCGGTGTTCGGTATTTCTAAAATGCGATACCGGAATACCGGTATTAATACCGGAACTTGAAATTTAAAAAAACAGACTTAAAAACATATTGTTTCGTTACGACATTTCGTAATTTTGTAGCAAAAATTGTATTATTTATTGAAATGTATTGTTAATAAATATAAAGTGAAGGAACAAATGTCATAACAAAAAATCAATAATAGTAAAAACACATAATGCGTCTATTGAATTGTTCTTAAGCCTAGAACTCATTTTAGTGCTCAACTTTTCTACAGGTTAAAATACTCCCTGTAAAATTCACGCAGGTCGATGGTACTGTTACCAATGCGCGATACACCTCCTCTAATTGTGTAGAAGTCCTTCATCTTCACATAATTCGGTCGTTCGCGTGTCATTTTTGGACAAATCCTTTTGTATGTGTGTGTGCTTCTTTTGCATTGCCTATAGTGTTATTTATTTTATTATTTATTTTTTTAATTTATAGTTAGGTGTGTTTTTTTCCCGAGATACAATACTTTTCCAAAATTAAAATAATTTTCTCTTGAGCAGGATTTCAAATTAAAAGGCTTTACTTTTTATAAGCCTTTTAATTTGAAATTTACGATATACTAAACAAAATGTGATCTTATTAGTTTCTCTCATTCGCTTTCTTTTAAAAATTCTTTACAATTATCTCTACATAGTATAAAATGAAGTGTCCAAAAAGCGTCTGTGTGTTTGAACTCGCAAAACTCGAGAACTACCCGGTCAATTTTGCTGAAATTTTCACAATTTGTTCCTTTAAGCCCTGAGAAGGTTTGCAGACCAGTTCGAAAACAATTCGATGAATAGTTCTTTTTTTTATTCCAATTTAGGCCCAATTTTCCCATAAATTCCCGAATATGGGGGTGAAAAATTACTCGCAATTAGTAATATTATATATCGTTGGAAAGGGAAGAATTTTCCGCGTTCTACGCAATTTGTCCCAACGCTCTAACCTAATTGCGGTGGGAGTTATTTACGTTTTTAGCTCGAACTTGTTTAGGCTTAGCTGAAATTTAGGCACTACTTTCTTCATTTAATTTATCAATAAAAAGTGAAGGAATTGTCCTACAGTTTTCTTTTTGACACCATTGAAAAAAGCTACCTTTTTTACTCCAGATCTAACTCGAACTATGGTCGGAAGTTTAACCCTCTATCTCCATTAGAAAAAAAGTTACAAGCGAATGAAATGAAGTTCAAAAATCTGTTCTCTATTCAAGTTTTTAACCATTTTATTTTGCGTTTCCACGGTAACGCTTTTTGAATCCATTATTTGCATCTTTCTCATTTTCAATTCTAAAACTTATTTTATTTTGTGTTTCCATGGTTACGCTTTTTAAATCCATCTTTCTCATTTTATTTTAATTTCTTAAAAGTATTTTAATATCTGTCGTCATTGTTTGGAGGGGAAAGTTTGCATGATGAATTTTTTTTCTTTTATTTATGCCTGATTGTTGAATATACGTCACTTGACACAATTTTTGTTTTCAAAATAGACCGGGCAAAGCCGGGCAACGCAGCTAGTCTTAATATATAAAAATCTTCTGTGCGGACGTTTGTCACCATAAGGCTTTTAAACGGCTGGACCGATTTTGATCAAATTTTTTGTTTGTAATTAAGTTGTGGCAAGCATGGTTTCGAAGCGTGATGGATCGAATTGGAAACGTTTTTGTTAATTAATTAAATAATTTAAACATTGGATGATTATATTTCCAAAATGATTAACACTTATTTTAACCTATTGTTGAGCGAGAATTGAAATAAATATTTAACCCGTTGCCAAAGGACAATAAGAAAGCCAGCTCTGCTTTTTGTAATGAAATTTCCTACTGTGATTATGTCAATTGATAATGGATAAGACGTAGAGAGAGAGAGTGAAGCCTACATTTCTTAAAAGCAACTATTTTAGGTCCCAATATATTTTAAAGTAAAGTACTGGAAGGTTCACGCAAAACGTTGTTCTGTCGTCGTAGTTGAACCATGTGACCGGATCGGTGCTTCAGGTTTTCCTGACCAAATGATTAGAAAGTACCGCACCTAGCAACATTTTTTCTCGGCTTAAATCCATCTGAGTTTTGACACCGATGTCAAGAATACTTTAAGGATTATCGAACTAATCAGTACATTATTAAAGGAAAAGATGATGGAATTCAAAAACGAAACAAATTTTATTTTTGTCCAGATAAATTACAACAGGGTAATTCTGTACACAAAAGATCAGTGTAGTAAAAAATTGGGGATATTTCGATAATTGGGAATCTGGCGCGGTCGTCTCATTTTTGGCATTAATAACTTTATTTTGGTAACCATGCTGATTTATAGTAGCTCTATGTAAATAGATGTTTCCGTTCTCTTTGTTTAGCTTTGCAACGAAAAATAGAGCCGAAAATTGACGCCAATGAAAAAATATCGCCAGATTCCTAATTAACGAAATATCTTCGGAAGATTTTTATCTTTGGTAGAAAGAACAAATTAGGCAATATATAAAGTTTTAAAAGTTTTCGTTCAAAAGATCGAACTGCTAATCGGTCGGAGTTGGCTTCGCTCACTGATCGGCTGGATTATAGTAACGTGTTGGCTTGGCGACTTAGGCTATAAACAATTGTTGAAACTCGTTTGATATTTTGGCAACACTGTTTTTACTATAGTTATGTTTAGTAAACCTGGCAACGGAAAATGTTTAGAATTCCTTTTCTTTTGAATTGTCGTTAGTATACGTCCTACGGTTCTAAGCTAATTATATACGATTATTATACGTTTAAGTTGCTCAAGATGTTTAAGAATTATATCCTGTGTATGTCATGTCGTCTACAATAAATTGTATACCCGGGATTTACGAAGTTTCATTTGAGTAACAACAAGTGGCGTCCGTGATATTTGAACTTTGAATTTTCTTATTCGAATAGCGAATATGTCTGACAACGAAAACAAAGATGATGCCGTTATCACTCAGAAATGCGACAAATTTGAAAGATTACGGAAAGAAAGAACTAATTTACGAAGGTTATTTACCACGACTTGTAATCAATTTGAAAGAACACAGAAAGAAGAAGTCGGAGGTAATGAACTTGGCGCAATATTTAATAAGTTGGCGGATAAAGCTGAACGTTTATTTAGTGCTGATGCTCAATTATTGGAAATTTACGAGCAAAGCGATAAGGAATATGATGAAATGGAAACGTATAGAGATCGCTTTATTGAACTTAAAACAGAATATGAGCATTGTTTACGGCGTAGTACAATTGGCGCTTCTTCGCCAACTGATACAGTTGCAATTGGGGAGTTGAAGCTTCCAAAAATTGAATTGAAAGAATATGACCTAATGCCAAGGACTTGGGTTGCCTTTTGGGCGCAATACAGTCGTATTCATGAAGATACTAGTATATTAGAAGAGGATAAGTTTCAGTATCTTCTGTCATCATTGAAACCTACTTCGAAGGCACGCAATATAGTAGAAAGTTATCCACCATCTAAGAAAAATTATGCCAAGGTTATCGAACATCTCGAGTCCAGGTTTGTCAGACGTGATTTATTAATTGACGTGTTTATACGAGATCTTTTAGCATTGGTAAATAACCGAGCTAACATTAAGCTTTCTGATTTATACGACAAGCTCGGTTCGTGTTTAAGAGCTCTAGAAACATTAGGCGTCACTACGCAAAATTATGCTGCCATGTTGTATCCGGTTGTGGAGTCGTGTCTTCCAACTGATGTATTAAAGGCTTGGGATAGATATTTATTAAACAGTGAGGTGGATGATGAAGAAACTGTCCAAATTACGAAAGAGGAACTGTTGGAAAGGTTGATGTCATTTCTTCGTCGCGAGATAGAAGGGGAAGAGCATCGGGCTTTAGCCGAAAGAGCCTTTGGTCAGCCCGCAAAAGGTAAGACAGAAACTTCAAGCAAAGATGAACCTACAGCAATGACTTTAATCTCTTCTTACGAAAGGCCTTGTAAGATTGAATGCATTTTTTGTCAGAAACGTCATGACAGTCAAGACTGTCATAAAGCTGCCTCAATGAGTACAGAAGAAAGGAAATCAATTGTAATACGTAGACGCTGCTGCCTGGTGTGCTTGAAGATTGGACACATGGCGAAAAACTGTCGCAGTAATATTCATTGCCTTGTATGTGGAAACGACACTACGTAATCTTGTGCCCAGAATTGCCTAGAAAAAATAAGGTTCAACTCCCTAATGAATCAAAGATAGAAGTGAATAAATACATCCACTTTATTTACGGAACTTACACCTCAGAAGGTTATATATTTGAAAACAATATTGATACGTTTAAGAAATGTAAATCAAGAAATTTATGTCAGAGCCCTCCTTGATGATGGATCACAGCGATCTTACGTGACCAACCAAGTAGTTAAAGAGTTAAGGTTAAAACCTTCAGGTACAGAGTTATTGTCTCAAGGACTATTCGGTGGTAAGCAAACAGATGAAATTAAACATGGTCGCTATGACATCAACGTTCAGAGTATCGATAGAAGATTTTCGTGCAACATGTCAATTTTGGACCAGCCCAAGATATGTTCTTCTTTGCCTCGCATACGTGACCCAGATTTAGTACAAGAATTAAAACGTCGAGGAATTGAACTAACAGACATCGGTCCAGAAACTCCTCCGATTGACATGTTCATCGGTGCTGACTTTCTTGGAGGAATATTAACAGGAAGAATAGAAGTTTTGCCATCTGGTATAACAGCCGTAGAAACGAAGCTCGGATGGAGTGTTTTAGGTCCAGGAAAGAAGAGCAGCATAAATATGGTATCGCTATGTATGCATCACTCTGAGATACACAAAATTTGGGACTTAGAATCTTTGGGTATAACAGATCCCACTGAGAGGAAAACAACTAAGGAGCTAGATGAAGAAACGGTCAAATTTTTTCAAGAGACAATTCGGAAAACTGGCAACAGGTATGAGGTGGCTCTTCCATGGCTAGCAGGACATCCTCACTTGTATGATGGATACGACCAGGCAGAAGCAAGACTTCGCACCGTTATTAAGCATCTTTTGAAAGACAATTACTACGAACTGTATGATGGTGTCTTACAGCAGTGGAAGAATGATAACATCATAGAGGAGGTGACAGAAGCTGAAATGTCAAGTTCAAAGGCTTGTAATTATTTGCCACATCATCCAGTCGTTAAATCATCAAGCGCTACCACGAAGGTCAGGCCAGTCTTTGACGCTTCATGCAAACGCCCCGGATATGCCTCTCTTTAGCTGCCAAAGATAGAGACTACCTAAGATTCCTTTGGTGGGAAGACAAAGAACACACTAAGATGAAATTTTACAGGCATTGTCGTGTTGTTTTCGGCGTTTCATCAAGCCCCTTCTTATTAAATGCCACGATTAAATTTCATCTTGAATCGCAGGAATTCCAATCAATAGTCCCGCAGAACACGATCAATCAAATGAAGAAGGATTTTATGTAGACAACTTAGTCACGAGTGTGAATACCAGCGAAGAACTGGAACAATTAAAATCGCAAGCTATAGAAGTAATGCAAAAGGGTTCCTTTGAATTGAGATGCTGAAGAAAGTATAGATCGGAATGTACTTGCCCTGAAATGGGACACTCATGCAGATGAACTTTATTGTGCTGGCTGTAAAACGACTTCAGAAAAGGTCCTTTCAAAGAGAAAGCTTCTCTCTGTAGTTAACAGCATATACGATCCTATTGGATTTACATCACCTGCAACTCTTCTTCCGAAATTATTGCTTCAAGAAGCTTGGAAAAACAAGATAGGCTGGGACGACGATCTGCCTCTGAATATTCAACATAGATATCAACACTGGGTGCAGCTTATTGATCTCATAGAACAGTGCAGAATACCTCGTCGATTAATTCTAGGAACTCTTGAGAATACAAGCCTTCATGTCTTTACCGATGCTTCCGCAGATGCATACGCTTGCTGTGTATACTTACGCTCTGAAGAAGAAACGGGAACCTCTGTCCAGTTAATAACTGCCAAAGCCAGAGTAGACCCGATGAAAAGACCGACGATTCCACGCTTAGAGTTACTTGGAGCTACAATGGGTGCAAGAATAGCAAGTACCGTTTTAGAAGCAATACAGCAACCTTTAAAAATTTCCTTTTGGGTCGATTCAATGGTTGTTCTAAACTGGATAACGAAAGGAGAACCGTGGAATACTTTCGTCGGCAACCGGGTTAGAGAAATACGTCAACTTACAAATGTCGATAGCTGGAGATTTGTACCAGGAGCTATGAATCCGGCCGACTTGCCCACGCGTTCTTATAATTGGAAGGAGCTGATGGATAGCCGATGGTGGGAGGGTCCCACTTTGCTAAGAGAAACAGAAAATACCTCGCCAAATACTGAGATTACGATGCCTGAAGAAGCTTTAGTTGAAAGAAATGAAAGTGTTATCTCCATCACGAATATTAACTTACAGGAAAACTTCAGCAAGAAGCTTCTATATTTTTCTAAGTACAGCAAAGTTATAAGAATGCTAGCTTGGATGCTGAGATTTATAAATAATGCTAGGAATAAGTCCACCCGAGTTATCTCCGAGTTAACATGTGAAGAAATACAGAAGGCAGAACTTGCCGTCGTTAAATTGGTACAAACAGAACTGCATCCTGAATTAATGGAAAAATACTCGAAGTCTATACGATTTTCCGAAGAGTCTGGAGTTTTAAAAGTTGAAACTAAGTTAGTTTTGGGTGAAGACCCAGAAGATTTTCAGAAACCAACCGTACTACCAGATCATCCCATCGTGAGACTGTACATTGAATACGTTCATAAAGCTTTGATGCATAGTGGTGTTCCGACAACTCTGAATCATATTCGAGAGCTCTACTGGATTCCTCGCGGTCGGAGGGTTGTTAGAGAGGTTATAAGCAAGTGTGTGATCTGCAAGCGACACTCAAGCAAGCCAGTACAGCCGAATACAGCGCCTCTACCCATTGATAGAACGAAACGCATTTCTGCATTCCAAGTCACTGGTGTAGATTTGGCGGGACCTTTACACTTACGTCAAGGTACCAAGGCATGGATTGTTTTGTTCACATGTGCTGTATATAGAGCCATTCACCTAGAGCTCGTCACGTCATTGTCAGCTGAAGCATTCCGGCAAGCAATGAGAAGATTCTTCGCTAGAAGAGGGATATGCTCTGTAATGTATTCTGACAATGGGTCAAATTTTACTTTAACAGCACGAGCCCTTCAATCATTGAATTGGGAGGAAATACAATCTGAATGTGCCTTGCAAAACATCAAATGGCATTTTAGCCCACCCACCGCGCCATGGTATGGTGTTTGGTGGAAGAGAATGGTACGTAGCATTAAACAAAGTTTACGAAAGTGCTTGGGAAAGGCTTGCGTGACATACGAAGAGATGCTCACAGTGTTGTGCGAAGCAGAAAGTGTCATTAATGAGAGACCACTCACCTATATCTCGGACGATCCGAATGAAATGACACCTGTAACTCCAGCTCATTTCATACAAGACATAAGAGGATCAGAAACACATGACTTGGACATTATTGACTCCCAGCATTTATTAAAAAGAGTGCGATATGTACAAAGTTTGCGCGATAATTTTCGAAAACGCTTCCAGAAGGAATATTTAGGTGAACTTGTACGCAATCCAAAATCTAGATCAAAACAGCAGGACATTTCGGTGGGAGAAATAGTTCTCATAGGATGTGAGGACACTAAGAGATTGAACTGGCCATTAGGTCGTGTTGTTGAACTGTATCCTGGCAGGGATGGTATCCAAAGAATTGCCAAACTACGTGTTGCAAATGGCTACCTCGTTAGACCTTTGCAGAGGTTGTATCCTCTCGAAATGTCAATCAGTGATTTGCCATCAGACCTAGCAGCAAATGGAAAGGAGGTAGCAGCTAATATCGATTCAGGGTACTTGGAGTCCACAGCAGTTCCTATTCCAAAAACCCTAACCCTGACGCTGAGATTTTCATTCCCATGACCGAGGTACCTCAGCCAGTGAAACAAACCCGCAGTGGTCGACGAATAGTCCCTCCACAACGTTTGGACTTGTAGACTTCAATTATTTTTTTTCTCGTACTGTGACTTTAAAATTGTGTTAACTATTATTTGCATTATTCATCATTGTCTTTCATTTTGTTATAATTTGAAATTATTTATTATGTATTTTTACTTTATTGTAGTTTTGTATTGCGACCAGCTTTATTTGCAATACAAAAGGTGGGAGTATGTTGTATACCCGGGATTTACGAAGTTTCATTTGAGTAACAACAACAATAGAGTTGCATGATCATTTGTTTACATTTTAAAGCTACTGTTAATGTAATTTATTGTGTTTTTTGTTTATTTGGCGAAATATTTCAAATTGCAAAGAATTGCTTTTCGTTTTTAAAGGGTTTTTCGTCATTTTAGTTGAAGAATGTGTTTATTTTACAACGGGAGGGGGGAGGGATGAGTGGTTTTCGCTTATTCAAAGAACTGTTTTTACCTTTAAAATTTTTTTTAAACGATATCCTTTCGATTGATTTATTCTTTTTCATATGGGGGATGTTGCAGCGGGATTTCCCGTTTGTTCTAGATGGTTAGTTAGTTTTTTTCACCTAATATTTGAGGACGCTTTTTATCGTTTGAGTATGGCTGAGGGAACAAACCATCAAGTACGGGGGAAAAATAGTTAATGAAACAACTGCTCAGTGGGCATTAGACAAATCAAATTGTAATAAATATACGAATTCTGAAACCAAGCAGCTTAAAACATTTTCTTTTTACTTATTTTTTTTTTTCAAAAAAACGGTTCAAACACTTAATGGTTTATTGAAATTTTTTAACTTTCAATTTACAAAGTTTGAACAGAACAACGTCTGTCGGGTCATCTAGTAATTAGATAAATATCTGGAAATATGATTCAATTAATTATGCTTCACCTCTATGCCAAATTTCAAGGCACTATATAATTTCTTAATGGATTATTTTGCCAAGTATAGAGCCAAATAGGGAGATTGACCAACAAACAATGCTGGTGACAACAAATCCCAATTGTTATGCTAACAAGAAGAAGTTTTTGTGAAAATTTAGTACACTTGAGACAAATATTTAAAAAAAATCATTAAGTATCGCTGCAAGTGATGGTTGGAGTAAATTGGGGCACAACAAATATAGGTCAGAAAAGATGGGGCACAAAAGAACATGAAAATTCGATTCAGCTCCCCATCTAGTAATGACAATATCACTTTGCAATATTTCCGCAACTTTTATTTTATAATATTGTATTAGTTCGTGCTTTAGAAGTCAAATTTTTACATCAGTAGATTGATTTTGGTACTGTATCATGAAAAGAAGTGTACATTTAAAATAAAAGTAGATATCTAATTAATAAGTTGAATTGAAAACTGTTCAATTAAAATTATTTATTATTTTCAGCTAATATCGAAAATACCGGTATTTTACCTCAGCAATACCGGTATTACGAAATTGCAAAATTGCTCGAAATACCAGTATTCGGTATACCGGTATTGCAATTACTAGTCACAATACGTGCGTATGAACCGCAACACGTACATATAATTTTCTTTCAACTGCAAGAAAACTGATTAGAAAATTAACAATTTATATTAAGAAAGAAATGGTCCCTAATATTCCAATATATATGCAGTTAAAGTCAAAAATACAAATATCGGGATATGAGTAAAAATATACGTTTAAACCTGTCTTTTTTTTGCAAATGCTTTGAGCAAACTGAAGAAATATAATATTTTATCTAATGCTACTTTTTTTAAAACTGCAAATATATATATATATATATATATTTTTTTTTTTTTTTTTTTGATTCACCTATTTTCTGTTTATGTAAAACGTATTGCTATGTGGAACTTTTTCCCATTCGAAGAAAATGTGGAATACAGAAAGCCTGAAATTGGATACTGTTTGATGATTCATGAATCATAAACACAAAAGAACGGTCAGTTGAGTGATACGTATTTCTAGCTTCGGATAAACTTTGGTATAAAAGGCTCAATACTGTCAAAGTGTGTATATGTGGTATGATTTATTGCTTCGCCTTATTGATAAACGACGATAATTGCTTGAATAATATTCTGTGTATCATTCAAGATAAGGGCAAGCTTGGACATGCCTGTGGTAAATAAAAGTGATCTTAAGCTTAGCAATGGTATACAATATAGTAACTTGGAGTTGTGCTGGCTTTAAATAAGGGAAAACACGCTGCACAACACTAAAAATGTCGTTTACGTGAAAATTTACGTTTCTTTTAAATGCTTTAGCAGAAAACAACGAAACTACTTATTTTTTATGTGCAACACGCTATTTCCAAAACATGAAATTAATTTCATTATTATGAGACATTAAGTATTAAAGTTCACTTTGTAATGTGTTATTGAATTTACATTACATTTTCTTACTTGTATGAAGATTACGAACTAAATTTATTTTTTGCAAAAGTACTATAATTAAAAACATCACAGTAGTTAGCATGTTATTTTTGATTAAACCACTCATCTATCTGATCCTGAGTAGCAATTCTACCAGATTTAAGGCATATATTTATGGTTTCCGTTTAAAGAGAACCAATAAAGCCTGATTTAGCTCAAGCGTCCCGGAATAGATGGATCTATCAACATTTCGAAAATTTTTATTAAGTTAAACAACACCTGGATTAGCACCAAGAAAGTTATTGAATTGGAATGGGAATTTGGAGAACTTTGTGCCGACGACATATTTAACGTGCCCCACTCGCCATTAGTGAACACGGAGAATCTTCGACTAGCTGGCATCAAACCCCGAAATTTCCAGTTTTGAACCCAGCGCTTTGCCGATAAGGTCACCACAATCTATCTTAGTTTGTAAATGTGAACATGATTCAATCTGGAGGTTGAATCACTTCGGAGTTTAACAACATTTTGGCGAAATGAAAAAAAAATACTCTTAGCATATTTTCTTTATGACTTATTCATTACTATTTAGACCTGAAGGATTTAAGTTGCGGCAGCAACTGCGTTGAGTTGGCGAAAAAGTAAAAATGACAAGCCTTGCACTCTTGATTGCAACCTTACTCGAGCCAATTTTCAATTGAAATTAATTATCTGGGGCGTTGTTATCTCTAACCAGTGGCTGCTGAAAGAAGTAAAAACAAAACACAACCACTAGTGACCGTAGGATGTAACCTGTCCAATGAGACAACTGTCTTGATCGCACAAAATTAAAATGTTTTATCTCTTTGGCTATTTTCTCACATTCCAAGGTGACGTATTTAATCTATACAGGGTGCGGCAAAAAAATGGCAACCTTTTTGTATCAGTCTTTACGCGGACATGTTTAAATGCAGCCACATGATTCTTTTACTATTAAATTCTCATTATTTTTCTGTGCCAGTCATTTATCATGTTTCCATCGATTAATTGACATGCTTTTCTATGCAGAATGTCAAACAAACGTGTTGCAATTTTGGAGCTGTTTCGACAAGGAAAACGTCAATGTGAAATTGTGCGTTTGCTCGGTGTTGGAAAGGACGTAGTGTCTAAAGCAATTAAACGATACAAGAAGCTTGGCCACGATGGCCGCTGTCCAGGAAGTGGCAGAAAGCGGACTGTCAACACGTCTGCTAACCGCAAAATCATCAAGAATAGAGTTCAACGAAATCCGAGGATCTCCATGAGAAAAATCGCTCGTGAGACCGGCGTAAGCGAGCGGTCAGTCCGCCGAATGGCGAAAGAGGAGCTCAACCTCAAGACCTACAAGCTCCAGAAAGTTCAGCTTCTCACCGACGACAACAAACGCGTACGACTGAAAAGATGCCGCCAACTCAAGCGTCGGGCCGCTGCTCAACGATGGGAGTGTATCCTTTTCACGGACGAAAAACTGTTCACCGTCGAGCAAGCGCACAACCACCAAAACGACCGAATATGGTCCGTAGAAGCTCCACGTACCTCAGCAGTCGTCGAGCATCGTCAAAATCCCGCTTCGGTGATGGTTTGGGGCGGGATCTGCGCCAGCGGTAAGACCCCACTCGTTTTTGTGGATCAAGGGGTGAAAATTAACCAAGAAGTCTACCGCCGCGACATTCTTGAGGCTGTTGTGCTTCCCTTGGCTCAACAGCACTTCGGCAATGCAAATTGGACGTTTCAACAGGACTCGGCGCTGATCACAAGGCAAAAATGACGCAAGACTGGTGCAGGACCCATTTTCCAGATTTCATCTCGTCGGCGGAATGGCCGCCCTACTCGCCGGACCTCAACCCAATGGACTACAGCGTGTGGTCCATTTTAGAGGCTAAGGTCTGTGCTAAGCCCCACAAAAATTTGGAGGCGCTGAAGCAATATTTGCGCCGGGAATGGGCTCGATTGTTGCCGGAGGACCTGCGGCCCATCGCTCAAAATTTCAGGTCACATCTGGACCTATGTATCGCCGCCGGAGGAGGCCACTTTGAAACAGGCTGAATATGTTATGACCATAGGTCCATGCTATTGTTATTAATTGTTACATTTGTTAAAAAAAATTTTTTGATAAAATTATACAAAAAAATAAAGTTGCCATTTTTTCGCATCACCCTGTAGAACCAATGAAGCATTTACAAATATCCATTTCAACTTTACTCTCCGTATCACCCCTTCACGAAAATGGACAATTCTGAAACGG
This sequence comes from Uloborus diversus, assembly GCF_026930045.1. Taxonomy (NCBI): domain Eukaryota; kingdom Metazoa; phylum Arthropoda; class Arachnida; order Araneae; family Uloboridae; genus Uloborus; species Uloborus diversus. The sequence goes on along the minus strand of NC_072735.1, from coordinate 136,049,776 downwards.
GGCGGAGCAAATGCTAAGCTTTTCGTGGTCAGACTTTACTAATGCTTGAAAAATAAACAAATATTTTAGTCTAAATCTCATTCATTTTCGTCCTCTACTTACGTAGAGAAGTTAAAAAAAAAAAACATTCAGTTAACAAACATTACGCCTAATACCGTGAATTATAACAGGAACAAAAAGTTAATAGCTATATCACATTCAGGCTGCTTTGGATTGCGATGCGTATTATTTTATGAATCGAATCTTGTATCATTTCCCTATATTATTTTTTTTTGAACACTGCAATGCATATTAATGTGTTTTAAAGTCAATTATCTTTTTAGCTTTAGTAATTTTTAAAGACTCTTGTATCGTTAAAACTGTCAAAACTCATTATAATAGGAAATTATTTTCCTTTGTTATTTTTTGAACAGATATACTTTTTAAATATTATAATAGCATAGATATTTACACATTGTAGCGACGCTGCTAATTTATTAAAAATCTCCATTATGGAAGTAAATTGAGATAAGCTTAAAAGCAAACACATTTTTTCAAGCCTTTAATGAAATATTTCAGGCCCATTTCGACATAGTATTTATTTTAAATTTATATTCTATAAGTGATTCCGACATAAATTGCGTTAATGGAAAATTTTCAATAAGTACTTTGAAATAAAATTCGTTCTTAATATAAGTAAGAAAGCAACCTTTGATGGTTATAAGATTTTTTTTTTTTTTGAAAGTGTCTAATAAGCTCTCTTTTTGTAATTACTGTTTTATTAAATTGGAAAATCATTTCAATGAAGAAAAAAAATATTTTAGCTTATTACGCCAACTACAAAGTGGCATAGTTGTTGTAATGTTAAGGAAATTTCTCACTCCTTTCAAAAACGTCATACCCCAAAAACTAGCAATTTTGAGTTATGCCGTTTTATGAACTGCCATGAACGAGTAGCATACTATATCTGCTATCTTACTTTTAATTTTTAAAATCGCTCCCCTGAAAATTCACATTTTTTTAAGATATGACGTAGTTAAAAGGAGTGAGCAAAATGGACGGTGCTATGCAAAAATGAGTTAACCAACAATTTATTTTTACAAGTGATCGTCTTAAATTAAAAATTTTAAAAAACCGCGACTGATTCGCATAGCTAGAATAAAGAGGGAAAATTGAAAATCTTTTTAAAAGCCTTATACTATTGAAAATCAATTACTAGTATTTTATTTGTTAACTTATAGAAACTGGCAACAGATAAAATTTTTAAATCATTGTTTTTATTTCCTTGTCGGCCAACAATGAATTCGGCTACCCATCGCTTGAATAAAGGCTTAGACCTATTTAAAATTTGCTTTAAAAAGCGTTATAATTCGAATTCCATATAACATTGAAGTTCCAAACTCATTCTATCAGACGCAGAAAAAAAAAATCTATATTTTAGTACTAAATTTAAAATTTTTTAAATATGGTTTCACTGCAAAAATCCTTTTAAAGGTTTTAATTAATATTTTCGTTTATTAATGTCATCTGAAGACGCAACCTAGCTAAGAACACTCTCGATCAACTCTCCTTTCGAACTTTTTTTTTTTTTTTTCAAAATCGCTCCATCCGTTTAAGCGCTAGAGTGCCACAGACAGTCAGATACAGAGATACATAGATACACAGACACGTCAAACTTATAACCCCCTTCCTTTGTGTGTTGGGGGTTAAAAATGAGTTAGTTACGTATGTTTATAGGTAAACGGACATGCTCTGAGAAACAAAAATGATTTAAGCCTAACCTCTGTATAACTCTGCCATTTAGTGAACAAAATTGCAATCCACTTCCAACAAACTGGGCATTGACCAGTGATTCCACTTGTAGAGATGTGTTGTTTGGCTGTTAAGAAAACCATTAAATTATTTTCGACATGTGACAGTGCTCCTTTTTTTATAACTGGTTTTTAATATCAAATATTTTCAGTGATCTTATTATTGATGAAGTATACTTTTTAAAAGTGGGTACTTTTGTCCAACTAAGATAAGGTCTTTATGTTTTGACGTCATTAATTTAAAAAAAAAGAACAGTGCTTTATTTCATCACAGCATTCTTTGCAATACTTTACGAATTTAATTACTGTCTTGTAATTTTAATAATAAAGTTTAAAAAGTGTATGTTGGTGTACTTTAAGGTTAGTGTTTAAAATTCTACATCTAACTTCACCATGATTACTTGATGTAGCAGCGAGAATATGTCTTACTACTATAACCATTTACTTGATGTTTTAATATTACTTAAGTGTATCACATTAATGTCTCATAACATTTTTAAAAAAATGTGTCGCAGTTACGTTGTCAAACAGTTTACACAAAAAAAAAAAAAAACTAAGGATCCGGTAACAACTATATTCTTACAAGTTTCTAAAAACACTAACAATTCGATATTATAAAACGTTCTATACTATGGTGTTAAGGCTGCAGTAGACACTAAAAATGCTGAAAATTGAGCAAAAATTTATCCTGTTTTTATACTATATTAGCTATTGTATGCAGAACAACAAGATTTTTTTTTCATTCCATGCATTATTTACTGAATTATGGATTAGTGTTGTTTTCCGCATCCACAATCACGTCCCTTTGTTTACATTTTGCAGCACATATACATTCCTGTCGCTATTTACATAAAACATAAACTTAAAATATTCCATGCACCACATTTTTTATCGGGTTGTAGTAAAACTTTAAAAACAGATTCGGATAATACCTTGTTATAGCTGCATGCGTGAATTTCAGTGACGGTTATGTAAACTTAAGAGTTCAACTCTTTTTGCTGTTAAAATCACTGTATCACTGTATTTGCAGAAATTTTCATTTTCAGCTATTTTTTATAAACTGTATCATAAAACATTACATGTAATGCAAAAAACTCTGTAATTATTCCTAATGATTCAAAATCAAGTGAATATTCAAAGTTTGAAAAAAAAATTGTGCCGCATTTACCAATAATTTGAAATTTGTGAATTTTTCGTTTAGTTTGTTTTTCAATTTTCTGAAAAAGTATTGATTTTTTGCACTATAGTTTTACTTCATTTTACAAAAAAGGAAGTATTCTATTCGCAAAAAAAAATTTCACTCAAAAAATCGGCCTTAATTTCCATTTTGCTCACCCCCAAATGAATGTTGAGTTTTTTTTTCGACCCGACCACATGTACATATGTACCTAAGAACGTATAGACGCCCGAAATATCCATTTTGAAGCTTCCCGAGTTAATTAAAACGAAGTTTCTCGTGACGTCTGTATATACCTGCGTATGTGGGTATGTGTGTATGCGTTGTGTATGTCGTATAACTGAAAACCGGTATGTCCTAGAAAGTTGAAATTTGGTACTTAGCTCCTAGTGGGGTCTTGTTGTGCACCTCCTTTTTTGGTTGCATTCGGGTGTTTCTAAAGGGGTCTTTTGCACCTTTTTGGGGGGAATTATTGTTAATTTCGATGCAAACTAAAGTGGTGTTATAATTTGGCGGACACTTGGCAATATATCGCAAGTCTTTTGGTCGCCAATTTTTTTAATTTGGCGATTATTATTATTTTTTTTAAAATCTGGTTTCAATGTGGCCATTGTTGGTGATATTTAAAGAGTTAGAGGAAGAATCACATTAAAAATTGCAATAATCGGGAAATAACATTAAATTGGTGTAAAAGGAAGTCACGTGATGCACACATCAGCTCGTTTTGTTTTAGATATAATAAATATACAAGCACACAAAGTTTTAAGCATCTAGATTAATTATATTTAATAAAAAAATATTAAATAAAAACAAAAAACCCGACTGCGTAAAAACCAAAAAAAAAACTAAAAAAAAATGTATAAATCCAGTAGTTTAGAATGTTATTAAGTACTACTGAATAACTACACCGTTGAAATAGTTTTATAACCGCACACGGATAAGGCAAATCCGAAATTCAAAAGCAGAATAGAAGGATCAACAGTCGGGGGCCCATTCCTTTCTGATTCAAAGAACCGCGTAAAATTTCAATGGTCCCCGACTGTTGATAATTCTATTCTGCTTTTGAATTTTTGGTGTGTCTTATCTGTGTACGGTTATAAAACTATTTCAACGGTTTAGTTATTCAGTAGTACTTAATAACATTCTAAACTACTGGATTTATACATTTTTCTTTTTAGTTTTTTATGGTTTTCACGCAGTCAGGTTTTTTGTTTTTATTTAATAAATTTTTATTTTGCACTTTTTAGTTAACTTTCATTGACTCAGTTATTATGACGGTACATTTCGCAACCTTGTCATTTCATTGGGAGAGTTTGTTTGTATCGTAAGGTTTATTTAGTAACTTGCGGTGGTCTAAACTACTGATAATTAGTCCCTCTAGGGACCTAACTCGGCTTAAAGCTACATGGGCTTGACCTTCGGCAAATATGCGCGAACTTAAGTCAACCACAGCACAGCTATATAAACAGCCTGTATAACTCATGATGACGCGAAATCAGAAACGTCGTCAGTCAAGTCTTTCTCCCAAAACAAAAAAAGCCTCTCAAGAAAGTACACGTCGCGAAACTCAGTCCCTTGAATCAAGGCAAAAACGAATGCAACATGTTAGAAATGAAAATCGAATTAGTATTTTCTCTCTTTCTTTTGGTGCTCATTACACGGGTTTATTATCATGAGGACTACAATCTGAGTGTCTTGCCTTCGTTAAGCAGAATATATTTTTTATTACAGTGCATAATACATAAATATAGAACACATGAAAGAATTTACAGACCACAGAAGAGACCACTCGACCAATAAGACCCCAATTAGTAGACTTAGTAAACAAAAAAAATCAGACAGCGAAACTACCTGTGTCGCACGCTACCTGCGTGTGACACAGTGTGCAACACCCAACGTGCGCGGATCCCAAACTGACAAAATATGGCAACTGGTTGTTGATATAGTGAATTTTGATCACTGTCATGTGTTTAATGACACTCCCAAGATTAAGACTAATCGATTGACGTAAGAAGTACCAAAATTGGCCAAGGCATTTAGCCTGCAGAACGCCACACAGGAACAAACATACATACATAGACTTATAAACACATTACCCTCCTTTGCGTCGCGCACGCACAGTCGGGTAAAAACTTCAGACAGCGAAAACTACCTGCATTTGTCGCACGCAGGTAACGTGCGACACAGTGTGCGACACCCAGCGTGCGCCGATCCCAAACTGACAAAATGGCAACTGGTTTTTGAAATGGTACTTTTGATAACTGTCATGTGTTTAGTGTCACTCCCAAAGTTGAGACAAATCAATTGACGTAAGAACTACCAAAATTGGCCAAGGCGTTTAGCCTGTAGAACGCCACATAGAAACGGGCATACATACATAGACTGATAAACACATTACCCTCCTTTCCGTCGCGCACGCGCAGTCGGGTAAAAAATAGTTTCCACTGTAACCTTAATAAGGATCCAGAGATTAATTAGAACATTTTATAATAGAGCAGAAGTATGATTTTTCTGAGGATAAAATAGTAGGTCAAGCACGTGCAAGCTGAACGTGAGGCATACAGAAAAATCAGAGGATTGAAGGGATTTTCGGAAGAGCATTTCTCACCTGAGTAAAATCCCCAACGATCGATTACACTGCTCGGCAAAGACAATGGATGCCCGAAAAATATCCTTTCTCGTGTTGGAGTGTTTTATTCTTGCATGTAAATTTATACCCAAGGAAACATAACGGACGTGACTTTTTTTTTTTTTTTTGTTTAGCTAGAAAACGAAACTAGAGAGAGTTTCTGATATGCATATTGTCTTGTGGTTTGTTCTTCTCAATAATTGTGTTCACCTATTTGTATTGTTGATTAAAGTATTAACCTAGTAAATAGTGTGTTTATTAGAATGTATCTCAGGTGAGTAGAATCAAAACCTGCTCAATATATTTTTTTAAGTTACTTTTTCTTGTAATTTGATACTTTTTGACACTAGCGCCAACTTTATAAAGCTTGTGGGGGCGGAAGGGGGCTCATCCCGCCGATAAATTGATTGTTTGGGGGATGGGCCCTTCCTAGGGGGAGTGGCGAGTGCTTTACTTCAGGCTTTAAGGAGGAGCTTTTTTATTTTTTTTTTCAGGGGTGTCAATTACAATTGTGAAGTTCTTAAGGAATTTTTAGGCCTATTTTATGCTCCAGGTATCATGACATAGATACAATTTACTATACTAAAAGATTTTTTCGTACTCCTGGACTTGCCTTTTTTAGATTAAGAGGACTGCTAGTGTCAAAAATGAGGGGGATGGTTGATGAGCTAAAAAAGTTGGTTTTGGGATTTACAGCATGTACCTTTAAGATTTCAATTCCGAAATTGAAATCTAAATAGTTCAGTTTCAGGCTGTCTCTGGAACTAACATTAGGGAAAGATTTGCAGTTCGGATGTAAATATTACTCTGAACTAAAGTGTTTGAAGCACGAAGGAAGTTTTGCAGTAATTTCTACCGGAAAAGATAAGCGATTTCAGCACCAGTTAGTAGTACATACCGTTGAGGTTTAGCGCATATAATTCGTCTTCTCTTATATTTGACGAATTTTCATTCAGTATACTGGTTAACTCCTCGTCCTTCGAATCTTAGTAATTCCGGTTCGACTCCAGCCGTCAACTTTTTGGTTTCTTTCAGTCAATCCTAAAGGCCACTGTACTCGTGTTCCTTTTTTCACCGTATAATTTAATCGTAAAATTGGATTTTATGGCAAAATATACTTAGGAGCAACTTGTGCGCCAATACTTTTGCCAAACAATTTCAGAATTTGTGAATGCTTCAGCATCATCGATCCTAGTTACAAACCCTGATAGTGCACGAACGTTATTAGTAGGTATGTCATTGATAACAAGAAGTTCCGTGAAGAACTGAACGAGCCTACTTCCCCGTATACGAATATCGACTTTTTAGTTCTCTAGGAAAATCTCTATGAAATAAGGATTTCATAAAATTTGTAATCTCTAGGAAATAAGGCTTTCATAAAATGTTCTAGTAACCAATACAGCTTCTTTTTATGTAAAGTTACAGCACTTCTTAAAAAGAAACTGCATTTGTTGCGAGAAAATTTAATGGAGTTCCAATTTCCAGTACTACATTTTTTTTTTAGTAATCACTAATGCACTGTTGTAAATGTAACTTTAATGTTAAGACACGGTCTTATATCTCACCATTACTTTCAAGTAATATTATACCTTTTTCAAATACATTGAGTTCACATAAACTACCATTAACAAGTTAACAAACATGAATAAAAGCTAATATAATCAAAATATTATGTAGATAAAATGAACTAAACTGCACTAATACACCTTATGCGAGATCATCTTTTATTCAATTGATGATAAACAATGCACCTAACTTTCTAAAGCTAAAAAATATTACCTTTCATCTTTTATTTATTTGTTTTACCGAGAAGTTTCAAAAAGGGTACAAAAACATTGGCTTGAATGGGAGTTATAATTTCAAAAAAGGATATGACACTAAGTAAAAAATGAAAAATGTCCTGGAAAATAATCCTTTCTGACATTTTAATCAATGTCTGGATTTAAAATGTGACGAAAAAACGTGACTGAGAAATATTTTTAATAAAAATCTAGACAGTCTGGGACAATTTAATTATATATTTTTTTACGTAAGAAGAAAAGGCTATTTTTTTCCAAACCACAAATTAAAATTAAGGCCTAACTTTTTCTCTGCAGTACACATTTTACTGATTTTACTGTCATCATATAATTGCGTGTTTATTTAAACTTTTTCAAAGAAATTGAGTTGATTATAATTGGTTTCCATTGGGTTTTTTCTCCCCTTGCTCTTTTTTCCCCCGCTTTTAGCAACAATTAACCTACTCTCTTTGCTTCATTGTGATTGTGAGAAGTGTCCAAATGTACGAATTGTATTCCACTATTTATTGTATAAAAACTTACTTCCTCGAAAAGGAAATTCAAATCAAGAGAAATCGTTTAAACCTAAATTGAGGTAGTGAGAAGCAAATGGATGTAAGTGGACATTTGTGCAAGTTTTGTGTAAAACGCGTCTAAAGATATGATCTTAGGTAGGCTTTCACTGAAATATTTTCCGCCAAATCATGCTGTATAACAGCACCTACCAGGGCTACTAGTACTATATCTTGCCTCAAGACAGAAGAAAGGTCCACCAATCACTTGTACTGGTGCTCTCCAAATTTTTAGTTTTTCCACTTTCACCCCTTTGCTTCTGATTGCCTTAATTGCGATTTTTTAAATACTAAAGTATTGTTGTGTGGGAATTGTTATAGCAACTGCAGAGACTTAATTGTCAAAGATATTTAGGGCAATTCATTGGTACCAATAACCATGAATTCGTGATTACTCATTCGTATGAGCTGAATTTTTTTATTTGCGATGTGGGGACAAGACGGAAAACGTTATTACACTTATAAAGAAGGAAAAGTGTGAAAAACATTTTTATGAGAAAAATATCTATCATAGATGGCGCATTCACTCTATATAATGCTTCAACTTATATAAATATCAATCTCCCAAGATATAGACCCATTAACTCAGTTGATAAAAGCGAGCTGCTAATAATGTATACGGCATGGGGTCGATCCTCCTGGAGCAGATAATGTATTTTATGAATGGCTAATTTTCCTCATCTGAATTCTGATCGAAATTGTCATGAATGTATAAGCTTAATTCGTCGGTCGTATGGTTCTAAACCACAGTTGTGTTGTTGCATTGAAATCAAGAAAGAAAGGCTTTATTTAACATGGTAAATAACGCAGCATTGTCTATTTTACTTCCTAAAAGTTTTTTTGCCGTAACGCCATAATTTCCTTCATCAAACTTCAAAACTAAGCCATCTTAAACCATCATTTTTCACCGCTATGAGTGAAAACTTAACAAGTAAGTCGCAATTTAACTGTCATTAAAAACGAGCTGATGTTTGCATCACATGATTTCCTTTTACTCCAATTTACTGTCATTTCCACGTTATTGGCAATTTTAATGTGATTCAATTGTTTACTCTCTAAATATCACTAACAGTGGCCAAATTGAAACCAAATTTTTAAAAAAATGCCAAATTTGTCGCCAAGTTGGCGACAAAACATGGCGACCAAAAGACTGGCGATATATCGCCAAGTGTCTGACTAACTATAACACCACTTGAGTTTACATCGAAATTAACAATGTTTTCCCCAAAAAAGGAGCAAAAGACCCCCTTAGAAACATCCGAATGCAACCAAAAGAAAAGGTGCACAACTAGACCCCACTAGGAGTCTACGTAAAAAATTTCATTCTTCTAGGACATGTCTTTTTTGAGTTAAGCGAGATATATACACACATATGCACATACATACGGACGTCACGAGAAAATTCCTTGTAATTAACTCGGTGATTGTCAAAATGGATATTTCGGGTGTCTATACGTTTCTAGGCATATATCCACGTGTGGTCGGGTCGAAAAATAAACTCAGTATTCATTCGGGGGTGAGAAAAGTGGAAATTAAGGCCGATTTTTGAGTGAAATTTTTTTCGTGAATACAATACTTCCTTTTTTTTAATAGGAAGTAACAATACTTAAAAAATTGGTTAACTGCATTATTTCTCTCGTACGCATCAGGTAGTTTTGATTAACAGTGTCTGACGATTTCTTGACCAGTAGATTTTTCGCTCCTGCTATATAAAACTTAGCTAATTGTAGTTTTAGAATCGGTTCATTTCGACTAAATTAATCAATTGCAGAATATGAACTATGTAATTACCCTGTCCCAAATATGAAGTATCTTGCGCATTTTCTAGTGATAATCATAGCAGCAAACGATTGCGACAGACTATGTGAGACTTTACTATCATTTAAAACATTATTTATTTCTGCTGAAATATTTTAATTTTAGTTGTATTAAACAAAAGACTTATTTAAATTTAAGCGACCCTTGATCTAAAAACAAGAAAAGCCTTACTTAAACAGTAATCTTTTTATCAATAAGCATTTCATTTTGTCTTCGTCATTAACACTTTCAGTAATTATCGCCTTTTGTTTTAACGGTATTTTGCTTCTTTTAATAACTATTGTATTGTGCAAAAAATATCAAATGTCTGCAACTGTATTTCAATTAAGTCTAGTAAACAAGCAAAGATAAAATTAAAAAATTTCAAAAAAAAAAAAAAAAAAAAAAACGACTGAGTCGCAACTGTAGAACCAAGAGGGAAAATTGAAAATCCTTTTAAAAACCTTATACTAGTAAAAATCAATGTCAAGTATATTATTTGCTACTAATAAAAACAGGCAACATATAAAAATTTTAAATCATTGCGTCTTATTTCCTTGTCGTCCAAAAATGAATTCGGTTATCAATCGCGTGAGTAAATGCTCAGCCGTTATTAAAATCTGCTTTAAAAAACGTTATAATTCGAATTCCATTAAACATGAAAGTTCCAAGCACATTCCATCAGAGGCGGATTTTTTTTTTCTATATTTTGGTATTAAATTAATTTTAAACTATGTTTTCACTAAAAAAATCGCGAAAAACCTTTTAGAGGTTTTTTAATTAATATCTCCGTTAACTAAAGTCAGGCAAAACTGCAACTTAGCTAAGAACACTTTCGAACAAATTTCGTTTTTCAAAATCGGTCCATCCGTTTAGGCGCTAGAGTTCCACAGACAAACACACAGATAAAATGATGAGTCATTCTCCAGAAAACGTTACTTTTGAACGCAAATATTCTTCAATTTCAAAACCTTTTTTTTTTCTTACATGAAAGTGTTACCTACTAGAAGAAACCATAAACAATGGCCCAACTAAGTTCCAATTATTTTACTCATAAATAAAAATAATTAAAAAATGTTAATAGAAATGAAAAAAAAAAAGAAAAATCGTTTCATTTTTAAAAATTGGGGCCAATTTAATATCAAAGTAGTAATTTTGTTAATTGTGCAAACAATCAGATATTTTAATGATTAGTGGGAACATAATATTAAGCTCTCTTAATTAAAGTGCGGTTTAATTAATACTTTCAAATGTATGTTAAAAAATAGTGTTTTGTAAATTTGAGGATATACTGGCAATTTATAATTTTGGTAGAATGCCTATTATTGATGTATTTCTCGTAAATCATTTATTTTCACCTCAGAAATAATGACATTGATAAGGTCTGTCACGTAGGTGAGAAATTTTCCATTAATATAGGCCTAATAGATACATTTTTCAAGGAAATTTATTTTTCTCCGTTACTACACACTATGAACACGTTAAGCATATGAAAACATTACATTAATTTACATTCCTGAAATTCAAGTTCACGGTGGTGGGAAGTCAGAATAACCATACTAAATTTTTAAAGCAAAATCTATCTTCTTGTTTTTCGACAAAAATCTCACACCTTCAACTATGGCTGAAAATAAGCAACGGGGCTCAATTGCATCATGGAAAATAAAATTTGATGTCATTACTGCCACGAGTTAATGAGGAATGACATTTTGTGTTTAAGTAACGGAGGTGAGAATTTATTGTGTTACATGATTTCTTGTCCTACTAAAACAAACTAAAACACAATATTAAAAAATTAAATATAATTAAACAATTAGTATTTGAGACACTTGTGAAAGGAATAATCAATAAATAAGTATATACTTTTATTAAACAAGTTATTAAGCAACATAAACAGTCACAGTGAGTGACATGCCACGGAGGTGAGAATTCACATATTGTGAACCAAAAATATACTAAAATAAAAATTAGTATTAAAAAATTGTTAGCAGGCTTAAATAGATACATTTTTGATGAAATTAAAAATCATTGTTAAATAAATTATTCCTTAAACCTTTTTACTGTAAATGGCGTGTGACAGAAAAGTTATACTTTTTGGAGAATGATCCAGATACAGAGACACATCAAATTTGTACCCCCTTCCTTTGTGTGTCGGGGATCAAAGAAGCTTTTATGAAAAGGAAATGCCAGAAGCAAACGTCTATATAAGACCTCCTTGCTTAGCGGTTTAGTATGTAAAACAAAAGTTAATTTGTTTGATAGTTAAAAAGTATAGATGCGTAAAAATTAAGCATTTCTTTCGCCTTTGTTCTCATTTTATGTTTTCTAGTTAGTTATAAAACATTGCTTCTACGTACAAATACGAATAGCAACATGTAATTTCACAAAATCGCATATTACTGTAGGCACGTATTTCGGTTTACATGGAACACATTTTTCAATCCAAAATAAGTTAGCTTATGGATTGAAAGATATCCGACGAAAGCATTTGTAGGATTTTATTTCATCCATAATCTCACTTATATTGCCTTGAAAAAGGACTGCTTTGTAACCCCGAAACACGTGTTTGCTGTAACCAAAAATTCTGTGCAATTCTACAGTGTTATTTCTTATTTTTACCTTCAAAGCACAGCGGTCTTTAAAACTTGAATTATTTTCTGCTTGAAAAAAAAATAAGAAATAACAACCTATAATTGCACAAAAATTGTAGATTACCGCATACACATGTTTCGGGAGTACAAAAAAAATCCTTTCTCAATGCAAAATAAGTAAGATTATGGATGAAAATACATCCGGCAAAAGCGAAAAGATTCTTTTCATCCTTATTTTGCATTAAAAGAGGGGTTCCTTGTAACCCTAAAACACGTGTGTGCAAAAAACTGCAATTTTAGTGCAATTATCCGTCGTTATTTCTTATTTTAACTTAAGTATTTTTTCAACTTGATTGCTTCTGCATCTTGAAACAATAATCTAATTCATTCTTCAAACTTTACACTTGAAGTAACGGGAGAAATTAAAACATGTCCTTTGGAAATTTTGCGAAAAATGTTTAAATACCAGCTGCAACGGAATGAAAGAGAGAATTTCAAATTTGCGGGCTGACAAAGTGTCAGACACATTTCGAAAACATCTCACTGGAGGTGAAAACGAATCGCAGACAATTAAAGTAAGGATAAAAATAATCGGAAGGTTGAAAATAAGAAAAACAAATTGTCAAGATAAAAGGAATTGGTAAGAGGTAATCAGATATAATATGCAAAATATTTTTCTCTGGGATTCCAATAAAGGACTTGAATGACAAGTGTTGGGAAATTTCAATTCTTGTAGATGGTTTGCATTTATTGTCTGCCGAAGTTTCCGAAACTTGTCTAGCTACTTTTTTAAAAAAGGGTGAATTTTGAATAAGAAAAAATGTTGATTTGCTGCGGGGATACTGTGAAACAAAATATAAAAGTAAGATTATTGAAATTTTTCGAGCTTGAATTTTGTTACATTTCGGAAACAAATCAAGCTATCTCTCTCTCGCGGTTTAAAAAAAATAGGGCGTATAGATAAAAATATCTGTCAAATATTTGACATTATTAGAGCAAGTTGCAGCCTCAAAATTAAATGAAAGAAAGAATAAAGTCAAGTAGAAACTTTTTCGTAGAATTGAATGCTGACGGAGTTAGTGAGGAGAGGATTCTTTTAGGAAGCATTTAAGGGAAAAAATAAAATAAAATAACATACATGTAATCCACGTAGGAGTACATATGAGGAGTTTACTTTCAAATATATCCAGTTTTATACATTTTTGGCAAAACAAAAAAAAAGTTTTACACACAAACACAAACTGTTAAAATTTCTAATTTCACACAATGATTTGGTAGACTAACAACTGACTATTGGCATAGATCTAGTAATTTTTCCTAAATTTTATCGGACGTAAATTGCCAATTCTATTTTGGATATGTTCCCTTTTGTTGTAAAACCATGGATATCATCCGTTTTGCGAAAAAAAATACGTATTTTCGTCAGACATGAACTTTATTAGATTAAAACAAAATATTCAACTTTTTTTTTTACTCTACTTTATTCCTTCTTACTTACTTCATTCTTTTCACTGAACATTTCAAAAAAAAAAAAAAAAAGGACTTTGTAGGTATTGCTAGATTACAATTTTTATCACAATTAATCACAATTTTTCGATTAATCACAATTTAATAGTAATATCAATTATTTAGTAATAATTTAGTAATTGCAATTTGAGGTCGCGCTAGTCTAACTGAAACCGGACTTGCACAAGGCCCAAGCTGCTGCGATCTTTTAATACGGACGGGTGTCAAGCTCGATTGGAAATTCTCACCCAGGGCTTCGCTCCGCTATATTATTTGTGAACCAAATACTTTTGAGTTAAAAGTGCCAAACTCAAATTTGGATATGTGCCCTTTTGATATGAAAGTGAATGAGTGGGTACCGGCAAATAAGGAGTCCGTGCCACTTTGCTGTAAAAGACCTGGCGAAAAATAAGGGGATGGATATAGTCCGTTTAGAAGGTAAAACCAATGTTTACGCTTTTTTTAACAGTAGATATAAAAATCTTCGAGAAGAACGAAATTCATGGGTCGATAGGGTTTACATTACAGATTCTGAAAACGAAAAAAAAAAAGTTTTTTTTTTTTTTTTCAAAAGTGGATATACAGTGCTGGTGAAGAAAAATGCATCTCCCTCGCATTTTCACAACAATGGGATTATGTGAGAAGTTTTGGTCGACCAATTAACGATAAAAGTATGTGAAATTCTGCAAAACTTATGAAATAAGTATTTAACAGCAGGAATCCAATAATTGTTTACGTAGACCGGGACTGTTTCCGAGCCAAGGCAAACTGCTGACCCCATGCTCATTTTTTCCATTTCTGAACCTGCGTGTGAGTTTAGAGAAAAAAATTACTTTACTCCATGTCAATTTAAGTCTAATGGCAGGGTAAAGGTTTTTAAATTGTTACTTACCAGTTTTGCCCTATGGCACGGATCAGAATCATCCTGCTCTCTTAAAGAATTCCAGCGATTTTAACTCAGACTGAGTAAATTTTCACTCCTTTACAGTTTCGAAAACGCACTTTCCTTATAGGAGTGAATTTCATTCCTTTTGCGGAGCGGTTATTTTCACTCCATTTGGATAAGCTAATTTCACTCCCTTTTGATAAGTGTTTTCCACTCTTTTTTAAGACTAAATTAATATCCTAAATGAGTGACTGCTTTCCGTTTTGGAAAGCCGCTATTTCACTCTTTTTTAGAATAAAATAGATAAAATCATTTCACTCTCATTTGGTGAAATTGTTTTTTAAATGTGTTTTCATGTGCTTATGCTGTGTATTTGAATTTAAAACTGTTTTTAAAATTGTTATTTCATTTGAAAAAAAAAATAGGTTAAAAAAGTGTGAAAAAAAAACTGTTTTTAGTGTTTCCGAAGAGGTTGCACAAAAACTGTATGGTAAGTACGAAGACTTTTCTAATTTATTAAAACTTTTACCGGTAATATTTCTTGCACTACTCGTATATCGTTACAAATCACCCACGTGCAATATTACGTACATTTCCGAATTTAAAGATCGAAATAAAATTAAACAAACCTACACAGTTCCAAATAAATAGATTAAAGATTTTGAAACTCTATATTGATATTCTCGGTGTGCCTTTTAACATTAATAATGTTTTAAAAGTTACCTCAGTTCAAATTAATTTAAAAAGTCACTCATAAATTATGACAAGATACGTTTGAGTTCAATTTTGTTTCTTCGGGGCCATTCATTAATTACGTAAGGACAATTTTGGCAATATTTTTGACCTTCCCTTCCCCCTATGTAAGGGTATGTAAGATTCCCTCCCCCCCCCCATCTTACGTAAGATTCTTTTTTTTCTTCACAATAATAAAATAATAAATATTACATCACTGGGATCGTTCTTAAATTAACTATCATTATTATTTTTTAAAACCTTTTTGAGTAAAGAAATGTTTACTGTAAGGAATCTAGACCGAATGTTTTTTCGACAAATAATTTTTGTATATGATGCGATACTAATTAAAAATGAGACATGCAAAACACAGAGCGATTCTTTTATTATATTTTACACGTTTCATTCTTTGAAACACAAAACAGCTCATCCTATAATACATACTTTTACCTTCCTGAAGCAAATGAAATATAATATTTGCCAAACCACTTGACCGCATATTTCTAATATAAAATATCCTCTTGGAAAATATTAGTAAGAATGGATCTAACCCCCCCCCCCTCCAAGCAAGGGTATGTAGAGAATTTTCCACCCCCTCCCCGTCAGGACACTTACTTAATTAATGAATTGGATGTTACACATAGGAATGAGTGAATTGTACAAAGTTTATGATACTCTTTAAAGTTTATTATACACACAAACAGTATTTGATTAATTTAAAATATACGCAGTGGTTGGAGCTCCGACCATCGGGAGCGGATTCAGTATCCGACCTATAGATTTGCGCATGGTCGGGTCTGTAACACCTGCCTAAAATATATATACAGTACACACACACACACCAAAGATGGTAACGACTGTTTCAAATGTCCTATTTTTGATTCGATGACAGAAACATGATTGTTGATGAAAGTTTCATTCATTTGGAAGAAAAAGTTACAAAAAGTTCGCCGTAACATTGCACGTGGATGATTTGTAATGATATACGAGCAGTTCAAGAAATATTAACAGTTTCAAGTTTTAACAAAAAAGAAAATTCTTCGCACTTACCATGCAGTTTTTGTGCACTTCCTTCAGAAACCTCATTCGGCAACAAATATTGTTTAAATTCATTAAATGAAGACATTTAGATAGCGACATCCACTTGGTACTCGCGACCAACGTTGGGTAAGCCTAACGTGGAGGTATGGAAGATTCTCCCTAAACAAAATCACGTGACAGAATCGAACCAATGAAAATGTTTTTGAGTCCTCCTTTTAAAGAATGTTTTTATAGTTCGCTCATCAAACGGAGTGTTTCCGAATTTCACGCGAATAAAGAAAAGTTTTAGTCTTGGTTTTTTCGTAAAGCGTCTTTTTTCGATAAAGCTAGCACTCAGAAAGAATGAATGCACCCGCAATAGATTTCACTCTTTTTAAGAGTTATTTTTTCGCTCTTTTGAATTAAGAGTGTGGAAAATGACGTTTGGAACTGAAGTAAAGTGATTCCGGATAGTAGGAAGCAATTTCTCCTCCAAAATTCCAATATACATCTGAGCTTTTACTGTTTCTTGCACAAAGTAAAGCCCACCGACTCCTTGATCAGAAATACATCCCCAAATCATCTGGGATATGGGATGCTTGACTGTGTGTCGAATGCAGTTGGGATGATATTCCTATCCTTTGCGGCGCGGGTGATGCATTTTTTTTACCACCACTGTAACCCGTTTTGAAAGTATATTCCTCATTATGGATGAAAAGAGAGGAGAAACAGAAATCTTAATGATTATAATTAAAAATAAAATTAGCTTATTGTACGTTCAATCTCTATATTAATAACAATTTGAGGGTTATTTTACATTAGGGAAATTATATTATTTCAAAAATAAAGACACTATCCTGATCTAATTAAATAGTCTTTGAAATAATTGAAGGGCTCGGGACAACAATGTGATATGCCACATGATGTGAATTTTTCAGTAGGCCAATTTTAACTTCAAAAATATTTGTAGACTTTTTTAAAGGTATTATACATTCTATATATATATTGCTATAGGGTCATTCCATTTTAAATCAACAAATTTTCAAAAAAGTTGTTGCATCACCATTTTTGATTTTGATGAAAATTTGCATGTGCATTCCTTTCATTTCCTAGACCCCCCAAAAAAGTATTTTTTATTTTTAAAAAATTTACCCTTTGATATATATAGGCCATTTTTGTTGTTGGCATTAGCAAAAATAGGGCATTTTGATGCTTTGTCTTATGGACAACAACTTTTTTTTTTCTATCAAAGCTTTTGAGCTCAAACATAGCTCATTGGAAAGCTAAGAAAAATATCTTTTTATATATGATATCAATAAATTTTAGATTCAAAAAAAAATACCCATTCTTTTAAGGTCAAAGTTTGCGATGAAAAATTATTTTTTTATCACTTTTGAAAATTAAAAACCCATGAAGGGTCTAGAATAACCAGCCCTATTTTTCATCATATATTTATATGCATGGCTACTTATTGTATAAAAAAAATTTGCTTGTTACTCCGACCGCTTTATGAGATAACTCCCCCGAAGTTGCAAATTTTCAAAAAAATCCAGTTTTCAACGCTAAAAAAATGCATGTGGGGGACTAGATAAAATTTTTTTTATTTGTGGTATTTTAAGTACTTTTTACCAGTTTTCTAACAAAATAAAAGTTGCTTTGTTATTCAAAGGTGTTTGGCTGATATAAAGGTCTGAACTTTCAAATAATTTCGCTGAAACAACGCATTTTTTTTTCTCTTTTTAATCTTAGTTTTTTATTGAAATGTACCTTGTTCTTTGCTTTAAATGTTTAAAAAAAAAGACTTGAAGAGTTATGACGAATTGTATTTGAACTTTAAAAAGACAATTTAACATTTTTAACAGTCAGGGTCATAAATCTTTCAATGCTATTTTCTTCAGTATTTTGTCTCACAGAGAAGAGTTGATAAATGTTCACTCATCACAGGTGTGATATTGTGACCTCTTCCTTGTGCAGACCATAGTTCTGATGTAATAAAAAATTTTAAAATGCCTTTAAACTGAACCCAAGTTTGGTCATTTTCACTACATTTTTTAAATGATGTTCTAGGCCCTTTAGGACCATTAATAAGTTTGGTGCAATAATCATGTACATCTAATGGATTTAAGATTTGATTATTAAGGGGTCTAAGGACCTTTAATCTTCAGAATTTTCGATTTTCTGGAAAAAATATATGTTATGCATAATTTTATTCTGAACAATTTGATACCTTATTTATTACCATACGCCAAAAACTTTTCGAGTTATTGCAAAAATGCGCAAACTTTCCCCGTAGAGATTTATGTTAACAGCAGCTGTTTAAGCCTCTTTTTCTCAGGTGCCGATTTTCTTCGGTTTTCTCGTTTTGCGCGCATGATATTTCAGAAAGTTTGTTATATTTTTCCGTAAAACTTTTCATGCATGTTTGTCTGATACATCTTAACGATCTGAACCTAAATTTCAACTAACAAATTAAAGTTAATATTTAAAAATAAATATTTTTTTAAACAAAATTTTGGAAATTTTCGATATTAACTTACCAAATTTCAAAAAAAAAAAAAAATAATAATTTTAAATAAATAAACAAATTTAGGTTCAGGTCATAAATATAAACCAGATAAACATACATTAAAAGTTTTACGGACATATATAAGAAACTTTCTGAGATATCATGCGCGCAAAACGAGAAAAGCGAAGAAACCGGCACCTGAGAAAAAAAGGCTTAAACAGCTACTGTTAACATAAATCTCTATGGGGAAAGTTTACGCATTTTTACAATAACTCGAAAAGTTTTTGGCGTATAGTAATAAATAAGGTATTAAATTGTTCAGAATTAAACTGTGCATAACATATATTTTTTCCAGAAAATCGAAAATTTTGAAGTTTAAAGGTCCTTAAACCCCTTAATTGGGCGCTGTGAACTAGCCTTTCGAACTAGCCTCTTTACTGTTCCACCAATCACATCGCATGGGCCTTTCCCATGGGACGAAGCAAAAAATGCCACTCTGCTTTTATACCTAAGTCCTCTTCATGGTGGCTGAGGTTAATGAAGTTCTTTCTATTTTTATATTGTGCCGCAGACCCATCTGAAAAGTAGGTTAATTTTTAAACTGAAGGGTGCTTTGCCTTAATTTTTTCAACAAGGATCTTTGCGGTAGTGTTGTGATCCAGGTAATCACTTACAAAGCGAAAACTTTCTACTTGAACATTTCCATTTTTTTGCCAGTATACAACAAAAGGATGAAGTGTGCATTGAACACCTGACTAGTGATAGGTCTGGACCTCGTCTTGGACAACACAAGAAAAAATTTCTGCAAAGTCTCCATGTACCAAAACTTCTACCTTATCCAAGGGTGCCCATATGGTATGTGGGGGGGGCAAGTAGGGGCTCAACCCGCCCCCCCCCCACTTAGAAATTAGAACTTTCTTGCTTTTAGTACTTTAGAACATTTCTTCTTTTACCATTAACGAATAAGTTATTTTTAAAAATGTTAAATTTTATTAACTCTAATCAGTACTGAAATCGGTTTCTACAGGGAAATATCCTGCTAAACCATGAGGAAAATATCTGAGCCCCCCTCACCCCTTAAAATTTTGCCTATGGGCGCTCATGCCCTTATCCAGTGCGTCTTTTTATGATTTTAAAAACTCTGCTTGCTTACTGGCAAGGAAATGGTGGCTTTTCAGGTGTTCCAAATTTTTCACAACGCTTAACCAAAAATTCTTGCAAGGGGGGTGCGCATTTCAATAAAAAACTAAGATTTAAAAGTGAAAAAAAATGACGTTGTTTCACTGCAATTATTTAAAAATTCGGACCCTTATATTTGCAAAACACCTTTGAATAACAAAGCAACTTTTATTTTGTTAGAAAGCTAGTAAAAAGTACTTGAAATACCACAAATAAAAAATTTTTTATCTGGCCCCCCACATGCATTTTTTTTAGCGTTGAAAACAGAATTTTTTTGAAAATTTGCAACTTCGGGGGAGCATATCTCATAAAGGGGGTAGAGTAACAAGCTAATTTTTTTATGCAATAAGTAGCCATGCAAATAAATATATGATGAAAAATAGGGCTGGTTATTCTAAACCCTTCATGGGTTTTTTAATTTTCAAAAGTGGTAAAAAAATAGTTTTCATCGCAAGCTTTGACCTTGAAAAAAAATTGTATTTTTTTAACTCTGAAATTTATTGATATCATATATAAAAGATCTTTTTCTTAGCTTTCCAATGAGCTATGTTTGAGCTCAAAAGCTTCGATAGAAAAAAAGTTGTTGTCCATAAGACAAAGCATCAAAATGCCCTATTTTTGCTGTTGCCAACAACAAAAATGGCCTATATATCAAAGGGTAATTTTTTAAAAAATAAAATAATTATTTTTTGAGGTCTAAAAAATAAAAGGAATGCATATGCAAACTTTCATCAAGATCAAAAATGGTGATGCGCACCCCATTTGTTGATTTAAAATGGAATGACTCTATACTAAAACTAGAAATGAGTCCCTCCAAATGACATAATACATTGTCATGTTTATTTCAATTTTAGGTATGAGAAACAAAAATTTTGATCAAAAAGTCACTCCTTTTGGCTTGTCACATTTCGGCTCTGAGCCCTTCAAGTGGTCTAATGTTCCTCACAAACAGCGTAAATAAGAAAAAGTTCAAATAAGATAAAAATTAAATTTCACAAATCCAAGCAGTGTTTAGGGGAAGATGTCAGTTTGAATAAGCTACTGATGGAACATTTAAGTTCCCTTAAGTTTAAAGAAGGAAACGCTGTTTTATGCTTCTTCAGTATTTCATAATGCTACTTCAGGAAAGTAGAAAATCTATAAAAAAAAACTGGACTAAATGCTTTCAAAGAAAATGCCTTATTGATAATTGCAATACCCTTCAAAACACAAGCATATTATTAAAAGAGCGAAAGAGTTTTAAGCTTTACGTTCACTTTTTTTAACAATTGATTTTAATAAACTACTATTGCTAACTTTGACATGAGGTTGAGAAAACCATTTGGGGTGTTATAACTTTCATAATAGTGTACATAAAAGTGATAAT
The DNA here is from genome assembly GCF_026930045.1 of Uloborus diversus. Classification (NCBI taxonomy): domain Eukaryota; kingdom Metazoa; phylum Arthropoda; class Arachnida; order Araneae; family Uloboridae; genus Uloborus; species Uloborus diversus. Next base: position 136,028,247 of record NC_072735.1, on the reverse strand, counting down.
TGACTTAAGAAGAGGGGCAAAGTAGGAAAACATTAGAGCTATGAACTGCGTCATGCATGTCACGAAAGAAGGAAATTAAGCAGTTCAAGTCACTTTTATTAATATCTTTACTTATCCTTATTAGTGTTCGTACTATATGTTAACCACTATTTAATTTGACACTGGGTAGCGAGGCGAACTGCTAGCATCGATACTTCTGTTACAATATGCGGATTCAAATAAATACAAAATTTTCTTCACTCATACAGACATTGCATCGGTGGACCAAGTGTAGTAAGTACATTTTTAATTAGCATAATACTTTGTAGTAAGATATTCAAAAACAGGAACATTAAACGTTGCAGAAAACCGGGCAATAATATTAAAATAAAATTAATTTCGAGTAGTGGGGGGGGGGGTTTACATTTAAACCCCGATTTTACGTCCCCCAAATCTTTGTTTTCTCACTTTTTATGGTTTCCCTGGGAGGTTCCCTACCCCCTTCATTTTCTAAAATCAGCAATGTTTCCTTTTGTGCTTCTTTAAAGTTAATCTATGTGGTTTGGAGTTAATCTATGAAAACAGAAAGCTACCGCTTCGTCCAGACTTTTTATGAACTTTTTATATGCCAGTGAAGATAAATAAGAAAATCCAAAAACACAGCCCGTCCCTTCTTTCAGTATTGCATTAAATGGTTTTAAAAGTATACAAAATTCATGTGTGTTCTTTCTCATAAAGACCAAGAGAAAAACTTGCAAAGTATTTTAATCATGAAAGAATGCTACTTTGAACTCAATGACCAAAAAACAATCCCCTTTGATGCACTGTTTTCAACCTAACCGTCAGATTTACAACTAAATGTGTTAAGATGATTTAAAATAGAATGTATAAAAATTATCTTGTCGTAAAATATATGTTTTATACCTTTAGTAAAAGTCAGATTTACTACCTCTAGTATTTTTTTATTTTATTTTTGCTTTGAATGTATTTCCTGTATTTTACGTTTTTTAACCCTGTCCCTTGATAAATTTAATACAATTTGGGTTTCATCGTATTAAATATACTTTAAGCCTTTAGCTGTTCATCTGCTTAAGCACTGCTCTTTAAAACTGAATGTGAATTGGTTTACTCAAGGTATTATTGTATGTGGTATGTACCATGTTTTTTTTATCTTCTATGCATTTTTCACGCAACTTTTCAATTTACCATTACGCATTTTCATTTTTAAAAAGTCCATTTCCTTTGAGTTGTGTGCTTTGGTTGGTCTGTTTATTGACACTAAATTTACAGCACCCATTTTCAAAAACTTACATTTTTAGTCTTTCAAAGGGTTTTCCGCTTAATCTTATGTCTTAACGTATGCGTTGACAGAGATTAAAATAAGCGAACCATTGTTATTTTCACAAAATGATCAAACAAACGAAACAGAACTAGTGGCTTGGGATTTGAATATCATTCGAGTAACAGGAATTTCCTCGTTATTTGTTGTTTAACGTCAATTGTTTTAATATCTGGCTTATAATTCCAAATTAGGGATTTTAGCATTTTGCAGAAAATGTTATTTATTTGTGGTGGGAGTCTTATTACATTTACTGCATGTTTTCTGCATTCGTATATGATTATGATGCCTCAGCTAAACTATTTTAGTGTTTATTACATATTGCCCATATGTATTTTAGCAAATACTTAGGGGTGAACTGTATCAATAATAATATTTTAAAATTGCTTTTCTTAACCATTACTATAATATCAGCGCACAATAGAAGCCCAACTATACGAATCCATTTTGACCGGATCCCATTCGAATAATCAAATATTCTGATAATTGGATTTTGTCCAAAGCAAAAGGGTCTATTTTAATTAATTATTGAATGAATGTTTAAAATGGGGCAAAAACTATTTTTAAAGAAAAATAATTTTTCATCAATCAAATGAAAAGACAATATTTTTACTAGTTGACCGTACTTACAAGTAGTGTACATTTGTACAGTATGTACGCACCGTACTTAAAATGAAAGTCGTTGCTTGCTGAATGTCTCTGCCAAAGTAAACTGTTAAACTAGTTTCGCAGAGAGAAAAAGCACGTAGATAGAGTCATTATTTAAGATAAATAAATACCTTTGTGCTGAATAGTAAAGTCAGAACAAACAACGTAAGTAGAAGCACAAATTTGTAAATTACAGCAGACACGTGTTTCGGCGTTACAGGGAACGCCTTTTTCAATGCAAAAAATAATGAGCTTATGGATGAAAAGACATCCGACAAAAGCCAAAAGCCGGCTTTTGTCGACAAATGTGCACAAATTTGCACAAATTTGCACAAATTTGTGCTTCTACTTACGTTGTTTGTTCTGACTTTAGAGTCATTATTTGTCGAATCATAATTCTACAGGGTTCAGCGATTCGGATATTAGGAGTTTGGATTATTCGAGTTCTACTTTGTTTCTTAAACTCACAAATAAAGTGTAACTTGCTAAACATAATATGTGTAGTAAACTGTTTCAGAATTTTTTTGTAAATTCGCCATTTTGGTTTTTATTTGAGGAGAATAGAGTTGAGGAGAATCTAAATTTTTTGAGAGGTCTTCATTTAACAACAACTAATAAACTTGCTTAGGCCTCCTTCACACGAGGCAACTTAGTTTAATCAATTTTAGAATAGGCTAAGGCCCTATAAATACGAGCCGACACATCAGCTTAAAATCAGCAATTTTGGATCGTAGCGCGTGTTTGAGTGGTTTTCTTTTCTGGCAAGGTATAGCGTTTGGTGATTTTTCACTGCAAGCAATTATTAGCGGCACGTGAATTGTTTGTTAGATAAAGTATTATTTTTGGCGAAACCCGAAACTTTGCTCTGGTAACCTTAACTCCGCAACAATGAAAATTCCGATCAAAAATGGCTAAACTTAAGCTGATGCGTCGGCCCGTATATATAGCAGCTCTAGAATGGGAAACTCGTCAGGCATACGTAGTCTGTCCGTGTCCAATAAATACGTGAACTCAGGCGATAAAAGATTTATTTTGCAAAATTTACTCCATATCGATTTATTCCCCTTCAAAATACTCTCTGTTCGTTGCTATACACGTATCCCATCTACTTTTCCACTCTTTAAAGCACCTTTGGTAGTCCTTAGCAGTTAGGTTCTTTAGTTGTCTCGTCGTTTCTCGCTTATTGTCCAAATATTCCCAGGGATGTCCCCTCATCGCATTTTTGCATTTTGGGCTTAGTCCAGTGCACGTAGAACTTAAAAAAGCAATATGTTCCCGAATAAACCAAAGGATATCTAAATTTTATAACATTTGTTTTCATTGGCTACTTAATTGAATCAACTTTTCTTTTTAGGCACCTATCGGTACAACTGTCTCATCGTTTTTTGTCACATTATAAGAACAAGCAATGATTTTTCTTACTAACCTATGAGTACAAAATTCTTCAAAAAACAAATGACGCTATAAATCTTTAAAAAATTGTATTCTAGTTCGAAAAAAAGAGTAAATGTGAACACTTCAATGTAGCAAACCTTCTAAGTCGAAATAATGGATGCGAGAACTATGGCATAAACGTTAAAAAAAATCCTACATAAGTTATCATGTTTTTTAAATAAAAGTAAAAATGCTTGGCGAGGTAAAAATTGTATGACGGGTTCAAGTTTCCCGCAAAACGTTGGTGGTCCGCCGGAAAAACATAGAGTGACTATGAACAGCTGAACTAGTGGGTACGTCGAAAAATCACTAAAAATGGTGGACTGAAAAAGAATTTTAAAAATAAAGATATATAGCTTTCAATGTTTGAAAAAATTTTCTCTCAGTTATTAAAAATGTATTTATCAAAAATACGTACTTCATTTGATATTCTTTTGCACCCAAAATTATTTATAAAATAAGATATCAAAAAACAATCAGAGGCTCTTGAAGCGTTTAAAATCAAGACAAAATTGAAAATGGTAACATGCAGTCAGAAAGAGAAGATTTGGTTCTGCAGAGGTTTATTAAAAAAAAAAAACAGCATGGAAAATAACAAAACATTGGTACTGTAAAAGAGTTAATAAAGTAGATAATACATTTGTTTTCGTTTAAATAATATTTTTTCGTAAAACGTTTCATCTTTTCAAATGTTTAGTTACTTCAAAAGTATTTTTAAGGTGGGTAGTAGCATTTTCATAAAGAATTAATCTGAAGAAAAGGTTTTCAACTTTATGCCATCTAAAAAGCAAAAATGTGTTCGTTTTACTATTCGTTTTGCCATTAAATGAGGAAATAAAAACTGATTTTTCTTAAGGAATAAATGCACAGAAACGTATGATTTTTACGTCTTTCATTTTATTTTTTTCCAAGATTAAGAAAAAAAGCAGATTTTGACTCAAAACGACCTTCTGAATTCTAAACATTTCTACTTTTGAATAATGAAGTGTAAATATTCGATACTTTAAGAGTTAAATGTCGTAAGGTTTCTTTGATTTTTTTCACCGATAACGTTTACGACTTAAATGAATCATTTCTTTGAAACAATGAAATATAAACAAAAACAAAGAACTTTAATCCTTTTTTATCTCTTTTTGAGAATGCGGCTTTGAATAAATTTTCGGATTATTATTTCATTCATTTGTGTGAGTTTGCGTGTTTCACAATCAATCTATTACTTTTACGAGGGCGTACCTTTGAAATGAAAATGGTAAGATGTTATAATTTTTGTTTCTTGTACATAGTTTTTTTTTTTTTTTTTTGCACATTATAATGAAAGGATAAATTTTCAGATTTTTAAGGATAGTTTCAATTAACGTATGCGATTTTTCTAAAATATAATAAATTTTGGCGCTATAAAATATTTTTAAAAACAAACATTTAAAAAAAGCCTTTTACAAAAGGTCTTTTCTAATTAAAAAAAACCTTAAATATACACTGCTCGACATTGAAAATGCAACACCAAGAAGGGGTGGTCAGAAAGTGATGAAATTTGGAAAAAAGACAGAGACAGCAAGGAATAATAAATGATCTTAATTTAAAAATGATAGGCAGAATACAGAGCGAGAAGGGCGTCGGTTCAGTAGGATGTAGGACCACAGCGGACAGCGATACACGAAGAAACACGTCTAGGCATAGAGTCAATAAGGGTGCGGATGGTGTCCAGAGGGAAGGCTCTCCATTCCCTTTCAACCATTTGCCACAGTTCGTCTTCTGAACAAGGCAGGGACAGAGTCTGAAACGGCGTCCAATCACATCCCACACATGTTCGATTGGTGACAGGTCAGGAGAGTATGGTGGCCAGGGAAGCATCTGTGTGCCTTGGAGAGCATGTTGGCAGATACGAGCACTGTGTGGTTGGGCGTTATCCTGCTCAAAAATTGCATTAGGTAGCCCTTGAAGGTAAGGGATTGCCACCGGCCGCAGCACATTATCCAAGTACCGTTGGGCCGTCATAGTGCCTTGAATACGAACTAGAGGTGATGTGGAATTGCACGCAATTGAGCCCCAAACCATTATGCCATGTTGTCGTGCGGTGGGACGTCTCACAGTTACTGCCGAATTAGATATGTCTCCACGTTGACGCCACACACGTATACGGCGACTATCACTGGATAAACAGAAGAGGGATACATCTGATAACACGACATTTCGCCATTCCGTCATCCACGTCGCTCTAGTCCGGTACCATACTAAACGTTGCTGTCTATGTTTTGGGGTCAATGGCAGTCTTCGTAGCGGACACCGTGATTGTAGACCACGTATGACCAAATGACGGGAAATGGTTCTGGTTGACACGGGAACATTCAGGGTATCTTGCACCTGCTGCGGAATCGAGGAACAAGTGACTAGTGGGTCTGCTACAGCTTGTCGGTGGATGCGTCGATCCACCCGTTCTGACTTCCCTCTGGCTGCCCCTGCACCCCTCAATCTTGCCACGTTTCGTTGTTAAAACCATTTTCGGCACAGCCTTTGCACCGTGCTCGCATCCATGTAGGTGTCAGCTGCGATTTCACGTACGAATCAACCTCCCCTTCTCAGTCCGATCACCATACACCTCGTAAAATGGTCGATCTGCTGGAAGGGCCTTCGTTGACGGCGGCCTGGCATTCTCTCGTGTTACACGAATCCTCCAAGACAAAAAAAAAATTCTTTGATAATTCTGCAGTCAGAAATAACGACACCAATATTGCCCATTCTGCAAGTTTATTCCCTTATATCTTACTTCACGTGCGTCGGAGAGCTGCGCATTTTACATCATTTACCTAATTCAGTAATGTACGTCTATTCTAAAATTTGTATAAATTTCTGAACACTCTTTCTTGGTGTTGCAATTTCAGTGTCGAGCAGTGTATTACAAAAATATAAACGAAAGAAAAAATAGAAATCACAGGATGAAGGCCTGGACAAATTTGTTATCTTATTGAAAAAAATATTTTTCCAAATTTGAAATTATGAACTTTTACTTGCAAAACGTCTTAAAGTAGTTTTTAAGTACTAAATGCAATCGTGGCTGTCTCCTAGCACGCCAGCCTTCGATAACGACAGCTGCAAAACAGTAGGCATAAAATATACCAACACCTAATTTGATTTTCCTTATTAACGTTAGACGTTTCCTTATTAACGTATTTACCCTACTTTTCCTCAAACGTAAAAGGAAGACCAAGAAAAACATAAAAGAAGACTTAATGCATCTTTTAAATATCGGCTAAAAACAAGAAAACGTTAAAAACTGAAAAAAATATTTAAATATTGAAAAAAATTTAAATTAAAAAATCGATTATTGAAATGGGGAAAATTTGTCTGTCTGTCGGTTTGTTTGCTCCCCCCCCCTGCCCCCGTCTAATTACTTTTGAGTGAATGGTCCGATCGGAACTTGTTTATTTCTTCGAAAGATGTCAGCGAGAACACGTCATTCCATACTTCACTTTTTGATTGAGACATCTTTTCGTTTAACTTAGAACAGTTTAAAAAAACTTAACATTACCGCCTAGCTGGAAATTCAAGGCAAATGTAGATTCTGAACTCAAAGATGGATTTGCTTCAAACTCTTTTGAAAAAAACTTTTGATGTAGAACATAGAAAATATCTTTTTGATTTGAACAATTTTTTTCTTTTTTTTTGTTTTGAAAAGTTCAAAAACCCTTAATATTAGCGCCTGCAGGGAAACTGAAAGTCAGTACATATAGAGCTCTAACTTAAAGATGCATTTCCTTCAAATCAAAAATGTTTTTTATCAGTGCTGTGGGCTCGGCGGAAAAATAATGACCAACTCCCGACTCCCATTTCTACTCCTAGAATTGAAGGGGCCATCTACTCTGACTCTTGTATCCCAAAATTAGTCTGATTCTGACTCTGACTCAGCGCTTTGGCAGAAATTTAGACTCGGAAAATGATTGACTACGATTCTTGGAATTTCTTGACTCAGACTTTTTTTTCCCCAAAATCAGTCCGACTCCGCAAGCATTGGCAGTGTTGTTGATTAAGAGGCAAAATGATCGACTCCGACTACGGGTCTTTGGATTTAAAACCTTTGACTTCCGACTCTTACCCCTTGACCCCAAAATCAGATCGACTCCTACTCTACAGTCCTGGCTTTTTCTGTAAAACATTTCATTTGGTTTCTACATTAGCTACCAGTTTGTTTCGCACTCATGGTTTCCTTAAGAGGTTTTTCCATCTCCAGCTCAGTCACTTTCCTATACCGGGCTGATGAGTGCTAATAAGCACGAAACTGCAGTCCTCGGCTGGAAATGACTGAGCTGGCGGTATATTTCACGTATTTCATTTGGTGTTCATTTTCACCAAAAATGTTTGATTTATGTATTTTGTTTTTGGCAAATGCTAATAAAGCCAAAGTAGGAGTATTTTATGTTTTAATGCAAAACAGAGCTGCGGCGCTTCTTTTTTCTTTTTTCTTTTTTTTTTTTTTTTTTTTTTTTTTTTGATGATAAAGTTATTTATTAGTGGACATTTTATTCATTTTTAAGAAATATTTATTTATTTATTTTATTATTTTTTGACAACGGGGTAAAAATAAAAGTCGCTTTACCCGAAAGAAAGAATTCAACAAAGATGCTTTTTTTTCTTTTTGATATAATATATTTGTTTTAATAAGCGTATTATTTTTTATTCTGTTTTTATTTTTGAAAGCGATTAAAGATTTTTTTTAATAAAAAAAAAAGAAAAAGTTGTTTTGTTTAAAAGGTGCTACTACCTTTTTGTTTGTTTATTTATTTTTTACGGATGTATTTCATCCAATGAGTGATCCATAATTTGTTTTTAGAAATCAGCTTAAATTGTTAAAAAGGTTTGTTTGACATAATTTGCCTTCTTAGCTAATTTAGATGATATTGATTCGATATTAAAAAGTTGATATTGGTATACGGGAAAGTAGGCTCGTTTAGTTCTGGAAGTAACTTCTTATTATCTTGTTATTATCTTTATTGTCGAGTAATGATAAATTTTGTGTATTTTAAGTATTGATTTTGATTAACATATTGTGCTAAAGTTGATGTTTCTATATATGATGAAGATCTATATAACATAGTTTTGTTTTCTTGTTTTTTATTTGTATGAAAGTTATAATGACGTTGAATAAAGTAATATTTTTAATAGCATCAAAATTCTAAAAGCTTGCCCCTAGAGAATTGTTTTATGGTATCTCGTTCTCTATAGTATCTTTTTCAGAACATAACTTATTGGTTTTTGTTTAGTTATTGGAAGTAAAGTAGAAGGAAATATGCTATTTTGTTGTAGACATTCCCAATAATTTTAATAAGCTCTTACCTTGAACATGAATTCATTTTTTTTTTACTGCAGGAACGTATTTCGTACCATCTGCAGCATAAGGTTTGTAGTATACAAGATAATGCATGCTGAAATGGTATTGAAATGGGAAACGGAATATCATTTTTTTAAATTCAAGTTTTCGTTTCTAAGAAAACAAGTAATGGAAAAGGGTATTGAAAATGTCATATGCTGGTTTGAAATTTTATTTGGGTTCGATTGTTTGCGAGAAAATAGAACAAAATGCTACATTTCTAAATTTTTATTTATTTTGACGCATATTGACAAAATTCAACTGTTTGAGGGCATAAAAATATATTTACTCTGAAAATCTTTCTGTGAATGCATGGATTTTACATTTTATGGTTTTAAACTTATATCAACTTCTGTGGACATATATTTTATTTCAACTTGTTATTTATTGTTTTTTTTCCCTTCAAAATAAAATAAGTTACGCATCGGTTGTTAAGGTCATTGTCTTCAGCTTGTTGTTTTTGAATTTAAAGAATCGCAAATAAAATCTGATACTGCAGCAGTTGTTAAGTCGGTTTTGATGTCTTCACTGTAGTAGTAAGTAAAGTCTATAATTGCATCATCTGTCAAGTTTGTTTTTGACCAGGGACGGCTCCAGGGCCGCACAGAGCCCCGCGGCTAGGGGGCCCGCGCTTACTTGTATTTAAAAACTTTTTTTACGTCTTTTTAGAACAAGTTTGAGCAGGTTGAAAACTCTGTTGAACGTGAGGTCCAATTATAAGTACAAAACAAGGACGAGCAGGGAAAGCCGGCAGGACCCCTTCACCCATGCAATAATACTGCTCTAATGTGCACCCCCGCCCACAAGGGTCAGGCCCCTAAGTTTCTGGCTATGGGCTGACCTAGTGAACCATGAAGATTAATCCCAGATAATGTTTTCGGGGAGGTGGGAGGGGGGAGAGTATTTTTGTTTTTGCTTTGAAATTTGACAGTTAGATGTCTTCTAAAACGGGGATTCTCAACTTTTGCTCGAGAGGATGGGCAACAGTCTGCGAAAGATGTGACCACATATGGGAGATTTTTTTCGTGGTCGCGTTAAAAACATTTTCTTTATTTAGTTATAGTAACATTTTATATGATTTTTTAAGTTAATTTAGTGATTACTTTTTATTGTTTTTTGTTTTTTCTCCTCCAAGGTTTATTTACTTACGATTAATAATTGGGGAATTGTCGGGAAAAATTGTACTGCGGGAGAAGTGGGATAGCTGCATTTTCTATCTTTTCCAGTATAGTTTGAAGATGCAGAGTAGAATCAAGCGAGAGTCTAAAGCTGCTACAACTACCGGACTAGTAAGAATTTTTTTTTTTCTCTTTTTATTTCGGCTTATTAATGCAGCTGTCTCATTCCTCTTGATTCCTCACCCCTCTACCGCACTTGTCTCTAAATTAACGTATTGTTGTTGTTGTTAGCAGGCTTGGATTTACCTTTAAGTATTAAAATGAAAGAGACTATAAAGTGAAAATGAAATTCTTTAAATAAGTTTAATTGTTCTAGAGTCCTTGAAAATAATTAAATAACTCTTTGAGTCTACTTAAAAGGTGCTTCAATTTTATTTCTTTTCTACTGTTAATGTGAATAATTTGCATGACAGGGATGTTATTCTCTCGCTACCTATCTTCTAAATCTCCACATCGTTTCTTTTAAGAGCGTAATGCATTTTTTACTTGTGATCATTTTGTTTGTCTTTGGTTTGGGAGATGATCAAAATTCAACTTTTCCAAAAGCTGATGTGAGCAAGTGACGACGCGTTGTCTTTTCTCATTTCTCTGTCGATCAATGTCGACGATTTGTCGAACCAAAGATTTTTTTTTTTTTTTCATTTTCTTCATTTGCCTGACATTTTGTATTTTGAATTATGCTTTATAAGGTCTCAAAATGCTGAGTTATATATATATATATATATATATATATATATATATATATATATATATATATATATATATATATATATATATATATATATATATATATATATATATATATATATATATATATATATATATATATATATATATTTCAAAATTTTTCCCTGACAAGAAACCTCCGGACCCCCTCAAACTAAGGATATTCTATATCGCATTCTATGATAATCCTTGAATCACTCTCCTGATACTCCCCTCCCTCTAAGGTCAGTGATGAAATGTATACATGTGGGGATTATATAGAGAGTAAAAAATGTCTTAATTTTTATCTGGTTTAATTAGGATTGAACTGTATCAACATACATTCGTTTCATTTAAAAATTACAGGGGTGTACATTAGGTGGAAGGCTGGGCTGAAACTGAGGCGTAGAAGAGGCTGTATCTATTTTCTTTCTCACTTTTTTGAGGGATTTTGTTTGTAGTGGGGAAGGGGACATTACTCTTGCGATGAGCATCCCTATAATCAATACAATGATTAAAATTTTTAATTGGGGGCCCCGCAAAAAGTCTTCTCCCAGGGCCCCGCAAAATCAAGGGCCGCCACTGTTTTTGACGTCTTCTATTTGCTGTTTCTGTGTACAAAAGTCCATTAGGGAAATGCAATACTGCACCAGCTGTTCAATAGGTTGCTACTACCAGTTTGCTACTTTTGGATCTAAAAAAAAATCCGTCACTTTAATAGAAATATTGTATCATCTTTTAATTGAGTCTTCAATGACACCGATTTGCTGTTTTTGTATAATATTTATACTATGGATAAAAAAATTATAAGTTTGATTAAAATTTGTAGAAAATATTAACGTTTAGTCACGTTCAGTCATAAAAAGCAGAGAATCAAAATTCGAAATTAAAAACAAAACTTCAAAACATAAGATCATCCAAAACCTGACTGCAATCATTGAGTTTGGAAACTTTAACTTCTTAGAAAAAAAATTAAAATTATTCTACTTAGATTTGTTCTTGCATCTCAGAGAATAGATATTTTGAAATTTATTTTGGTTTGCTACAAAAAACTAGTAAATAGCCATTATTGCATCATTTAATTGCAACCGAACGAGAGATGCACTACTTGATGTTGTACAGTTCCTGCACATGATTTTTCGAACTTCTACGACTCCTTTTGTTTACTTAAATGAGACAAATACACGCATACAAACATACGAACACGCAGACGGCTCCACATTTTTTTTTTTTTTCAATCATCATCGAATTCATTCCCTGTTAATGTCTCCTGACCTAAATATGTGCAATGTATGCTGCAGCTGGTATTCTGACAATGCGATGAAACTTATTTAGAGTTCATGAATAATGTCTAGCTACTAGAGAATAATCAGCTGTGGCTTATGCAAGTTTATTGCGTATTCCTTCCTAACACTACACTCAATAGCCAAATTCTGGTTAATGGCAGCCTGCAATCACTGAGGCAATAGATCATATGTCTGATTGTGAGGCAAATATATCTTCTGGTGGGTCCACTTATGCTATGAAGTGCATGAATTTTGAATAAGGTTGGTTATACAAATTATCATTTGGAATATTTGTCTGAAATAAGTTTATTGTATTTTTTTCTTTTTTTTATTCTGATTAATACTTTTATAATTTATAGAGCAGATGTGCCCAACTTTTTATGAACCGGGGGCCACACTTCGTTATAATTTGAAACTCGCACGAAAGAACATTGATAAATTTTTAAATCATTTAAAAAATTTCTATATAATACGGGAAAACAAAAAATAAAAGAAAATAACGAAAAAGAATTGTTTTTATCACGACTAATTGCTTATACTATTAATCCGAAATTTGCATCTGTTTTTCAAACACACATATCAGAATATTTGGATACAAGTTTGTGACATTAGAATTAATCTTATTTTTCGATTTGTAACAACGGGCCACAATGATAAGTTTCATGAGCCGCATATGGTTGACGAATCGTACGACGTATGTTGGGGACGATGGTAGCTGGTTGCTATTCCAAACATTTTGGAAAAATGCTTCAAATCAGTTTTAAAAAATATTTTTTTTTAAATGTGACTGAATGCTCATGAAGTGTTTAATGAGCACAAAAGTTTTACCGTGTTTGATGCATTTGCTTATTATTTTAATGTATTTTACTTGACCTCCAAGTAAGGATAACTGCTCTGAATCACAATTAGGCCATAGGTTTTTCTATGAAACTATTTCGGTAAATGTTGTAGTAGTTACAGCAAGCGAAATGTAGAAATGTGCTTGTTCTTACTTGTGTTTTCATCTTTTTACTTCCTGTAACAAAAAAGGAAGTATTGTATTCGCGAAAAAAATTTCACTCAAAAAACGACCTTAATTTCCATTTTACTCACCCCGAATAAATATTGAGTTTTTTTTTTCGATTCGACCACACGTGTATAAGTGCCTAAGAACGTATAGACACGCGAAATATCCATAATGATGATTCCCGAGTTAATTACAACGAGTTTTCTCGTGACGTCTGTATATACGTATGTATATATGTGCGTATGTGCGGATATGCGTATGTATGCCGCTTAACTCTAGAACGGTAAGTCCTAGAAAGTTGAAATTCGGTACGTAGACTCCTAGTGGACTCTCTTTGTGCAACTTTCGTTTTGGTTGCATTCGGATGTTTCTAAAGGGGTCCTTTGCCCCTTTTTGGGGGGAAATCATTGTTAATTTCAATGTCAACTCAAGTAGCGTTATAATTTGGCGGATGGCGGACACTTGGCGATATACAGCCAGTCCTTTCGTCGCCAAGTTTTGTCACCAACTTGGCGACAAATTTGCCGGTTTTTTTTTTTTTTTTTTTTAATCTTATTTTCATTTGGCCTTAGCCACTATTGGTGATATTTAGAGAGTAAACCATTAAATCACAATAAAACTGCCAATAATGTGAAAATGACATTAAATTGGAGTAAATGGAAGTCATGTAATGCACACATCAGCTCGTTTATTAAGTAAATTTAATCAAATTACTTACTTTCTTTTGAGAAATCACACACACAAATTTTTAATTTAAGTTATTTTATGATATTATTATATACTTTAGTGATTCTATCAAACCACGTCTCCATCACTTCTGTGCAACGTAGGACGTTGCGTACATATATTTCTCATAACTAATTACTGAATCATGGCATGTGACAGCTTTCAGTTTTCTTCAGCTCTAGCAATTTCAAAACGAATAATTGATAAAATAAGAAATAACAATGTCAAATAATAAAACAAACACACCTTTGTGCTAAGTCACATAAATTGCTTATGCCCGCCTCAAAACTACAACAGTGCCTTAAAATACAATGAAACTTTAGGCAGCTATCAACAAAAAATAAATATTAAACAGGTTTGAAGAAACGTGGTTTTGATACCCCACAAACATCAATAAGATATTGATACTTGAATTAAGGCCACTGTTTAAAGTTGAAACTTGATTTACTTTCCGTAAAAACCAAATGAGCACGCTTGTACATTAAAAGTGAAGGAAAATAGACCACAAAGATGCAAAAAATGAAGAACAAAAGACGTATACCTGCAAATCATACCATAAACAGTCAGTTTGAAAATCTGAAGATGCTCTTCAAAACTTTTCATAGTAGAGAAAATTGGTAATGGATTTCAAGGAAATGGGGGAAAAAAATAACGAAAAAAGCACAGAGAAATATTTTAAATTTTCAAAAATGAAATATTTAGTACATATATTATATTTATTTTCTCTCCGATCTGATTTAAATTTCATGCGTTTAGTAAGCGTTTTTCACCATTAAGTCACTTAATGTGCATTTATGTTTCTCTTTTTCAACACATGGCACAATTCCAAAAGTTTTCGTGAAGCAAAATTTCTCTTTAAATTGAGACTACATTATTTATGATAACAAAAGCGAGGTGTGTAACATAATTTACATGAATTACCGCACAAAAAAGGGAGTTTAGCGAACAGAATCAGTTGCTGAAGTTTATCAATTTAATGGGAGAAAAGATAAATACGTTTTCCTGTCTGGAATAGTCATTCCTAAAACATCATTTGCTTAAAATATATTTATGGAAATTTTGCAAAATCACATAGGCATATTTGAAGTTCAAAGGAGATAACATTGTTGTTCTCCGCTTAATGGACGCATTGCAGCTCTTCCGTTTTGTTCGATAAAGTAATGCAACTGTTACATGCGCTGAACAAGCACAATTGTTCCGGGGTTTGATGGACGTCAAAAATGTAAAAATCTCAGCAATTTGTTTTTAATGTAAATTTAATGTTATAATATTTGTAATTTCTTGTATTCACAAAAAGAAGCTCAAAGAGAATTGAATGACGTTGTTGTTTAAGGGAAGTTAACGTGAAAGCTTGACTTAGTAAATACAAGTATAGATTATAGTCATAAACTCTTAAAGATATAATGACTAGTGAATGGCACGTTAAGATACTTATAACACAGAACTGAAATTAGTGTCGAAATATTTAAAAAAAAAAAGTAAATGGGTTCAACAAAAAGTTAAATGTCTAGTAAGCAATGTTTTCAGCCAAAAATGCAAAACAGAAAAAAAATTCTGAATCATGCTAAAATGTTTGCTATACTGTATGTATTTGGAATCAGCGTGTTAAGGTGAAATGACGTCCTCACTTTCCAAGATTTTCCTCTTCTGGTTGTCAGATTGAGGCACTATGAACCTTTCCCACAGGAAGCTTCTGCAATACATAAATTATTTGATTGTTCTTCCTTGTTAGCCAGGGGTAGGCCAGGGAAGACGCCGCGCCGTCTGCTCGGGGAAATGTTTTGCAGCCCCTTAGTAAACAGTAGATGAAGAAAAACTTCACTAAATTAAATTAAGATTTGTAAGAGGTTTTTTTGTTTAAATCTCTGAAAAAAATAAATGAAGCAAAAGTATTTCGATTAGCCAGACAAGCTTCAGTTTAAGACAAAAAACTGGATTAATAATTATGATGCCTTTATAAGGGCTGCCGACATATTTAAATTTCTAATTTTGTTAACCTGAGCATAGTGGTGAAAAGTGCATGATCGACACAAATATGTTTTATATACCAAAATAAATAAATAATAAAATAAGTAATAATTAATACATAAAATACAGTGAGTGACGTTTAAAATATTGTTTAGAATATTCAAGCAAGTAACTCTAAGTGTTTGACTGTAAAAAACGAAAGTAAACTAAAACTTTATGAAGAGATTTAGGGGAAAAGATATTATAAAAAAGATAACTTGAAGAAAATATGGGCCCTAAGGGCAGCTCCACCATTTTCCTCTATAGACAAACAGGTGAATAATATGCATGTAGATTAACAATATACAAATGTAGCTGAACACTAAATACCAAAAGCATAATAATTACATAAAAACTTAATGAACAATTTAGATTGACATAGCCTTCGAACAACTCGTTCATTTAATCACCTACATTGTACGATCCAAAAGTAATGAGCCTCACTTTATACTGATGCATGCCCACCCTGCATATCACTCAGCTTGGCAACGACGGTGGTGGGGGTTGTTGGCTCTACTCTGCGCAAAGCAGGTCAGTTGCCTACCAGCTTTCGAAGCGGTACCATTAGCTTTAACAGTAACCCCTATACGGTGGTGCGTGACATGGCGATATGAAAAGTTCGTCAGAGCAGCACAAAGAGATCAAATTATGTTTCCGGTTTCCTTCCCAAACGTTCGCAATGCTTCAACAAGTGCTTGGGACTGAGTGTCTGTCCTATTCGCAAGTAGAAAAATCGCACGTGACCTTTCGTAAGGCCAGGAAGTGAGAACTGACGAATACCAGTCTGGGCGCCCGTTCTTGGCCCATACTGACGTAAATTTGAAACGAGCGTGTGAATTTTTGAACACGGATTGGTGTCTGAGTCTATACTAAGTAGCAAAAGCCCTGGACTTATCGGAAACGATGATGCAATGCATTGCTACGGAGAAATTGAACATGCTGAAAGACTGCGCAAAACGTGCGCTGACTCAAGAAGGTCCGAGTCAATGCTCCCTTGGTGCCCTAGCCTTTCTACAATCCGGGCTTATGGCCTCCTGACTTCTTTTTGTTTCCACTATTAAAATTGACACTCAAAAGGAAACGTTTCGACTCCATCGAGGACATCCAAGCACATGTCAAGGCAGCCCATGCAGATACCTCGAAACAGGACTTAAGGAATGCCTTTGAGTCCTGCAAAAGCGGCC
The DNA here is from genome assembly GCF_026930045.1 of Uloborus diversus. Classification (NCBI taxonomy): domain Eukaryota; kingdom Metazoa; phylum Arthropoda; class Arachnida; order Araneae; family Uloboridae; genus Uloborus; species Uloborus diversus. The sequence goes on along the minus strand of NC_072735.1, from coordinate 136,011,393 downwards.
TACAGAAATACATTGTTGCAGGAGGTGCATATTTTTTAAACTATTAGGCAGCTGTACCGATCAGCTCAATAAATCTTTTTTAAGCAAAGGCTCATTACTTTTGGATCGCACCATGTATATTGCCTTATTCGTATTATCGTCTGTATTTATTTCAATGAAGCTCCTTAACTTACAGTGCATAAAAACAAGTGTGACGCTGTCATCTCTCTTACCGCTTTCATTGAGACGACACAAGAAACGTGTCCTTGACGCATCAATTGTAAGCAAACATACTACAGCATAAATTATTGGAGGGTCTTTTCGGATGAAATTTCGCGCTCTGTCTGAATTAAGAAAATTTAAAGTTTTCAATATTAAAATTAAAGAAATTAAAACTAGTACACTTGGAGATCTTACGTAACTCCGGCATGTTGGAGGAACGCACTTTGAAGTTTTACTCCTCAAATTTTACCTTAACTTTTAAAATACAGAGTTGCAACACGTTTTCTGACATCTCGCTGGTGTACTACAATACTTCTATATAATACAGGGAAGGCATACCCACTTTTTGAGTTTAACGTTTATTGCCTTGAGCTCTGTTATTGTTATTCCAGACTGATGAGATCGAAAATACGGCAAATGTATAATCTACGGATACTGTAACTGAGTTACTTGGCATTTCCTAGTTTGCCTTTGCTAAGGCTATGAAATGGTGAGTTTGAAGCTTTACACTGTGTTCTGTATTTTACGTTTATGAAATAAGTTATATTTGAAAAATAAATACTTATGAAGGATAATACAGCAAATAATTTCATAACTATAACAAAACTTAAAAATACTAATCAGACTAACTTCTATAACTGAGTTGTTTGGCCTTTCATTGCATGTTTTCCTTAGCTAAGGCTATGAAGTGGCGAGTTTGTAGCTTTACGTTGTGTTCTGTATTTTACGTTTACGAACTGCGCCACTTCTGAAAAATAAATACTCTTATGAAAGAAGGTAAATAAATAATTTTATACATACAACAAAACTAAAACTATAGAAATCATATTATGTTCTGTAACTGAGTTGTATGGTATTTCCTTGCAGGTTTGTCTTAGCTAAGGCGGCAGCTTAATACTATATTCTGTATTTTATGTTTACGAACTGCGATACTTTTGAAAAATAAATGCTGTTATGAAAGATGATACGGTAAATAATGTCATACATATAGCAAAAACTAAAAAGTAAAAACTAGACCATTTAGAAAGTTCAACAAAGCAGCCTTTTAGAACAATTTAAACTTCAATCATGAATCTTTTACGCATAATAAAACTTTGGTTTCTCGTATCAAATTAAATAGGCAAGAAAATTTTTAGTAATTTTAATAAATAACCACTCAGAACTTTTAGCAAGCCGCATTCTTCGCATCTTAAATTAGATACTCAAATGTAGGCTGCTCAAAGATAAATAATTTGAGTTTTAAGGTGAATCGGTACTCAGACACCAAAGTATCAATTTTCGGATTTTAATTTAATAATTGTCAAAACAGGAGTACTTCATTGTGTTAAAAGGCTATTATTATTCAGAACAAGTACTACGTAAATAAAATACATTGAAAATATTCACAATGCAAAGAACGTGTTTAAATTCTACAGCAATATTAAATACCCAAAGGATCCATGTCAGCAAGCACATATGCTCCGCTTTGAATGTAAAGATTTAAAATGACATTAAAATACGTTAACTGCATTTATTGAGGCTCGAATCCTCTATATAGTTTTGTAAAATAGTTTAAATGATTTTAATGAGTTTAAATTTCAAACTTAATGTGCTAATTTGTCCAAAAATAGTTACTGTTTTCCTATTTAAATCAGTATGACATATTTAAAAATATATAAATGATATGGTTGTCAAATACAGTTGGCTCTCTGTTTAACGACGTTCTATTTAACGACTTTCTCTATTTAACGACGGCTTTTCACGGTCTCAGATGGTCCACTATACTGTTAAAAGCATTTTATTTAAGGACGCTTTCTACTTAAGGACGATTTTTTGTAGTCCCTTGAAAGTCGTTAAATAGAGAGCCAACTGTAGTTTGTCGTTAATTATGTATCAATATTTAAACGATATATTTCAATTATATATAAGTTTACTTGCCATTATTTCAAGACCAATAAATGTAACAATGAATGCTTCAAAAATCGAAGAACTGGCTTATTGACGAAAACTATTAAGCATGACTTACGTTTTATTCTTTAAAAATAAAGGAGTAGAAGTGAACTGTATACCAAGCACTAGCGGCGTAACAGAGAAGGGAGAACAAATTCACAAAATAAAAAAGAAAAAAAGAAAAAAAAATGCGGAGCACTTTTTCAAACTAAGAGGAAGCGGGATTGGAAATAAAAAAAAAGGAGGTACTGTCGATGTACTAAAGACTAATGTATTTTGCTATTTGTTACTTAGAAGTAGTATTTCTGATAGAGATGCAGCAAATCACAGAAGCTACAGCAAAGGCATTAGGTTGTGACCCACAGAATTCGATTCTGAGTAGAAATGTCATATGACTCCGAATACAACAATTTTGTGAGCAAAGAACTAATATCTTAAAAAATAGATGAAGAAATTCCAAATTAGATGGAGCTGTTGCGCAAAGAACGCATTCAACTTCACTTCATTCATTCAGAGCGTCTTCCTCCACAAGACATTACTTTTAGAATACTTGCGCTATTCATTGCCACAGATTAATTTCAAAGTCCATATATTCTATTAAAATATATTTTTTAGTTATCCATTTTCGTTGATTGATTTAAGGAGAAACATACTAAAGATATTTGTTTCGATCTTAACCGAAACCTACAATCATCAAATGTCACTTATGGGTCATTCCATACGAAATGAGCAAAATTCGCAAAAAAGTGTGGCCGCATGGTGACAGATTTTTATGAAATTTGGTATACAGGTTTCTTTTATGCCTATATAAAAATATCTAAATTATTTTTGCTTAAATTTTTTTATTTGAATAGTTACATGCGATTGAAAATTGGTCAAATTGAACAGCATTCTCATAAATGCTAAATGTTGTATATTTTAAGGCTTGTATCTTATTACCTATTTAATGAAAACATAAAAGTTATATGTTGTTGCAATCTATGGAGTAGGGTAATTAATCTGATGTCAGTAAACTTTTCAAAGTTATTATAGTTAACTTTTAACCGAGTTTCAAAAACTGAAAATATTTCAATTTTCTCATAATTAAGCATTTTATTTTTTAATCTCAATCTTTAAGGAATGCATTAACTTTGATGAAATTAATACCCAATAATGTGCTAAAGTATCATAAAAGAAATACCTTACTTTTGAAGTTGTATTTTAACTCCTGTGTCTTGTAAATCAGTTTTAAACTTAGTGCCATTTTGTAAAATGATGATTTTCCCCTTCACATACACACAAAAATTCAAATGAGGGAAAATTCCGACAACTTCAAAATTTTACAAGAATATAGAGCTGTGTTTCTGCTATTTGCTTGAAGAAACTCGAAATTGGTTTTTGATTTCCAAACGTAAAATAAAATTCAGAAAAATAGCATTTTCTTTGTGTTTTATGGGTCAATCCATACAGGTTCGATGGATTTGTGCGCTCAACCATTTTTAAGTTTTTCTGAAATTCATATCCCTAAAAGCTGGATATGAAAAATGTTTAAAACCACTTTTATTTTTTCTCTCAACTGGACCTTTGAATTTTAGAGGTCATCAAAAGTGATTTGCCGTAGTCAAAAATGGTACTTTTAGATCTTTGCATTTTGGCCAAAATCTATTTGAATTACATTTATGACAATTACTTTAACGCTTTGATGTTAAAGTTCATAAATTGATAGTCTCACATGCTGAGTTACGTAGCTGTAAGTTAATAATTAAAATAACGGCAACAGGTTAAAGTTCAGGGTCTAATGTAAAAATTTTACTCATTTCAAAGGGAGATAACTCGCGTAGGGGATGGAAATACAAAATGAAATACGGCAAAAACTAATCACTGGAACCATGCTAAAAAGAATATGTAACTGTTGCTGCGTGTTTGTGCACCCTTTATAGATTACAGCCCCTCAAAAATCGTAAAAATGACAAAAATGACATTTTTAGACCCCCGTAAACCAAAAGGGGATGGAATTAAAAATAAAATTTCGTGGCCAATTGAATATTCCGTTCAAGTACTATACATGTTACACATATTGTTTTTTGTATTTGGTTTGTAAAAAAGATACAGGTCTTTGAAATTGAGCAATTTTGCTAGTCAATTCACACACTAAAACAGAAATAAAAAGTGTGAAAACTTCATTGCACCTTCTTAAATTACGTATATTGTGCCCTATATAATACATTATACTGAAAAAACATATTGTAATTTTCAAAATAATTATTTTAATTTTATAACTTAGAACTATTTGAACATTAATGAATAGTTTATACTGTATGGAACCTGTATGGATTGACTCTTATGTGAAATTACGAGAATTCAAAACACTAGATAAACGACTCAATGATGCAAAAGCAAGTATATCTAACATTTATTTCGATTTTAAAAAAATGTACATTTTAGCAAATACTTCATAAACATGCTTTTGAGAAAATGAAACACGAAAGAAATGGTTAGTTTTGCTAAACTTATAATAAAAAGAACTAACTAATGAAATTTTGCCTAAGTTCAAATTACTCTAGTAGCAAAAATACGCTGATACCAATGATTAAAATTTAATAGCATCTAAAAGACACTTCAATATATTACATAAAAAAAACTTGAGTAAATTTAAAGCATTCCCTCATCTTCAAAAAAACATCTGAAATAGAGGAAAAAATTAAATTTTCGATTTTTTAAAGTACGATTTCGTCATCAAGAAATTCATAAACAATAACTAAATTAGATCAGATAGTTAGTTATAGATAGTTTTTTAATCTGAATCATTTTTACTCTTATATTTTCATTAAAAGAGCTAGAAGAGTGATTTGAAATCTGAAGTAAATTGGCCAAATTTCAATATTTGTTAATATCTCAGATTCAAAAAAAAGATCCGAATAAATTTTACTTTGCTTTTTCCCAATAGAGATTTGTTTACAGAATGCGGAAATATTTATTTTTTAAGTGTACGTTTATAACTTATGGAGTTATTGAGTCACAAACTGGCAGCAATGAACTCCGAAAATTTAGGCTTAGCGTAAGCATCAACTTCTAATGTCAATAACAAAGCAACAAACAGTTTTTAAACTTCCATACTTTGCATTTCCTCATAGATATGCATAGTTTACCTAAATAAAAATTTTCATTGAATTCTGTGACATGTCAGCCACAGCTGATTTGCTCATTTCGCATGGAATGACCCTTATAATAAACAAGATTTTTTTAAAAAGATCTTGTTTTCGTACTATAAGAAAAACAGCTCATTTATTGCTAAAAAACAAATGAATAAAATGAAACTTTAAAATTCAGAATTTAATCTTCGTCGTCAAAGTCTCAATGTAATTGGTAAAAACTTCACCTGTAAGAAAAAAAAATTAATCAGACTAAAAAGAAAGATGTATATTCTTACTATATTATAAAATAAAGAATTCCAAAGTACTAAATATTTGCAAGCTAACACATGAAATATAATGATTAGAAGGAGCTAAAGTAAAAATAATTTCAAAAATATTGTTTTGGTTAAAAATGATATCACGTAGTTTACACCTTTGAAAAGTAAATACAGCAAATTTCTTCGTCCACCTATTTATGTACCTCTCATCTGTTTATGCATAAAAAGGTCTTAAAAAAAAGTTTTTTTTTTTCTCCTTCAAGTTTAAAAATCTTTAGACTAACTTGAATTAACATGCATATTATAAGGGATTACGTATTTTTTGCATGAGCCCAAGAGGCAGATCGATTACAGTGGTTAGTTTGTGGTTATCGGCGTGTCTTAACTCTGTCTAATATTATCTTTATAGCCCTTAATATTGGCGAAAATTTCTCAACCCGCGGTGTGAACTTCTTTTCATGAAAGTGCACATTAAAAGAGTATTTTTTCCACATCGTAAGCAATTGCTCATTCGAATAACCACCAACATTTTTTGGTAGACGAGTTCAGTGACATGGTTATCGAATTGAATGATTTGATCATGATTCACGACAATTTTGCTGGCGTGTCTCATGGGAAATAACACTGAAAATCATTCAAGGATTTGAAGTAATGCATTTGTAAAGATACATGTTGCTTAAATTACAATAAATTAAAATAATATGTTATGCTCGATTTTAAAATTACTTTAATTAAATGCCTTTTCTGTCCGTCATATTTTCGGGAGCAAGTACCTCATTTTAAATGCTTCTCTCTCACAAGACAGATTATAGCTATTTTTTCACTTATCTTTGTAAAAAAAAAAAAGAAAAGAAAGCCAGCAAAACTAGGAACTTTCAAAGAAAACCGCCTGCACTTTCAGTTAACTTGCTGCCTCAAATTAGAATAATTTTTGAATTGAAATTTTTCTTTCTCTTCGTGACAAGCTAATTTCTTTCTCTATTGAGCTACTTAAAAGTTAGCAAAAGGAACTTCAACAGAATTCTGGAACTGTTTATTAAAATACATTTATTCCGAGAAAAAATGAGCAGCAATTAATTGAATCTAAAGTAGGAAAAGAAAACATGCGTTTTTATCAAAAATGGGGATTTTTTTAGGAAAAAAAGATTAATTGATTGACCAATAGTTTATTTATTTATCTCCCTTTTTTAAATTAAAAAAGTGTTCTAAAACTATGTTGGAATGGCAAATAAAAGAGGCTATTATTGTCCTTCATGAAACACACCTTTTCAAAAAAAGCGTAGTATTTGAAAAACTAAATTTCAGATGCTAAATGATTTTATTTCTCCAAGCGTGAAAGATATTTCTGATCATACATAAAAACATAAAATTAAAACATAAATTTAACCAGAATCTCTTGCATAGGTTTGTTTTTACTTCTGCTTCCTATGTATTTTTAACGTTGGAAAAACTTTCATTTTGTGGCTGCGTAATTACTTTCTAAAATTTATGAATTCAAAATTAAAAAAAAAAAAATTTGCAACTCAAATGTTTTTCTGAAAAAGTATAATTTTATCTAATGCCGTGTAGTATTATATTTTTATAATGCAAGGAGAATTTAGATGGTCAAGCGGGGGCCCATTGAAAAATTAACTTTTGACTAAAAATGCCAAAATAAGAAACCTAAATCTCATTTGTATTTTTTAAATTTAATTTTATGAAATGAGTAAAGAATTCAGAAGCCATGCCCTCTAATTAAACTTGAATTCCTCTCAAGGAGAAAGTATTTAAATTACTCAAATTTTTATCAATTTTGTCAAAATGTCTTGATGTTTTTTTGTCTGCGATGCAAAACAGTACAAAATTTTTGGTACAAGGGCCGCAAAATTTGTTCCTCATTTAGATAGAGTATAAAAGGAAAACCTTGACCAAACATGTCGAATAATGTGCACTTTCTCCCATTTTGGCAGAACTTTTTTTAAAAAAAAATAGGCTGATCACGGAGCTCTTCGATTCTTCATTTGAATTCGGAAATTTTACAGCAAATATTGAAGCCGTTTAAATACCTCCCTGAGGTAGTGCCATTTAGACAATTGCAGTGAAACCAGGGCCGTAACTAAGCCCAGAGTTTTAAGCGTTCAAACAACCCTCTGAAATGTTTTGAAACTATTTCAAAAATTATTTTTGTCGTATTTTTTTTCTTCTGTAGAAAATACTGTAACTATTTTATTTAGTTTATTTATTTATTTTTCAATTGTACTTGAAACAAAACATTATTATTCGCAAGTTTCATTGTTGATGACGTCAGGAGCGTTACTCAATCATTCGCTATTATATATAGATAGATAGATAGATAGATAAGGGTTGTGACGCTATATTTATCCCTATCCACCCTCCCCCTCCCTCCCTTAGCAAAAAAAAAATCGTTGTTTATATGTCATCATTTGAAGATGATAGATTAACCCAAAAAGTTAGTTGTGATCATCAAATAAGAGGGAGAGAAAATTGAAAATTAGAGCAAAAATTCCCAAAAAAAAAAAAGAATATTCGGGAGCAGGAAAGAGTAAGGTAGAGGATTGTAGCACATAACATAACAAAAGTAGGAAATGGAAACGGATGCCAACACCACAGGAGTTAAAAAAAAGTAAGGCAGAAGGCGCGTGGAACACCAGGGAAAAATGGAGTTTTCAGTCTTCAGAAACAACAAAAATATTTTTTAAATAGGTGAGTGCGTTTGATATTTTTTTTCATTGAGATGAAGGTGTGAAATTCCAATGTATTGTAATGATGTTGCAGAGTTTTTGTATAATTAATGTTCAACTTCTTTTGTTTGTAAAACACAGCACGTAGTCTTTTTTTAATCTGGATTTAGGCCTGCAGTTTTTCAGTTTTTACTGGAATATTTCCATGTCCATTATGTTCGGTTTTGGTCAATGAGGAGAAAAATCGTTCCTCTAACTACTTTTAATTGACTAAGAACATACGTTTACATATACAAAAATTTACAACAAAACATAGCTATCTAAGGAGGAACGTGGCGCCTTCACGCTTACATCTCAGTTATATACTCCTGAAAGCTTTTTTTTTTTTTTTTTTTTTTTTTGAGCGATTACGATATGCTTATTATCCTCACTAGACCAAAGTTGATGTCGCTCTGAGTTTTCGGATTACAATGACAACGGTTGTTTTTAATATGTATTTAGAGATCAAGTTTATTTCAGGGCGTAATTTAAGCAGACTTTACTTTGAGGGGAAAAAAGGGGGGGGGTCTTTTGTGCAAAACTACGTTTTTTCAGGAAATAACACCTGTATAGATGACCTTAAACAGCAAAACTTTATCAATTCCAACTATATACAATATCTTGATTACTAATTCCCACCATTTAAGATTGATAAGAAATAATAATAGTTTAAAAAAACACAATGTTATACTCTGTAAATAATCTTAAAGATAAGTGAACAGGTGGATGCCGGCCATAGCATATTTATTTTTACCTCATCCTTATCACTATTTCTTTCTTTATTTATGGATGTGCGTCGTATTACCTATTCTAGCAAATGTCCAGTCATAGTATGACGAGTACAAATTTCTTGGCGTTTTCCATTCTATTTGTACAACGAAGAAACCCAACGAGTAGGGTTCTATTGCAATTCGTGATTGTGAGAAACATAATTTTAACTCAAAGTGTCGAAATTAAAATGATATTTTATTTGTTGCACTAGTTGTGACGTCACTACGATTATGTTTAAACCATTTATAGCTTGTTAAACACAATAATAGACAGCAGTTTAACACAACTAGTTGTTCGGCGTGAAAAATATTTCATATGTTTTCATTTATGCTGTAGTCTAATTTAAATAATAGAAATTTACTTGACGATAAAAAAAGGCATATAGCAAATAAGAAAAACACGCGATGATATTCTAGTGAATTATGGTTTTAATTTGGTGAATTTAAGGAAATTACCTTGTCAGCAAAGATTTGAAGTACCTAATGTCCCAATAAAATTAAAACTGAACTAATGTTCAAAATATTTGCTTTACATTATGCATTTAGTATTTGTTGATTTTAGAAAAAATAAAAGTGTATGCAATTTTAGTACAAAAAAAGATATCCATAATTTTAAAAATATACACAGTAGATTTCTTCATAGGTAAAATATTTTCTTTTACAGAACGAAGAATTACAAAGTTTTATGAAAATATACAGACAAACCACAACAAACCAAACAAAACTAATTGAACTATCACTAGCACAATATAAAAATTTCTACGATGTGTGGAATGCCAAAACAAAACAATACCAATAGTGCCAAAACTTGACTATCTTTAACTGTTTAAAAATCGGAATTAAAAAAAATTAATAACTTGATGAAAGAAAATATCTTTTGAAATGCTTCATCAGAAAAAAATTTCGAGTTTTTAAAAGAGAGCAATGGTACATGAATTTGTCTCTTTCTCCATTCATTTCAAAAAGAAACTAATATCAAAAATCACATTGTTTCAAAATGTTCTAATCTAAAAAGCATTTTTAAGGTGAAAAACTCAGATATGACATCAATTTTGTATGAATGATTACCCCTTTTACACAACATTTTGCCAATCAAACGTAAAACTTTATTCTTCAGATTATTATTGCTTCGCGATAAGGGCTAAAGTCATAAATCACACGGCATATACAATCTTTGACAGAACTGACCCTTTTATTCCCAAGTTTACCAACAACAAGGAATATGTGTCCCGCAACTAACCTTTCCGTCAACGTTTATGATTCATGAATCATCACGTCGAATCTAATTTTAGATCTCCACTGCACTGAGCTCACACAAATGGGGTAAAGTATTGCCCGAAATAAATAGAAAAACATGAAAAAATGAAAGAAAAGCATCAAATATTTTTTTAGGTTAAACTTTAGAGGTAAAAGAATTTCAGTTTGCTGTTTTTATGCTTGCGTTGGCCTATTTTTTGTAAAGGTTAAAAAAAAAATAAACAAAAGAAAAAAAATGATGTATCTTAGAAACATCGCTGATATCCGAAAATGGTTAAAAAAAATAGTTCCCTGAAGATTGACAAATGACACCTTTCTGATCATTTTTGAGGAAATGGTATAGTTAAAACAAAAAACAGTTGATCTGCACATACATCATATTCTCATGTTTTCATTTAAATGATTTTCGTTTATATTTAAACAGTTTTTTTTATATAAAACATTGTTTTGCTTTGCGCTGAAGTTTGAATAATTTTAAAATTATAACATGCTAAAACTGTCCTCCCGTTTATCATGAATTACTAAATGCATTGTATTTTCGAATATATTAAATATTTACATTTTTAGAAATTCTTTCAAAGTTTAGGATTTTAGTCGTCCTAAAAGAAATAATGTGCCATTCGTTTTATTTCTGATATTAGACCTTAAAATACATAACATATTTAAAATGAATATTCTAATTCCTAGTTCAATGCAATTCAGCTTTGTTTTAACTATTTAACCCATTAAACGCAGCTACATAAACCACACTGAAAATACTTAAGCTTTCATATGTTTTGAGGTTCAACACACGTCTCTAATCATATGTAGCTGAAATTTTGCAAAAATATTGATTATATTAGGATATATGGTCTGGTCTCAAAATGGGAGAATTGGCGTTTAGTGGAGATAACATACGTATCCCATGCCACTATTTTGATACTTGAATAATATCTGACTAGATCCAGTTAGAAAACCCTAAAATAATCTTTATGTACTAAATAAAGTTAGTTATTGGTACTTTAAGTACATATTTAACATATTCGAACTTTAAAATGTAGAAGTTGTAAGTTTCCATGAGGCCCGGATCTATAAATTTTGCCCCCCCCCCCCCTTCTGCAACAAAATATTTAGAGGCCAGCGGTGTATATTTGCAACGTTAATAAGTCTTAGTGCTAGTCAATTTCATTTTTTTTCTTCAAATTCTTAAGCCGTAAGGCTCCTTAGAGACGTGCCTCCCTCCCCCCTCTGTTCGCTCTGCGGATACGTTGATCCAAGCCGAGTTTTCATTTCTTTTTCTTATACATTTGTGTACGAAACGGAGCTTTTGTCACACAATTTAATATCTTTTAGCAAAAAGCTTTAGATTTTTCATATACAAAAATAAAAGTCGTAGGTCTCTTCAAGTAACCATGTCGAGGATCGATAACAGTAAATGACAATGAACCTAAGCACTAGACTCGTATAAAATGGAACTAAGGTATGTTTGGGCTGCAAAACGGTGTATTTGTTTCATCATAAGCGAGGGTTTTATTCGCAGTCTACGTTTCGGTTGCTTCACAACATCTTTAATGAAATGCTTTACATCATCATAATGGTTTCAGAGATCAATGGCCTGCATGCTTCAAGTTGAGGAATAAGCAATGCTTCTTGTTTCACCAATTTTATCCAACAAATTACAGTAAATTGTAAAAATGCAAATTAACAGTTATCGCATTATCTGTGATGTAAACAATTTCGTTTTTTTTTTCTCCTCAACTATCCGAACAGAATCTTTACAGGTTAAAACTGCACTCAGACCTTAACGAACATTTCATTAAAAAAAAGGCAATGCGGTTAAAAAAATGTAACTATTTGCACGCATGCACACTTATACTAATGTGCTAAGCACTAAAGTCGTAACTGCACTTTTCATCAAAATGGAGCTACGGTCACCAAATGGTTCTTTGTTACATAATTCACCTAAATACAACGTTTCATGGTCATTTATCAATGATGAATATTTTTTGCAAAACTTATTAACATTGCAATTTCTCGTTTAGAACTCGGTTGCAGGTACGACTTAGCACGGCATTATACGACTCACGTACATTCTCTCTCTCTCTCTCTCTCTTTTTTAGTAATGACGAATTGCTATGCATCCTTACTGCACCGTTTTTGATGTACCTTTAATTTTTTATATTACCATGCCAATAAGACTTAAGTCTAGCTTGATGTTATTGATATTTATTTAAAAACTGGAAAATCGCCCGTCGAGGTATGATTAGAACACCTATAACTGGGGAGGGCGACGCATCCGCCATATTGGAGCAAATGTATTCATCGCACAACAGGGAAATACAGAATAAAAGACATTTCGTAAAACATTACAACATGTTAGTAAAGATTACACAGCAATTATAACATAATGATAGTAAAATCATGAGAAATAAATCGATATTAATCTCACACAAGCGAGCTCCATTTCCAGGCCCCAAGTCACTTCATCGGTTATTAATTATCCATTTCTTTTTTCTCTCTGCATCTGCTGGAAATCTGAGGACTGAATTCCTTCGTTGGAGCTGTTTGCACAATTAACAGCCGAACAACCACCCACTTGATTTAATTTAGCACATGCTAAAGAAATGTAAGCACCAGAAGCAATGCTATCGCTGCGAAGCACTGGATCAAGTTTGCTCCAAAATGGCGGATGCGTCGGCTCCGCTATTATAGGGGCTTTAGGTATGACGGGAGAAAATTGCTCCTACACTTGAACGAAGAAATTGCCTGTTTGGTGATATTTTGATAGTTAAAACTCCCTCCCTAACTCCAGTGGATTGACCCTAAACTCTAGTAGATAGCGTTAACTGTTGTTGACCCTTTTTTGGTTTATCCAGTCTCCTAAAATGAGTCTTACCAATAAAACAGTTAAGTTACCGAATTCAGTTCAACCTTGCAAAATAAAGCATTTCTCTGCATGTCAAACATTAACAAAAAATATTATCAAACTAATCAAGCTGTGGAGCAAGTTTTATTGTTGGTGACGTCAGGATCGTTACTCGATCTTTCGCTTTTATCTATATATGAGGATAGTAATTTTTGTCGTAATGGTTACAGATCGTTCGCAGTTTGCCTTCGCTCAAGGCGAGCCTTCCAAAAGAATTTTACATTTAAAACAGGTATTTGGGTGCAAAATCACGCTAATCCTCATACATATGATAGCGAGTTCAACGATTCAGTAAAGCTAAAGCCATCGACAATGAAACTCGCGCCACGCATGATAATTTGATAATATTTTTTAGTAATGTTTGACATGCAGGGAAATGTTTTGTTTTGACGAAACTGAATTGAATCCGGTAACTTAACTGTCTTACTGATAATACCCATTTTAGGACAATGAAGAAACGTAAATGTGGTCAACAATGAACGTTATCTACTGGAGATTAGGGTTAAACCAATAGAGTTAGAGTTAGAATTTCAACATAGAAAATTTCACCAAACAGTTAATTGCTTCGTTCAAATGCAGAGGCAATTTTAACCGTCATACCTTGACAGGCGATTTTCTAGTTTGGCATAATAACTATATAGTTATTACCACATCCTAATTAAAATTTCTCTTTTTATTGATATACCTCGTATTAGTCGTATCTAATCTAGAAAATCACCAGTCATAATATGACCTATATTCAAATAGTTTCTCACTTCCATTCCATCCTAATTATAGAAGCCAGTAACCCAACGATCAGTGTCCTATCTCAATTCGTGATTGCGAAAAACATAATTTAAATTCAAGTAGTCAAAATTTAAATAAATGCTATGGAATGGATGCTGGATGTTTTTATTTATTTAGTTTTTATTTTATATGTACCTGATCGGCAGGAAATTTTCTGTTAACACTCTGTAAGAGATATAACGAATGATAAACGCGCGATAGTTACATTTTTTTTGGTTGCTCTTGTTTCTTCTTCTTTTAAATGCATCTCATCTCATCAACACCTCTATTCCCCTTAAACTTAATTAAATACAGAAAGACATTTTTTACTAAAGCTTATTCCTTTTTATCGACATTTCTTTATAAAATATTGCCAATGGAAATAGCCAACACTTCGTAAAAATAATTGCTTTCAACTACTAATTACGTTTTCAATATTTTAGCTCTAAAATATTTCTTCCCGAAAGCTATTAAGAACCTTATGATTTAATCAAAAGTGTCCCCATTACTCTTTTAAGCGTGAAAGGTCAAAATGCAAACAGAAAGCTAAACGATTTCTTCATCAATAATGCATAAATCATCTCATGTCAGAAAATTTCGACAAGTTTTGTCAGATGTCTGACAGGGCTGTCTCGGAAAATCCCGTGCTTGTTGCAGAAATGATCGAACTGATGTCAGAAATAAGGTAACATTTGAAACATCTTATTTTATTATCTTACGTTAAGTCTTAAAAATCGTGGTATTATCCTGTTAGGCAAATGTAGCGGAATAATTTAATGTAAATTCAAAAGAGGTCGTTGTTAGATTTTGTCTTTCCTTCTAATGTAAAGACCTAACATATTTCTTATTCTTACAAGAGGAACGGTATGAACTTTTTTTTCCAGAAAAAATAAATAAAATATGGTTCTTATATGTATATAGCTTGCATAATCAGACGATGGGGGTGTTTTTTTGCAGCCTTACCGTTTCCAAAATATATACAATCGAAATGTTACATTACAGAGAGTCCGCTCAGCTAGAAAGTCAGGGGGAAGTCATGAAAAGTCATGATTTTTAACATAAAATGGTCAAAAATCATGGAAAGTGACAACTGGTCATGGGTTATGGGGTTAAGAACATGCATATTAATCCAATTCTGCAAATTAGGTGCAAAATTTAGTCATCTTGGCCGTTTTTACTTCCTTTTACCAAAAAAGGAAGTATTGTTTTCACGAAAAAATTTTCACTCACAAATCGGCCTTAATTTCCATTTTGCTCACCCCCCGAATGAATGTTGAGTTTATTTTTCAACCCGACCACACGTGGATATATGTCTAGGAACGTACAGACACCCGAAATATCCATTTTGACAAGCCCCGAGTTAATTACAATACGTTTTATCGTGACGTCTGTATGTACGTATGTATGTGCGTATGTGTGTATGTGTGTCGCATAACTCAAGAACGGAATGTCCTAGAAAGTTGAAATTTGGTACATAGACTCCTAGTTGGGTCTAATCGTGCACCTTTCTGTTTGGTTGCATTCGAACGCTCCGAAGGGGGTCTTTTGCCCCATTTTGGGGGGGGGAAATCATTGTTAATTTCGATGTAAACTGAAGTAGTGTTATAATTCGGCGGGCACTTGGCGATATATCGCCAGTGTTTTTTTCGCCAAGTTTTGTCGCCAACATTTGGCCGCTGTTGGTGATATTTAGAGAGTAAACTATTGACTTACATTAAAACTGCCAATAATGGGGAAATGACATTAAATTGGAGTAAAAGGAAGTCATGTGATGCACACATCAGCTCGTTTTACTTTTATGCAGCAGTCCCGATTTTTCACACAGTTTGAAATCTGATTGCATCCGCCTCTATAATACTTTAAAAAAAAAAATTTATTATGTGATTCTACCGTTTTTGAATACTTATAATTTTGAGTTTAGCATAATTTTTAACCCCCCTTATATATCTCATTGTGTAGTTGAGGACTCTTACACTTCGAGTCTTGCTGCGTTCATTCGAAAATTTCAAATCATTTGCATCCGAGTTGATTCAAGAGACTCACAAAAATTGTCATTAGTTTTCAGCAGTCAGTTAATTTTATGAAAATTTTAGATAATAAAATTTGTTTAAAGAATTAACTGATAACGTTTAGAACATGAATTAAGTACAGAAATCTGGGATTTTTCAAGGATAAAACTTTTCCTTAAACTTTTGCGGTAATATATCTGGTACTGTCTGGTAAATTAAAGATTAATAACTTTAATTTAATTTTTTTTTGATTATTTCTATTTATTTGTTGTAAAATCAACTTTAATAACTGCCAAATTTTTGCTAGTTGCAGATTTTTTAGAAAAATAGTACCTTTCAGAAAATAACTTTTATATTCTTTATTTGTTTGTAAAGTATTTATTTTGAAAAATTCAGAAGATGAAATAAATTCAAATCAAGTCTGAATGTTTCGCTGTTTACCAGTAGTTTTACATCATCATTGCTGAATGTTTGAAGCTTCTTTTAATTTGAAAAATCATTTTGCAATTGAAACTTTTTTTAGTATTTTCAGTGATTGAAAACTTACTGTGTATCATATCAGATTTTTCGGTGGAAAAATAATAAATTTGTATACACGTAAATTATTACCTATATAAAACTGTTGTATAATTTATAGGAATCCCAAAAATATTTTTAAAAATTTTAAATCAGAAATATATCTAATTGGTAGCAAACTAAGTTAAAACTCTGTAGTAAGTTCATATGTAAGACATCCTTGCATAAATTGTTTTATTTTTTTCGTTATAATAGTAACTGAGTTTTTTACATGGTACTTTGCTTTGAATTTTTTGAAACATGTCCAAAGCATAGATACTAGAACATATAGTTGCAATGTAATTTTCACAAAATACTAATTTAGATAGTCTTATGGAAAAGTAATGTTTTTTTTTTTGAAAAAGTTTCATCCAGAGAGTCATGAAAAAATACTTACGTTTTGGTGTTATGGACAGGATTCGGAATTTTTTCATTAATTTTTAAAATATTCATATAGTCTCCTCAGAGCAACACTAAAATATCTAGTCCCAGGAACAACTCTAAGATTTGCAACAGTTGTTGAGGCAACGATATATGGGTACCAAATTTAATAAAAGAATAGAAAACTAATACACTGTTTAAGAGAATGAACAATGACTTATGTACCGTCTCATAATCTTCACATAGTTACTGACTACTTATGCCATTAAAACTTGTCATTATATACTGCATTTCAATCGTTTATATCTTGAAAACGGTACAGTTGTGAAAGCTATACCCCGTCTACGAATTTAGCTACTGTCAAAATGCATAGGAAGCACGCTTTAAGATAGGCGAACATCCCAATTTTGGAAACAAAATCGGTTTTGAGGCTTTAATTTAGAGAGCCCCAATATTCTTCTTTCTAAAACCACATTTTAAAAAATATTGAGAAAACTAGTGGACATTTTATGAAGAGTGCACTGCTCTCTTTTTTTCTTTCTTTCAAAGTTTTTATTCACGCCAACATCTCTTGCAAGAAAAGTATTGAGTTGCAACTTGGCAACTTGTAAAAATGGTGATTACATACATATAACTGTGATATAAACTTCTATAAGCTAATGTACATGAATTATGTTATTTTGAAATAATGACTAGTTATAGTTAGGGGGGGGGAAAACGAGTTTTTCGGGAAAAAAATTTCAGCACCTACCCATGAAACCTGTTTTTACTTAGAACATATGTGAATTGATTACTTGCGTTAAATTTTTATTTACATATTAGTTTTTCTTTTATTGTTCACACTTTTTTTTTTTTTTTTGAAACTTGCTTCAGTGAAATAAAATGACAAATCAATTTAAATGTTCTCAAGCTAAATTGAATTTCGTAATGTTTAACTTTAAACCAGACGTTGTGAAAATACAAATCGATAACATTTATTATCAACACTATAATTTAGCTTGATGAGATTTTAAGCCCATACTCCATTTTAAGACGATGGCACTAATCTTTCTCATAGCTGTGTGACGCGAAAATTTTTAGAAAAGTTGAAAGTTAAAAAAAATATTTCAAGATCTGGCTATTAGGGTTTCCATTCCTGCAATCCCGATCCCAAAGCCCGCGAGATCCCGCATGATATTTTGCGGGATTGAGAGCAAAATCCCGCGGTATTTCTAATCCCGCAAAGATTTTCCATGCAAACTTTTCCCAATTTTTGCCATTCACAAAACGAATATTTTTACAAGTATCATCTGGAGTTTTAATCACCTTCATGTATATTACAACAAGAACAAGAAACACTTCAAGTCTGATGTGATGAACAATAGTTTTACCATTCAAGAAAAGAATAGAAGTAGAATAAATTTTTCTGAGAATGAAATGGTATTCTCTTCGAGGTTACAGTGTTCATATATTCAGCAATTGCGAAAATGTGAAAAAATTATAAGCCTTTTCGAAAGGCATCATTAAATATTGAAACCCAGAAAATTGGACTTCAAAAGAAATAAAGTGTATTACAGACCACAAAATCCGCTGGCGTAGCCTGAAAACAATGTTCGAACGCTTCTGTAAGTTTAAGGAATGTGCTCGAAACCTTTAACTTACTAAAAGTGCTCAATATTTTTCTCCGAAGAAGAAAGCAATGAAAAACTTAACATCTTTTATTTATGATCTCTAATCTGTAGAAAGTGCTAGTGCCAGTCGATGTCTTTGTAACCGTAAAGCTAATAATATAAATCTCTGTGGGGATCTTAAAAATTATGTTGGTAAATTAGTTAGTAGTTGAGCAATCTTCAATGTACGGCACGACTCTAAGGTGACAGAAACTTGGATGAAACAAAAGATGACTCTCTCGACAGTGCAGTACGTTAAGCAGCTCAAGTTCTAAATTGTCTCTTTCAAGTGAGAGGCAAAATAGCATAATTATTCAAAACTTTTACTGATACTACAATCCAATCTGCGTTCACTCTCTATTGTAATGATTAAAATGCACTGATGTAATTCCCATCGTTTATGATGCAATAAGGCAAGTTAAATTGAATAGAATAATACAAAAATCAAACACACATCGTTTTTGGCCGCAATTTGAAGTTCATGAGCAAAACCCCTAACATGGCGCCGATAAGAAAAATCTATTTTAGAAACTGATGAAGTTTATGGGGATCTTTTCCTAAGTGTCCACAATTATTTAATCTCAGTAAAACCAAGTGCAGTCGAGCCATATCAAGCGTTTTCATCAAGTCTTTTTTTTGCGCAAAAATATTTTCCCATCCCATATGAGAGACAGCGATGCTTTGTGGCGACACATTGAACTTGTTTGCACCTTTGCGTACCAAACGATAGTCGCTAGTTGAGATGTGACTCTGTATAGTATGTATACTCTACAATCGGTGCACGGAATTCGAGATACCAATTAATGCATGTAACAAAAGCAGTACTTTCTGAAAAGCATAAAACGTTTTCTACTTGACATAAAAACTTAACTTTTAGAAGAAAAAGTCAATCCCGCGGGATTGGCTCCTTGTAATCCCGAAATCCCGCGGGACTGAGAATGGTGCGGGATTGGAAACCCTACTGGCTATAAGTTCTTATTTTAAATACTTATATTTTTTGATAGGAAAGAACGTCTTAATCATTACTACGTTGTGTTGAGATCATATTTTTGATAATGACGGACATAACAGAACCATTATGAATCAAAAAATAAAAAGAAAATCCAAATTATATCCATCAATGAATACTAAATATGGAAAGAAAATAAAGAATTAAAAACTTTTATCCAGACGATTAAAGGGCAAAAAAAGTACTTCATTAATATATTATTTTTAAATACTATTTATAACTATTATTATGCAACAAAAAATTTCACGACAATAATGTTTTAAGAATTTGAAATGAAAAAAAAAAATTATCTATTGCACCATCATTAAGTAAAACGTCATCCAAGTAAAAACTTGATTTTCATTCATTAAAAAATATCATGCTATACATGCCGCATACCGTACTTATTTTCAAAACTTAACAACTGTTTTATGTGGTATTAAAATTTTATTTGAATTGCAACGGAAATTGATATTGACAATAAAATGAGTACCTTTCGCATTAAATAGAATACGAGATAGAAAAATTCATAACTCAATGGTACTCCATTCAAGTAACTGACATTCTTCCTTAAGGTCAAATGTTCTCTCTGACCACTTTTTGGTTAGATAAATATAGTTACATGCTAAATCGGGAAACAGAAAAAAGACGTCAGTTTAATGTGCTAAAAAATCAATATTTCAAAAGAACTCTTATAATTTTCTTTTTAAAATGCATAACTCGCAGAATAATTGAATTATTCTCATTATTTCTTAACCCAAATAATTTTGCAAATGATTTCAATGGCAAATTTCAACTTGTATCTTCTTTTAAATTTATTTTCTGTGTTTTACATTCCCAATTCTCATTTGCAATTCCAAGCAAGATTTAATTATGGTTGCTTTTAAAAGATTCGGATGTTTTTTTCCTAAACTTTTAAGGCTTTGAATAAAATAGCGTAGGGTCATTTTGTTTCTTTTTGCTTAAGAATGTGCATTTTAAGTTTGGTTAAAATAAAGAAAAAATATGCACTTAAATATTCATGAGTTTGTTGCTATAGCTAGGCTGTGTAGCAAAAACTAAGGTGCATGATTTCCCTTGAATTCTTTGGGTGATTTTTTTTTTTTTTTTTTTTTGGACGAGCGCTTTCCTTTTAGTTTTTTGCTACTTGTATTACTTTAAAATGTACGCGGCTTGTCCAAAGTAAGTCAAAATGTTCGTTTGGACCATTTAAAAAAAATCTGTAAAGTTAAAAACATTTTTTTAAATAAAATATTAGTTTAAAAGATGAATTTAAAAACTTATCCAAATAATAGATTTTTCCTCTTAATTAACGTTTTAGAATTTTATGAAGTTTGATTTAATGTAAGAGTTGGGTGCTTTTGCGCAAATTAGTTTTTGTTAAAATGATTACAAATGCACTTTCTGCCAGAGGTAAAATTACAGAATGTACATTATGAGCACCATCTTTCATGTATTTTTTTAACAATACAAGATTTTTCTCGAGCTTCTTATGTTATTTAGAAATTTACTTTGCGTGAAATTTACAAATTTGCGCACAAAAGGTTTAGGTTTGCAAACAAAAGGTAGCAAGTTAAATGATAAAGCAAGAAAATTTTACTACTAAATTAAATATGAAGACTGAAAAATTTGCATGTATTATTTGCAGAATCTTCGCGCGCTGATTTCGAGCTCTTTCAATTTATTTATTTTTTTATTATGTTGTCTGATATTGTATATAGAACACAAGTGGGTATTCATGTAAAAAATGTGAATATCAATGTAAATACTGTAAATATCTTAGTGCGCATTATGAAAAAATGTCTGGTTGTATATCATTACATGAGTTCAAAGTGAGCTTGTGTAATTCATTGTCTTTTCGTCATTGTTTTTGAAATATCCTCAAAGAAGATAGACAAAAAGAAGGGACCAATTCTGTAACAAAATCGCTACATTTATAATGCACAGAATGCACGAAAAGTCCTTGGCATGAGGCAGTGAGAAGCAAAGGGATGTAAGTGGCAAAATTAAAAATTTGGAGATAACCAGTACAAATAGTAGGTGAGTCTCTCCTCTGTTTTTGGAGAGGGATAGTACTAGTAAACTCTGTAAGTGCTGATGTACGGCGTGATTAAAAAAAAAAAAAAATCAATGAAAGCCTTCCAAGGACGTTATCTTTAAACGCGTTTTATTCGAAACTTGAAAATGTCCACTTACATCCCTTTGGCTCTCACTGTCTCATATGCCCATTGAAATTCGGTGGTTGGAAAATAGTGTTATGTACACTGAAAGCATAAGGTAAAATCCCTTAAAGAAGTTACATTTCATTGCTTCTCACTGCCTCATATTTTTTTTAAAAAAATCTCAGGAAATCAAAAAGTTATTGTACGAATGTGCAGTTTGAACAAGAACAACCACATGCTTAACAAGATTCAGAACTGTGTCAGCCAGGTACGAGTGCAGTATTTTTCAAATGGCGGCGAAACAAGAAAAGCGTTTCTTCTGCTTATGTGTTACAATATGCGCAATGTCCATCGGCTCTTGCAGTGTTTTAGAAGCACATTAAAGAAGGCATATTAAAGAAAAAGTGGATGCCTTCTTTATGTACCCCAACTACCAAAAGCGATAGAAGAGCTCAAGAATAGTATCCATGCCACAGTGGTGACCGCACAGGGCATTACGAGGACTACTCTGGATGCTGCCATTGTTTAACACACACACACAAAACTAACACTTTTTTGTTTTGTAGCTATTTTAAAAATACCAAGTTAACACAAACCCGAATCAGTTTGTGGTTATTCTTGTGCAAACCGCATAGTCATAAGACAGTTTGGTGCTTTTTTTTTCTTTTTTTTTAAATGTTTCAAGGACTTTTCAGACACCGAGTATTTTGTTTGCAGTCAATATGTAACAAAAAACGTCCTTCTCAGCAAAGCTTTTTAAAAATCAAAAATGTGTTCACATACATTTTAAAATAAACGACAATGTAAACATCATTTGCAGGTTTGCAAACTTCGAGGCAAAGAAGTTATTGCTTTATAAAGAGTGACTTTTGTACTATTTGGTGGTGTTGAAACAAAAATTTTTGGACACGTTGATTAGCTTAAAAATTGTTTCTTGTGGCAATTTTTGTTTAAATCCAGAGACGAAAAAAATCTCATGATTTTGCTATAATGACACCTTATGACACTACATGCTTTGCCAAAGTGCATCACTTATAATGGTGAGGTTACTCAAAAAAAAGTTTTCAACTTTTGAAAAAAATTGGTGAGTGTTGGACTTTTTTTACTATTTTTCCAGAAACCACCTCCCAAAAATTTATAAGAGTCATCTACTGGTTTGTAATCACTTTTTATTATTGTAGGCCTGAGTAATTACTGAAGAGACTTGCAGCAAAAGTATTAAAAACATTGTTCGCATGCATTGAAAAATCGAATTTAAATGTAAAAGCAAGGTGAGTTATCTACTTTGAAACGAGTACCTCCTATGACGTAGAAGTTACGTTTGAAATATTGAACTGGGAAAAGCTTTTACTATTCCCCAATGTAAAATGTCACAAAGAAATGCAAAAATCGATTTCTTTATGTTTTTTGCTCAAGTTTCATGGGAGGGAAAGAAGCCCATGAAAGCGCTTTTATGGATTTGTTTCAGAAAGAATAAAAATTGATGGTAAAACAGGTATGGGTAAACGCCTTTTATTTTGAGGGTATCTTTGGATTTTTAGTTTTTGTTTAAAACGATAATCGTAATAAACATTTAGAATAAATGCATTAAATACCACAAGTTTTGTGCGATTTAAAAAAACTTTAAGCTTAAAAAAGTCATTTTTATGTGACATTTTTTCTGTAGGCACCTTAAATCAAATTGTATTTAAAAAAAAAAAAGAAAGTCTCTTAACTCGGACATAAAGTAAATACTTGAGGAGAATGCTACAATATTATGGTGTCTCAAATCAGGGTTGGGTTTTGGACTGTCCAAAACTGGTTTAGGACAGGACAGGTGGTTTTTACCGTCCAAAAGTGTCCGAAACTGTCTTAAACTGTCCAAAACTATGATAAAGTTAAAGGGGTGTAATCTAATCAAGTCGTATTGACTGCAATATTCGTAATGCACAAACATAGACATAACTAATGTTTAATTAATGAGTTTTTTTATAATATTTTTTCTAAATGTTATTTTAAAAAATATTTTATTAAAAAAATTGGAAATAACTACTACATAAAAATTTCCTTATGTAACAGTTGGTAGAGTTTTGAGAAGAAATTCACAACACTACCAAGACAACTAATTTCAGTTCCATTTATAATTGAAAGGAATATTATATAATGTGCAATATTTAGGTCAAAAAAAAGAATAATTTTTTAAATGATTTTTGCAAACAAGTTTTACATGATGTTTTAACGAAAATTATTTTTTAAATCATAGATTAAAGAACAAGAAATTAATGATTAAATACTTATATTGTAAAACTTGTGTTTTTTTTTAGTTCATTTTTTAATACATTCTGAAACGATAAAAAATTGTAACTTATTGCATTTAAGTGAATTATTGCACTATATTTTGAACCCTTTCTTTTGCACACATGCAAAAAAGTCGAAAAAATTGGTTTATGAAGGGAAAAAAAATCTCCTGCATACAAATTCAAATTTTTAATGAAGAATTTTATTTCTACATAATTAGATTAAAATCAGCTGCATAAATAAACCACACATATATTTATACTTGAATGTTCACATTGAATAAATATATTAAATAGTCAAAAAATAATTTTGACACATTTTGTTCTGTTTTTGATATTTTCTCACAAAATATAGTTCTTCAAGAAATAGTTTTGGACAGTTTCGGACACAAGGGCTTTGAACAGGATGATAAAAAACTTTCTAACCCTGCTTTAATTTGCACACATGCATAAACATAGGGAAATTTGGTTGCTATTATCAAAAAAAAAAAAAAACTAATTCAAAGAAATTGAAATTTTGATCAAGAATTCAACTTCAATGTAACTAGATTCAAATCAGCTGCATAAATAAGTTGTATGTTCTTCATTGAATAAATGTTCAATATAAAAAAAATACTTCAATACATTTTATTCTGTTTTTGATGCTTTCACACAGAATGCAATTTTTCAAAAAATACAGTTTTGGACACTTTCGGACAGTTTTGGACACAAGGATTTTGGACAGGACGGTAAAAACCAGGGTTTTTACCGTAGTGTCCAAAACCTTGCCGTTACATTTGGTTTTTTAACTGCTAATCTTTTATTGGGATGTTTCTCAGAGTGATAATGGTACATCATTTTTTCATTTAGGTAATATATAGTTAATGTAAGTCTTTTTATATTAGTTTATGTAACTAAATTCGTTTAGATAATTAAATAAAGCAGCTATGCATTTTAATAGTATTTTTTATCTAATTATTATTTTTAATCTCATTGTTTCAATTACAATTATTTATATTAATGTTAATTTGTTAAATGTGTTATTTCATACCTTTTGTTTTTCCTTGAACCTCAAAGTGCTTGCAGTAATTATGCTTTTTTCCAGCAATATATCAGTTAGACCTTTAAAAAGATTAATGCTCGCTTTTGGGGGAGAATCATTTTTTCGAGGTTTTGTTTGGTCATTTAATTGTAGTTATCCATAACAATACTTAATTATCAATAATAATACGTAAAAAAACTTGTATATCATTTCAATGGATAGATTTTTAAAAAATGTGTATAGTTAGACGAGTGCTGTGCGCGTGTGTCTATCATGTCTTAAATTTTCTTCGAAAATAAAAATCGTTGTTGATACAAAATCAAACGTTATAATCAAAATTGAGAGATTAGAATCTAAAGAGAAGCATAATAGATGAAAATATGGAATTCGGGACAATAAAGGACAGAGAAACATTGCGGTCATTTACAATTTTAACTGCTACTTATAAATATAGAACAGCGAAGAACAAAAAGAGAAAAGTAGCGTAAGGAAAAGAAGAAAACACTTAACTCAGGAGATTAAAAATAAACCAAAGAGGTAGATTACCAAGCAAAGTAAACGTGCTGAATAAGAAACTCTTCTTTGAACAAAATTGAACAAAAAAAGAACAAAATTAGAAAAATAGCAAAATGATTTTAAGTCAAAATTTCCTATACGACCTCCTGCTAAAGGAAAACTGATGATAAGGATTAAGCCTACATTTTCTGAAATGACCCACTTGTTAATTCAATGAATGAAGAGGGAAAGAATAAATGCTATAAATGCCAAGGACAGACCCAATAATATTTTTCGACCTGAGAGGAAGATGACACTTCATTTTGCAATCTTTACGTTAATATAAGTAGATTTTCATGTGTATTTATAAGTAGATTTTCATGTGTAGTCAATAAAACATCATTATTTTGTGTTATTAAGTTCATGTAGGCTATTTTTTATTTCAAACTTTCAATTCACTATTTTAATGAACATCCCCCCCCCCCCATAATCTAAATGCCGACTAGTTCTGTTCCAAAAATTCGTCTTACAAAGGGTGACAAAAAAGGTATGAAAGAGGGAACTCGTAAAACGATTAGAAAACAAAAACTTATCTAATTAAACATTAAAATCAAAGTCAATTACTTCAAGTTATTTGTTTGATGTCCACTTAATTGTGCGTATAAGTTAAGAAAAGAGCATTCGCTTTCTCTTTTCATCTAATAACTTAAAAAAAGATTTTGAAATGTAGTACTGATATAAAAACTGATCAATAGAAAAAATGCACTCTTTAGATTCTTCTTGTCTATTGCTTTTAAAGCCTTCTTTTAAATTATCAGTTGCTTTCAGGTTCGATTATTTTGCTCAGGATATTTTCCATGCAGGTACTGCATCATTCTTCGCTAAGCTGTAATAACCCTATAGAAAAGATGCAAAATACATTTGGACCAGTGTTCGGTTTTACTAGATGATGAACGAAAACATCTGTTTTGTCGTATCAAGAGATACATTATGTCATTTCAGCAATTCATACGAATTGTAATACGCATCGAATGTAGATCTTCGAATGTAGGGAAATGCAAAGCTGTAATAGGACAGTTACTCATAGAAACAGTAGGGTGTATCATTGATTTTGAATTCAGAACGCAATTCCGAATGTCATTTATTAGATGACGTACATCGCGAATGAAGGTATTTTGGGCCTTTTGCAAAGAAATACACCATCCTTTCAATTTATTCCTTAAATAACTGTTATGGTTATCGAGTTTTGCTTAAGCTTTGACGACAGTTTCTGTATTGATTGTTTCAAATGGAGAGAGAGAGTATTGGGAACGAACAATAATTTCTCTTCCTATTACAGTTACAGTTTATCATTTCTCAACACTGACATGATCGTTCCAGAAACGGAACAAAATAATAAGATTCGTCCTACAAATTCCTAACAGATTTTCGATTTAGGATCACATGAAAAGAGCTGAACATTGAAAGAAATTGTAATAAATTTTTTATTGATTCAGAACCGAAAATGAAAAAAAAAGCTAATTTGTGATTGAAAAAATGCGATATTGATGTCGTTTTACAAAACAAACGAATAAGTCGGTACGAGATAATATTTTTACAAAGAACATTTATCCAGTATCTGCTTAAAATTCAATACTTTATTCATTTTGGATACATTTACCGGAAAAAATTAGCAACTTAAGAGTTTTGGAAACTACAAAAAATAAAGTAAAATAACAATATCAATAATAATAATTGTTAAAATAATAATGATGATTATTTTAAGGGGGAAAATTACAAAATAACGACGATGATGATGTCAATAATGATGGGGAAAAAATATATCCATGATTAAAATGCTAAACGAAAATGCCAAACACTTTGATACGGCATCCTTTGTCAATCGTTTCACTTCAAATCAAGAATATTAGTCTGTAAAAGCTAATCGACTAAGAGGTTGAGACTTTGTGAAATATGGCCGCAAGTAGAGGAATTTCGTGCCGATATCTTGAGTTTTAATTGCGTTTTTTCAGTTTCGTTTCAAATTTAAAAAACTACAAGGTCCGGTTATTAACTTCCAGGACTGACGTAACTGTAAGAGAACGAAAAGCCGGAAGATAGCGCAAATGATTGCATATTGAAGAGCGTTTTCTTGCGCATGTGCAGCGCAATCGGCTCCATTCTGAAGTAAGTGGTTCTCGTGGAAAGGCGCCTTAAACATATCTCTTCAATTCATGTTGTCACCATAACGCGAACTTTTTCAATTGCTTCTAGCGTGCGTACAGACTGCGACCGAACAGTGTGCGACCGAACATCATCGACTCTTTTGCGCCCATCCCGAAAGTTTTTAAACCATTCAAAAGTTCCAGTGAACGTGTTTAAACATTTTGTATGATTCTGCAGCTGTCTTGCCCAATTTGAAACAAAATTTAATTTCTACATAGTATAAAATGAAGTCCCCAAAAAGCGCTGTGTGTTTGAACTCGCAAAACTCGAGAACTACCCGTCCGATTGCGCTGAAATTTTTACAATTTGTTCCTTTAAATCCTGAAAAGGTTTGCAGACCAGTTCGAATAAAATTCGATGAATAGTTCTTTTATTTATTCCATTTTACGTCCAATTTTCACATAAATTCTCAAATATGGGGATGAAAAATTACTTGCACATATTAATATTACATATCGTTAGAACGGGTAGAATTCTCTGCGTTCTACGCATTTTGTTTCAATGCTCTAACTTTACTACAACGGGAGTTATTTGCGTTTTTAGCTCGAACTTTTTTAGGCTTAGCTGAAATTTACACTGTAAAAAAAATTCGGAAACGTTTCTGAGTATATCGTGCAGCTGCGGTTCATGAAATTTTCGAAAACGTTTCTGAGTATTTCGGAATTCTCTTTCTGTAATGTCCAGAAACGTGTCTGAGTATTTCGGAATCCTCTTTCCGTAATTTTCAGAAACGTTTCTGAGTATTTCGGAATCCTCTTTCCGTAATTTCCAGAAATGTTTCTGAGTATTCTGTGCAGCTGTGGTTCATGAAAGTTTCGAAAACGTTTCCGAGTATTTCGGAATTCTTCAAACAATTTTCAAAAACGTTTCCGAGAATTTCGGAATCCTTTTTCCGTGATTTTTTCTAAAATATAATTCTTTATTATAGTATTGCATACCATATCAGTTTCAATTCTTTCATATCTAAGAGCAATAATACAAGCAATTTTAGAATCATTCGTGGATTTTTTTTTTTTTTTTTTTGGAATTTCTAATGACAAATAGCATGGTTAACAGCATAACATATGCACAGTTATAAATTTTTGAAAAATTATGAAATAATCTACTAGTTTCACTCCTAATCACAAAATCGTCGGGGAATTGGAGTGGGGGTACCTTCTGAAAAGTGGGGATTGTTTGTTAAACAATCTTAAACTTCAGTTTTTCTCTCAATATTTTCAAGACAAAACTATCAACATATTGTATTTTTAATGCAGAACTTAAAAACATATCTTGTATCAAACTTGATAGCTTTTATCTTCGGATAAAATTTGACAGGACTTACCTACCCTTCGCGTTCCGGAATTCGTTCACCTCAAATCAATTTCTCTGACGAACAAAGTGTACCGAAAAGTACCAACAGAGAAATTGATGAATTTAAATATGACACCAAGTCCCCCTGCTGGAACCATTCGGGTTGATTCTACTGTTCTTGCCCTTTCCAGCTCATCACAAATATAAATACTTATTCAAAATAGGTTACTGATTTTATTTTTACAGTGTGCGCAAAATGCATTATATATTTTATTTATTAAAACATTGAACTCTATTACATGATTATTCCATTTCATATATACGAGAATACCCCCCCCCCCATAAGAGTGATGGTGCACCCATAAAATGCTATGAAGCACCCCCCCCCCCTCGAAAAAGCAACATCATATACATTATTAATCAAAGTATCATATACATTATAAATCAAAGTATCATATGAATTATAAGTCAAATACTTTAATATGGTGTAAAAATACAAAATTATTTTATTAAGTCTTTTTTTTTTTTTTTTTTTTTTTGCTTTTGGTAAAATTGAGGCTCGTAAAACGAAAAAAATGAAGACACTTTTAAATACATACATGTATTTATTTGTTAAATAAATTAATACACATTTAACTAATTTAAAGCGTTTCGCTAATGCAAATATTTAAAGAGATATCGTCATTTAGATAATACTGAAGCACTATGTTCCTAATTACAAGAGATAGTTTTTTTTTTTTTTTTTTTACTTCATACAATCTAGCTACACTGTTTACAAGAGAATGAAAACATGCAACCTTAAAGACGAACTATCAAACCTGACAATTTGCATATTATAACATTTAATTCATAATGCTTGATACATAAATGTTCAGCCAAATATTAACTGAGATTGACACATAAAAACAAAGTACACAATAACACTTATTTAAATTTTTTTATATGAACTAAATCTCTTTAAAGTAAAAGAGTTGCAAAGCGACTTACCTATTCGTCGGTGGTGGTCTTTTGCAGGCTTTGGTCACCAAAAAGGTGATTTTTATGACAGAATAAAATTCTGCCAACAAAAATTACCCATTTGGTAGAAAGAAGAAAAGTATCCAAGAAAAAAGTAAATTACCTACACAAGTTATGCGACGCAATGAATTTACATGGCGTCCTCTAGGCAGTTATTTGGTTTTTAATTTCAGTTTGTATTCCTTCCGCGAGCATGCGTCGAGAATTTGCACTTCGTACTTAAAAATAAGTGACATAGCTTCAAATTCAATCTCATGACGATACATAAGCAAGAAAATATAAGACTTTAAAATTATCTTCAGTGAATTCATGCGAGGAACAAAACTTCTACTAATCCCCTTGATGAGTGTTACTTCGCATACATGAGTCAGCACTTGTTTTCATTGCGTGCTTTCGAAAGTTTCAGTTTAGATTTGCTGCTGGACTATAAAATTGCCGTGTAATCTGCGCATGCGTCGACTCTTACTTTCTTGCTAAACGGGAAACGTTTCTGATTATAGCAGAAAACTGCGGAGGGCGTACGAATCTGTGTATTACGGAAAACTTTTTTGTATATTCAGAGAGTTTTCCGAGATTTTTTACAGTGTAGGCACTACTTTCTTTATTAAATAAATCAATAAAAAGTGAAGGAATTGTCCCACAGCTTTCTTTTTGATGCCATTGGAAAAAGCGACCTTTTTTACTCCAGATCTAACTCGACCTATGGTCGAAAAAATAAGCTTTTACCTCGAAAGGAAAAAAAGTTACAAGCCTTTTTAAATCAAATTTCAGAAATCTCGATTCCATTCAAATTGTGAACCATTTTCTTTCGCATCTTAATTTCTTAAACTTATTTTATTTTGTGTTTCCATGGTTACGAATTTTAAATCCATCTTTCTGGATTTAATTTCTTAAAAGTATTTTAAGATCTGTCGTCATTGTTTGGAAGGGAAATCATGAAGTTTTTTTATTCATTTTTTACGCCTGATCGTTGAATATAAGTCATTTGACACACTTTTTTTTCAAGGTGGACCGGGCAACGCAGCTAGTGTTAATTATTTACTATATTTTCACTTCGTTAACAGGAATTTGAGGGCTTCGTTTTAATGCGCCTTTCGAATACAACCACGTACTTTAGAATGACGCCGATTGCACTGCACATACGCAGGAAAACGCTTTTCAGTATGCAATCATTAGCCCCATCTTCCGGCTCTTCGTTCTCCTACAGTTACGTTGGTCCTGGAAACTAATAGCCGGACCTTGTATTTACTTGCGGTAAAACATATGAACGATGAATTTATAAGCATACAATTAGCTTGAAAATGTGTTTATTGTGTTATTATGTAGCTGTAATAGGCACGAAGCTGTTTTACAAGGTCCGTTAATTTTTGTAAAACTGACTTTTCTGCCCCCAACCCCCTTCCACACCCTTGTTTCATTCTTGGAGCTCTGCGAAAGGATTACATATCACTTTTCTTTTTAGCTCGGACACTGGTTCAAAACTCACGAACTATAAAATTAAATGTATCCTTACCTCCTACAGTGCAATATTTTTTTTAGAAAAACCTTTTTAAGGTCATTTTATGCTCGTTAATTTATCATTGACTGATATTATACTTGCAAGTAAATCGATTTTGAGATATGAAATGAAAACTGAAAAAAACTATCTAAAATCCAAAATGGCGGCACGAGTTCCCCTACTTTTGCCATATTTTGATGAGCAACCCGGTAGAAACGTATTTCTCTAATCGTAACTGTGCATAAAAGTTGTGTTTTGTTTAAAAGAACAAATGAAAGCAGAAATTTGCACAAGTATTGTGTAAAAGAAAATATAGTTGAACTTTGTTAATTTACATTTTGATAAATTACATTAACGGGTTGTGGAATTTAACTTTAATTACGGTTAGGAAATCTTAAGTGATCTCTTAAAATGATGCAATGCTGGTTTTAAACAAGTCAAAGAGTTATGCATGATATGAACAAAAGTTCTGAAAGAAATATTGTTTTATGTCTAAAATTTGTGCAACCAAACCTACTTATGAAAAACCCATTGCTATGGATTTTTCTTTTTTTGTAGTCAGTTCTGCACCATTGCCTACGAATTTGGTATGGCAAAGGTACTGAACTGGGCGTCCTCAAAGACATGTACCGTTTTTGAACCTCTTTCAAAATGTCGATTGTCCACCCATGGGACTCGGTTTGCAAGTATAATTCTGATCTCTCTTACTCTACTTTTAATACACAGGGTTATTACAAATGATGGACCGAAATTCAAAAAAGAGTATTTATTTAAGTATCAATTCTAAATGAATAATACTTGCAGCAACAGATGGAGGAAATGTCAAAGATTTTCCCGTTGTGGAATAGGTCTCTGCCTCAGCGATGGATAGGACGCATGGGTCAAAATGACCTGGCTCTAAAGTTATGGCCACCGAGATCTCCTGATCTAATCCCATTAGACTTTTTCTTCTGGGGTTACGTAAAGGAAGCTGTGTACGTCTCGCCTTTACCAAAAACTCTCGCCGATCTGCGGAACCATACCACTGCTGCTGTGCATTCCGTAACAGAAGATATGCTTGCACGTGTGTGGAACGAGTTTAGCTACTATTTAGATGTTTCCCGTGCAGCATAAGGGGGATACATTGAACATTTATATGCATGAAAAAAAACTTTGACATTTTTTCTATCCTTTTCTGCAAGTATTATTTATTTAGAATTGATAATTAAATAAATACAACTTTTTGAATTTAGATCCATCATTTGTAATAATCCTGTACATTACATCACATCTGAGTATGATCATAAGATCAAATCAGTAGTGTAAATGCTCTAATTTTTGTCACTGCTCTTTAATTGCTTTTATAATGAACAAAAACCAAAAGATTGTTAAGGGAGGCTTAAATCAAAATTTAGGTTCATTTTCGTTTTGAAAATAATCATGAGTTTAAGTTCGTAGGTACAGAGAACAAAACCCAAAATCAATCGCAACATGTTTTTCAAAGTTTGATTTGGTAAAAAAAAAAATTGGAGTTCATGCTTTCATATCTTTTTTTCGTAACATACATAACATGTTCATTTTGAAATGGTAAGTTATCCCAACTATTTCATTTTGTCTCACATTTCCTTTCTATAGTTGTTATTAAAGCCGGAGCAATAGACAATATTATTTCACACGACGTTTCACACTTTTAGGACTGTTTGCGTTAAGTATGTTTTTTTTTTCTTTACATTATTTCCAAAACATGACGATAATTTTTAAATTTTACTGTGAAGCCGACACAATTTTATACCAAAAGTATGCATTTTCCATTTACGTTTATAAAAATGACTCTACGAATTTGCCTTTCTACAGCAGTTTTAGCATCTCCTTTTAAAAATAAACAAGCGAAGGAATCCCAAATCCATTGTGGAAAAAAAACTAAGTTCTTATCATCGGGCTTAATCGATAAAAGCATTTCTTACACTTGCAGTTCGCATTCCGCTTGAACTCGTTGCGTGATTAATAGATTTTTTTTTTCAATAAAAGAGCACAGTAAAAATTTACAGAAACGGAAAATTGAATTCCTATTTCATCCTTTTTTTAGCACTATAATCCGTTAAAAGATTTAGACTTTTTAGGAATTTATCTAAGACACTACACTTAAAATACTCTAGAATTGGATTTATTTGTTTTATTATAGACAAAAATCGTAGGAAAAAAAACTTATATTTGGCTTACTCTTACTTTCTCGAGACTTTCAACTCAATTTCTGCGTTTTTAACTACATTTTGTTCTTCTGCTCCAATTTTTACTTTAAGCAATATAATTATAATTTTTCAGTTGGTTGTGATGATACATTTTTTTTATTTACTCGATGATATGCATCAAATTATAAAAAATAGTTTTCTCCGCTGCTTAGTTTTGAATGAAAATTATCACTCTCATGATTAATTTTTACTCAGTTTCTTTCTTTGTGAAAATCAGTGGTAAAAATATTCAACAAAATTGTTGAAAAAAACTTGACATTTCGATTGTTTTTTTGCATTAAAATTAGAAAAGACAACTTTTATTTTTTCCTAGATAAACCTTAGTATATATTTTTAAGAGCGGTTTTATTTTAGGGCTTCCTTAAATACTTAATAAAGCTACAATAAATAAGTTATCATTTTATTTTATTTTTCGCTGTCGTCGGCAAATGTAAACAAATAACTAACATTGGGGCTGTTTTTCAAAAAATCACCGTTGATAAAACTGGACTCATGATTTACTTCTGTCCAGGCGCGAATGCATCGCAAGCGTCAGTGTTTCTGTAATAAAACATCAAGCTCCTCTACAAATATTTCAAACACAATGAAAAAAATACTCCCCGTAATGACTAATTAAATTTAAAAATAATTAACAATTATTTTTAACGAAGTTTTTTAAAGCGTGTAAATCAAATTATCTTTTAAAAGCTAATAAATTAACAAATAATAGAAATTAATAAAATTATATTTGTTTCTAAATAAAAAATAAACATAGATGACTTACAACAAATTCTATTGGAAATGCGCTTACTGCGTTAACTACAGTTATAATAGCACTCTGGAAAACTTTTAAAACATAACTTTTTGTCCTTTAAATTGGTTTGACTTTGTGTGAACATTTGACGTAACACTTAAAATGTTTTCATTTACGAAGCATAATAAATAAAGAGTTAATGTATTGTCTCTGTTAGTTTTGGACGAGCGTATTGTTTACACAAAAATTATTAATCATTTAAAAGTACTAAACTGTAGATATACAGTCAATTCGCGATAACTCGAAGTCCAATAACTCGAATGTTACTATAAGACAAAGTTTTTATGAAATCCCCATCCCTTTGTATTTAATTGCATGCTAATTATGCTCAATATCTCGAAGCTAACTTCCTTTAACTCAAAGTTTTTTCAAAGATGACTTGAAATTTATTTTTATAAAACGGGAAATAAAAAAAAAATATTATTCAAGTGACTATGAGAGAAAAATTCATTCACCTTTACTTAGACCTCTGCACGGAGAACACCTGTTGAGCCTATATGCCATAAAGAAACTACAAATGCGAAAATGAGAATAGCTTGTTTTATTTTGTTGTACTGTACTGTTTACACTTAGACATGTTGTTGGACTACGAATCTGCTTTTAAACTGTCAAGTTGCCAAGTCAACCTACTGTACCTTTATTCAAAAGGCTGACCCCAGTTAAGATGCATTCCCCTTCATTCTTTAGTTCGATAATTTTCTGATAAGTTCCCGAGGAAGAGAAAAAGAGTTTTCTTAAGATATCTAAGCGAAAGCTTAAAACCTTGGGTTTGAGAATGTAAAGTAAATCTAATTTATAACATTGAAAGGAATCTAACAATCAAAAAGAAAGATAATGCATAGAAATATGGCTCCAAAAAATCTGTCAACGATATTAAAAGAGAAACTTCAAAAGCGGTACGATTTCATAAATCCGAATTTGAAACGTATGAAGATGTGCACCTTCCTGAAGAAGAATCAGCTCTATTCAAGTGGTTCCAGCAGTATCGAATTCGAAACCATGCCATTTCTATAAGTAGAAGTTTGCTGCGTGAGAAAGCAACGAACTTTGCTACATTACTGAATCCACCACGCCAGTGCTGGATGGTTGGAGAAATTCAAGACCAGACACAACTTTGTCTTCAGAATTCTTCACAGAGAAACTGCGCATATTGTGCTTAAAAATTTTTAGGTTCTGTAATTTTGTCTGTTATATGAACAAATTAATTTAAATATTCGATGGTTTTTAATATTAAAATGTCGAAAACCAAACTAAAAATAAGTCAAACGTCCGATAAGTCGAAGTTTTTCGTTGTTTTTTTAGATTCGAGTTATTGAGAATTGACTGTAATAAGTATTAATTATTTCTTTCAAAAAAATGGACAACAGAATTAATACAATATTTCTCATTGAATAAATTTAATTTTAAAAAATGCGTTAAATCTGAGAAATTCTTGTATTATTAATAATATAACGTTTCGTTTCATATATTTGACAAAATAGCTAGAGTGACAGATCTTTTGTTAAATCGTAAAGGAATTCAATAATGGAACACTTTAGAGCGAGCTTTAAACTAGCTAACATATCTGAGTACGTGATTAATAATGAAATAAATGCGATATTATAGGAAATAGGAATAAATTATTAATTAACTTTGACATTCGAGTCAACACGATACATGCCTTTATGGTAATAACTTATTAGAGCGATTCAGATTGTGAATATGGTAACTATTCTAATATTAAAATGGTTAGGGAATTGGGATTAAACTTTTGGAGCGCTATAAATTTATTTATAATTTGAAATTGAGGATTATGTATGATATTTATCTCGTAGTTTTAACTGACTGCGACTTAAATGGGTTTTAGGATGTTTCAAAAGGAAGTGACGCCGTCATTAGTGGATGTCCCAAATTTGGGTCTACTAGTCGCCTAGAAACTACAGGTGGTCTGATCTAATACAACTGAGCTCTAGTTAATTGCCAATTTACTTAAACTAGAGTATAATGAGACTACTGTTGCAAACACATGCGGATTTTCTAATTGCTTGAATCTTGGAATGCTTATACTCCGGAACGTCCTAAGCACGTACTACAGGACGAAGGCTATCAGTACTGAGTTGTAGGGTCAGTTTATAACTGTCAGATGAACAGAGTGAAGCCTTCAATTCTTGAAACAAGGATCCCAAATTCCCATGATACATTTAAAATAACGTATTGGAAGAAATCAGGCTTCTTTCAATAGCTTCACGTAAAACGTGTTTCTCGTTCATCGATGTTGAACCATGTGATTTGAGATTTTTGCCTCAGCATTTCCTAACGCAATAATTGGACTTGCTCTCTACAGTTACTAATTTCTGCTCTAAGGGTTGACCTATATCGTAGCTTATGTCGCGAAATGTCCGCCATCTTGCGGCTAAATGCTGCTTTCATCCTATGTTTGCTATGATAAAGTAGGGGAGACCGGGGAAAGTTGCTAGTTTTTTCAATATTTTTTTACGTTAAACTGTTTCAACTATTTACACGCGTGAAACTTTAAAATGCATCTAGATTGTTTAGCATTCAAAACATTTAAAAAAAAAACGATTAGAAGCCACTACTCCAAAATATTTCAAGTTTTTTGAATAGATGTAGATTGCAACAACTTACCCCACCACGGGGCATGTTGTTACAGTATATGGGGTTAGTTGTTACATGAGATATATTTTAGTAATGAAATGAATTTTAGACGTTTTCTGGTTTATTCTGTTAAATTTTAAAAATTCTTAACCACGTTAAAAATCAAAAACTTTTGGCTTTACAGATTTACTTCATTAATGACTTATTCTAATAAACTTATTATTGTCCGAATTACGAATTTTATAAGCATATAATTTATCAAACTTAGCCCATCTGTCACAATTACGACATTGAAGTCGTTTAGTTGGTTCTTTGGATTCTCTGTACGGTTTAGAGTACTCTATGCATAACTAGTCTTCATCATCTTCATCCGAAGGACGCACTGTTTGGACGCACCTTTTTTTTTTTTTTTTTTTTTTGCCTTTGTGTCTGTTGATTTCTTATCTGTTAGACACAATTTCCTTTTCACAGATTTTTTTTAACCCAGCTTCGGCTTGCAAAACATTTTTTACTGGTGTATCTGTTGAAGTGGCGCTGACCTATAATTTCCGCTTGCGAACCGTCTTCACTACCTGCAGCGTTGGAGAAAGACCTACATTCGAATAATACGTTATGTATTGTTATTATCATTGTTGTAATTATTATTATTACTTATTCAACCATACATATTAACAATAAATTAAAGCATAGAACGAAAGAGATCAGAATTATAATGATAATTATTATTATTATCGTCATCCAACTACAATATTTTATATGAATTAAATCAAGCAACAAGACAGATCAGAAATAATACTTTCCACCACTAGCATTTTTCACCTTACTGCAGAATCTCTCTAGCGTCATGAAATTCCTCGACTGCCTTTCGTAATTAACTACCTGCAATTACTTCTTTAGCCACATTCAGGTATGTTTCTTTAGGTGTTTTGCCCCCATTCTGTCTTGTTTTTATAGTCACATTTAAAAGGAAAAAATAATATTAAATCAAAACTTGCATGCGGTAAGTTGTTACTTATAACAACTAACCCCATCAAAATTGTACAATTTGCCCCATATGACGCCGTTTTAGTTCTTGGCACATGTTACTGGTATTATATCTTTGTACAAAACTTTTAAGTATGTTAGCACTTACCTAAAAATGTAGGCTTTCACGTGGTATAGAAATAAATTCGTTATCTTCAATGGCTTCGTCATTAATAGAAAAATAACAGCGGAAAGAAAAATTACTTCCAGACTCACAAAATCGTTTTCCTTGAGTACTCTCCGTGCTACTGACTGCAAGCCCTCCAGTGATTGTCAGGGAATGCAGATGGGTGAGTGTTATCATCCACTGCAAGGAAAATCAGTTTCTCCTGGTGGTTATTTTTAAATTCGAATGTAACAACTTACCCCATGTAACAACTAACCCCGGTCTCCCCTACCGTGTTTTGCTTCTTGTTTACTGCACTGTTAGCGTTTTCTTTTCAGTGGTTTTACAACACTTGCGTGTCAGACCGTTACCTTCGAAATACAGTGCGTTTCTTTCGACAGTAACGGTCTGACTCAGATCAGACATGCGATAGAGATTGTTTTGCCGCCGTGACTATGTACCGCCTTTTGACTTGATTTTCACAAGACATTCCATCTCACAACCAATATCAGAGCCTGATTATCGCACAGAGCATCTAGGCCTGGACCTGGGGCCCCATCTTCTTGAGGAGCCTCAAATTGCTCAAAGTTTTTTGCATAGCATTATTACTATAGGGTCATTCCATGTCAAGTGATCCAAAATTTGGGAAATTTTTTCCCTCACCCTTTTGTATTTCTTTGAAATTTGGCTCATCGATTGTACCCTTTGAGGTAATCAAAAGTCCAAATTTTTAGATTTTTATCTCTATTATTTTTTTATTTATGACACTTTGATTTTTCGAAAAACCCGCTTTTTCTCATGGATGCTTGAACATAAAATGGACGATAACTCAGCACCAAATATAGATAGAAAGACTTGGTAAAAAGCATTTTAAAGTACATTAGTTGCTGTTTAATGGGATATGCAACATGACTAATTTTTAAAAAATTTTAATTTTTAAAAAATAAAATTTAAATTTTAAATTTAAATTTTTCAAAAAAGGTATAATGAATTTTTTAAAAAAAATCTCAAAAATTTGTGTGTATTTTATCTTCATTTGTGCAAAGTTTCAAGTTGGGATCTCAATGGGATCATATTTTTATGAATTTTTAAATAAAATTTGACTTATGAAATATTGGCATTTTTCAGATTCTAACTAGTTAAAAATGGGGTTCTCTCACTGGGGATGGTCTAGTAAGTAGTAATTGATCATAACTATGCTTGAAATGAGCTGACGTGAATTGGTAAATTGGCAAGCACCCCCCCCCCCGCACCGCCACTTTTATTTATTTTTTTTCAAAATGTAAAAAATAAATAAATGAATAAAAAACCAAAATGAATTGTAAACTTATTAAACATTGGTAAATGTTCATCTTTAAAGTAAGAAAAAGATCCCCCCCCCCCCCCGGGCCACCACTTTTATTATTTTTTTTCAAAACTATACTGATGCTTTTTTTTTTCAGACCAAGCCTTTCTTTTTCAATCCGAACTTCACAAAGTGTACTTGATTATTTCACTATCTGATAAGGAAAGTTATGATTCATTTCGTCCCTTACCCCTGCACCAACTTACAATTTTGGATGGAGGAAAGAAATAGTTTGCCCCAAAATCACAGCAAAATGGGAGTGTTTCCCCCCATGTTGTTTCATTCTTTTTACACTAAACTAAAAATAAATCTAAGTGTCAGGTCATATGTCTGTCCGAATAAAACTGTCTTTCTACAACATTTGCAGTGCAGCTGTTTTTTTCTTTTCTTTAATGCTAGTTTTCTTTTAATTTCACTTGTAAACGAGAGCAATGCAGCGAGATCTATTTATACAAATATAAAAGCAGTTATAGATCAAACCAATTTTGCTAATTTGAGCATAACTTTCTTTGTTATTATGTTTCATTCCAGATTGCCCCCCCCCCTTCCCCCTACCGTTCCACTTTCCGAAAGAAAAAAAGCTGCAAATGAGTGGTTCTCTTCAGTTTTTCTGACTTCTAGTTTTTATGACCCCCCCCCCATTTATAAGCTTTAATCACTACTGATGTTTAGCTGCGTGCTTCCCAGTTTATTATGGTTATAACTCTTACGTGCCGGCTTTTTTTTTAAACACAGTTTTGAAAAAAAAAGATAAAAAGTGGTTGTGTGGCGGAGGGGGGGGGGGGGGTACTAATCTACAAAGTCATGTCAGTTCATTTCAAGCATAGTCATGATCAATTACTACTTACTAGACCATCCCCAGTAAAAGAACCCCGTATTTAACCAGTTAGAATCTGAAAAATGTCATTATTTTATAAGTCAAATTTTATTTAAAAATTCATAAAAATATGATCCCATTGAGATCCCAACTTGAAAGTTTGCAAAAATAAAGATAAAATACACCCAAATTTTTGAGAATTTTTTAAAAAAAATTCATTATACCTTTTCTGAGAAATATAAATTTAAAATTTAAATTTTATTTTTTTAAAATTAAAATTTTTTTGAAATTAGTCATGTTGCATATCCCATTAAACAGCAACTAATGTACTTTAAAATGTTTTTTACCAAATCTTTCTATCTATATATGGTGCTGAGTTATCGTCCATTTTATGTTCAAGCATCTATGAAAAAAAGCGGGTTTTTCGAAAAATCAAAGTGTTATAAATAAAAAAATAATAGAGATAAGAATCTAAAAATTTGGACTTTTGATTACCTCAAAGGGTACAATCGATGAGCCAAATTTCAAAGAAATACAAAAAGGTGAGGGAAAAAACTTTGGATCACTTGACATGGAATGACCCTATAAGAAAAATACACGTATTTTTAAAATAATAAATAAAAATAATAACTTGTTAATAGGCAAAAAAAAAAAACTTCCTTAAAGGAGAACTTTCATTCATTCTTCCAGTAGCAAATTTACCAAGTTACAATTATGAAAAGTCGCAAAGAGGCATGATATTTATCATAAATGCGCATGATATTTCATAGACAAAAGGTTCCAAAAATGCATTCTGACGGCCGTAAACCTGTAAATAAACCACTGCATTCCATTATAAAGTCTTCAGGAGTTCTCCAAATTACTGTGGGCCTAGGGCCTCACTTTTAGTTAGTCGGGCCCTGACCAGTGTTTCATGGACTTAGAATGTTAATCTCTTTTTCGGCGAGAATTGTACTTGTATAACTAGAGTTAAATAATCGCTAATGACTTACCGCATCTTGGGAGTATTTTGTCAGATTCAGTTTCATAATGACACGTGACAGTGAAGAATGGAGCTTCTCACTTTTTTTGTAAAATGGAATTTCAAAATATTCTCTTTATGAGAATATTTTCTCTGATTTTCCTCAACATTTTAAAGAGGTAACTTAGATTAATTGTAAGGCTTAAAGAGGCTAAGAACATAACTTAACGAATGTTCAGACCTCAGCTTTTTCATCCCCTCTGGCATTTGATATTTATGTTGCATTAAATGGAGAATGCTATCTACGTTTATTTTAGATCTGTAATCCTAAATATTTTTTTGGATCCGTTAGTGATCTCTCTTGAACAGCAATAATCTAATACTCTTCGCAAGTAGATATTGCTTTCAAAAGAAAAATGCCTACTACTACGTCTTAAAGGGTCAGACAGCTTTTTTTATGTCAATAACTGCACCTCATAGCACTATCAGGTACATCTTAAAAGAATATTTCTTTAAAATCTCTTGCATCAGGAACTATTCCAGTTTTAACATTACCAGTTTTTCAGGAATTTTGATGCATTATTTTTTCAGGGATTTTAACTAATTTTATTTTTTTATGTTTTTTTTACTGCTTCAGGAATTTTAAAATTAAACGTAAGCACGGACTAATGATAATATTTCAAAACTACACTTAGTCCTGTTTTTGTGCCGTAGACAGGAACCACATCGCATTAAAAAAAATCGCATTCAAAAAATCGCTTTCGCAACAAAAGTTACTGCTAAATCGCACAAAAAGACAGCTTAAAAAGGACCGCACAAAAACAGATTTTAGTGTATCAACAATTTAATTTTATAGCTGATGTGATTATGTGTGAGTTTGTTTGTTTGTTTGTGTGTGTGTGTGTGTGCGTGCGTGTGTGTGTCAGCAGCATTAGCATTTATGACTCACGCCGCTTGCAGCACATTATCTAGCTGGTCTGGGGTATTTAGATCATTAAATATACTTCATTTTATTTCATTTAATTTATACTATCTTGTTGTAGGCATTTATTGCAATGTTAGTGATAAGTTACCAACATTTTCAAAAGCTTACAAAATTGGATTATTTCAACAGAAGATAAATATAGTTGTAATAACACAATAGATTACTAAACAAAATTGGCAATTTAACTTAACTATATATTCAAATGAAAAAGGCTCCATTTAGCATAGTATGCTTTGTCAATAAATGCAAGACAGCTT
This sequence comes from Uloborus diversus, assembly GCF_026930045.1. NCBI lineage: Eukaryota > Metazoa > Arthropoda > Arachnida > Araneae > Uloboridae > Uloborus > Uloborus diversus. The sequence goes on along the minus strand of NC_072735.1, from coordinate 135,968,796 downwards.
AAATGATTTGTAGTTTAACTGAATAAAATCATGGAAGAATAATACTTTTAAAATAAAAAAAAGAATACCATAAACCAGATAAACTTATTCCTCAAGCGAATTAATTTTTAGTTTATTAAAATTCCTGACATTTTTACTATCCTCACAATTTATGTTTCACAATTATAATTTTAAAAAAATACATAAAAGCAGGAATATATTGAATTATTTTGTAATGTAAAATAGTTTATTTTCCTATTTAAATTTCTGAGAACTGCAAAAGAAAACGACGAAGTTCCAATAATAGTTAACATAAGTCGTTCTATTCTGCTTGACTTAAATTTATACATGAAATTTCCAAGACACGGTGCCTGCTGCAATGTTTACAGAAATGAAAAATATGTTTAAATTTTGTTTGAATATTATCCATAACTATGATTTAATCCTACCTTATCTAACTAATAACTTAATTCGAAAAAAATATGCATTTTATAGTTATATGATTTCAGAAAGAGAAAATTATTTTTTTAATATATTACTTTGTGATATGAAAATTAATTCAGACATTAAAATATTTAACTTAAGCTTACATCATCATTTCAAAACCATGATTTTGCATTTGTTGTAATTGAGTTAAAGGTAATTCATCAAAAATGAAATAAAGATATTTTATGCTAAAACATTGATGAATAAGAGTCTTGTTTTAAGAAATTTTACCTTATGCTTTCAGTGTACATAACCAATTTTCTGACCTCCGAATTTCATTGCGCATATGAGGCAGTGAGAAGCAAAGGGATGTAAGTGGGCATTTTCAAGTTTTGAGTAAAACGCGTTTAAACATAAAATCCTAGGTAGGCTTTCATTGAATTTTTTTCTAAATCATGCTGTATAGCAGCAACTACCAGGAATACTAGTACCATCTCTTGCCCCAAGACAGAGGAGAGGTTCACCTACCATTTCTATTGGTTATCTCCAAATTTTTCATTTTGCCACTTACATCCCTTTGCTTCTCACTGCCTTATATAAGTTCTTTTGATTGATATGAAAATTAGTGCTTTTTATAATCTATAAGTAGGAGGCATTTTGAAAGTCCATTGTATCTAACGTATGTTTTGTGTGTGTGTGTATGCGTAGAAAACAGCATTTATATTAGCCAAACTAAACAAAATGAGATGGTCTGGTCATCTTCTGAGAATGGAAAATGATAGAGCTGCATTGAAGGTCTTCAATGCAGTCCCTTTTGGACAGCGACCAAGGGGTAAAACAGAAAAAGAGATGAGTCTGCTGTGTGGATACTGATTTTGATATCATTAAAATCAATAACTAGAGGTCAACGGCAAAGAGGCGGACAGCCGGGCGAAATCACCTAAAAAAGACCTAGGCCCACAACGGGCTGTCGAGCTAATTATGATGATGAAACAGTTCGATTCTATGTTACGAATTTATAAGAGGATAGGCAGAAAATAATTTCTGCCCCCTTCTACTCCTCCCCCCTCAAAAAGAAGTTAAAAAAACTTTTGTGACATATGTTAATTCAATTGGAAATAGTTTTTTTTTTTTTTTTAAGCATTGTCTCACACCAGCAGTAAAACGCTGGTACGGATTCGGTCAGATAGAATTATACTAAACTAAAAAATCGCCCGTAAAGGTACGACGGGTAACATTGAACGAAATTCCACATTTGAACGACTCAACTGCCTGTTCTTTAATGCAATTGCGTTGTACTTTAGAGAACGAAATTTTAATCGTCATAGTTACAAATCATCTGCCGTTTAATTTAAATCATTTTTTTCAGGCCTTCACTTAAACGAACTTTACTTAAAAAAATTTTTTTGTATAAAGTTAAGTTTTTTTTTCATTACAAAACACCTATATAGATGAATTTAAACTGCAAAATTTCCGGATTCTCAATTCCAATAATTTAAGATTGATATGAAATAAAAATGCGTAACGTTATGCAAGGTAAATAACCTTTGCAAAATCTACTTGTTAATATCGGCCATAAAATCTTTATCTTTATTACCGCATCCTAATCTCTATTTCTTTTTTAGGAGTAGGCCTCGTACTTCCTATGATAGAAACACATCAGTCATAGAATGACTGGTGCAGGTTTCTTCGATATTTTCATTTTATTTGTAGAAACGAGAAACTCAACGAGTGGGATCCTTTCGCAATACGTAATTGCGAAAAACGTGATTTGAATTCAAGACGTTGAAATTCAAATGACTGCAGGATGTTTTTTTTTTTTTAAATTTTATACTCAATTTGTAGTGTCTGATTGTTTAAAATCATTTGCTTATCTGTTTACAGAATTGTGCTTTTACTTCTTTGTTCATATGTTTAAAAGTCTTAGGGTGAAAATTGCAAAATTTTGGGCCCTTCCCATAGCAATGTAGAAAGAGCTCTGTGACGTAAGGTTCAATTCTTCCCTCTGACAAAGCTCTTTACTCTTCCTTAAAAAAAATGGAAAAAGTAGGATAACGGCACAAGTCACAGGCATGCTTAAGACATCGCTCTCAGACTAACTCAAATTTCTGAGTCTTTTAATGTATTTAGACTTTTAAAACTATTTTTCTCTCATGCAAGTACATCTCATCTAACGTGTGGCTGCTTCTGGATTCTTTGAATTTGTTTATTCTATTTTTATTTTCTCAAATTCGAAAAAAGGTCCGACGACCAACAGACATCGAAAATTCTGATGATACCCAGAAACAGATAGGATAGGAATGAACATAATTCCTCTTTTTTCTTCAAAATGTGCAAAAGTTCTTTATCTGAAACATTATTAAAATTCAAGTAAACACGAAACATCGGCAAGCCTCGTGGTGGTTGTTCATAACCTTCCACCACTGCCTTAAAAATACCAACTAGCTCATAAAATTCACTCTATCACAAGATGGTTGCACCGTATTCAGGGGTCGCAACAACATCAGTTTTACCCGCCTAAAATTATTATTGTTTAAATCCAAACTGTCTTAAATCTGACTGTCTGTTACTAGTCCCGTTAAACTAAATTTTATCGGTAATAAGAAGAAAATTTAAGATACACTTCCTAAAAAAAATTTTTTAACAAGTTTTCTCGGCGAAAATATTAAAATCTTTCAGTTACTTTAGTTAAGCTTCTTTCTTTTGGTGAATTCGTCATTAAATTTAAAAAATATATATATTTAACAAGATACAAACTACGGTTAATGCTTTATGGTTACAACTATGTGTGAGACGCAAAGCTAATATGGTTTCATTTAACAATCTTAAACTACATGAACGCAAATACATATATGTAGTTTAAGCAATAAAAGTGTGTACAAATATATTGACACATACCTCAAAAAAGATCTACTCCAAATAAATTTGATCACAAAATTTCTGTAACAGGCTGAGAATGATTTGATCGAAATAAATTATAAAAATGGATGCAGAATTTAATTATCTTTCAAGTAAAAATGTAAATTTCTCTTAGTCAAATATTGTGACCAAAATTACGTTTGTTAAAGAAGTAGTTTTTTTTAAATCGTTTTGTGTGTATTTTAATAAAGCTTTTATTATAATAGTTCTTCTACAGCAAAGAACGATCAATTAAGAGTATTTTTAAAGCAAAACTAAAATCTCTTCATTCTTAAAAAGTAGTTGAGAGGCATAACCAATAAGGATTGTCGAGAATTTATGTCGTAGATATAAAAATGCTAATATGGCTTAAGTTTCTACTGCAGATAGGTTGAAAAATGCAATTTTTCTTGGAAGGATTTAATTTGCCACGCGAAAATTTTTTTCTTGGTAAATTAATTTGAAATTTATGTAGAACCGAGTGAGTTTTTTTTTTCTTTTGTAATTATTGACAACAGCTTAAATCTAAAATTAAATTATATTTATAAAAATTATTTACCATGTTTAGATTTTAAAGGACATCCATTCAAAACAAATTAAGAAAAAAACAAGCGTTTATCAGAGCTGTAAATATATGCATGAAACAAAAATCTAACCTCTTTTGCTATTTGAAACTTAAAGTATTAATAATGGATTTAAAGCGACACTAAGAACTGCCTAAACTATCTCAATGTTTTTTTAAAAACATGTAAATTGATGCAAATAATGAAATGACGCTACTTTTGTGTTTAAATCTTATTTTATTGCACAGTCATGTTAAAAAACGAAGAACTCTTAACTTCTCGGCTTTTATAAGTGCTAAAAATGAAAGAAAGATGTCATACAACATGGAGTAAATTCGTCTTTAAAATGACCCAAACTATTTTTTAAGGGCCTATGTACAAAGTGAAATGAACAAAATCTCTGAATTTTTCAATATGAACCCATATTTCTTACTACATTAATGAGTTTTACGGATAGAATCAGCTAGAGTACCAAATTTCATTCCATTCCGACAACTAGAACAAAAGATATTAGCGAAGTTTGATTTAGGGACCACCACCTTATTTAAACGAAGCACTTTCAAGGTCAAAGTTTACCGAGCAATTTCGAGCCGTTACGAGTTTACTAAGTTTTCTATTAAAAAAAAAATGCAGCTACTAGCAAAAAAAAAAAAACATGCAGTAAGTAAGGAGGGTTCATGAAATTGTGAGTTTGTGATCCCGAGGAAAGAAGGGATCACTCAAAGTGTGGCATTACGCATTTTAGTTGAAATAAAATATATATATATATATATATATATATATATATATATATATATATATATATATATATATATATATATATATATATATATATATATATATATATATGTTTATGTAACGTAGCGTGACATGTGATAAGAGGAAGGTTAGAGAAGGGTGAAGTGTGACACTTTGCGACAAAGGGGGGTCTTTTTTTTAATGAAACACTATTTATGGACAATCCATTCAAGAGGCTTGCTCACTTTTTTACCCATTATTTAAATAAAACCGTAAGTCTTTAACCATACATGACTATGAATGTAAGTTTTGTTTTTTAAAAATTAACACCTGCAAAAAAGCATTCTAACTAATGAATGTGGATTTTTGTCTGTTAATATTAGAGAGCTGCCGAATTAACTTCAATTGTATATATCACGTCCATCTTTCTGAAAAAAGGGCAATAGTTTAACTAAATTGAATGTTAGGAGATGTACTATGTGTTATTTTGAAAATCATTCGAAATGTTAAACAAGTGTTCCCAACGCTCAAACAAGGTGAAAATATTGATGACAACTACACTTTAAATTCTTAAAATAAAATGTTCTGCAATAAATGTTTTTTTAAGCTTTGTTTTATTATTTTTTCAAGGGTATAACTTCCGCAATCATTCCCTTAGTCATTTATAAATATCCTTATTTATTACACTAACGCACTGTACTCGGGTTATTAAACCGATATTACTTTTATTCCCTTGAGATTTCTATGTGTAAAATCCCTCTAATGCGGACACTAACGGGACAAGTTTTTTGTCCGCAATAGAGAGGTGTCCGGCAGGACAGGGGTTTAATAATGTTATTTGCATTGGAACTGGGGAATTAAAAATTGTCCACATAAGAAGGGCGTCCGCCTTTGAGGGGTGTCCGTTAAAAGGGGTTTTGCTCTATTTGTTGAACATTTAGCGAAATAAAAATATATATATATTTGTTCAATTATCTCAAACAAAATGTTTGTTCGAGGAATTCTATATTTCTACATTTATATGTTCAACTAGAGTCTTGCTCCTCACTCTTTAGATCTTAAAGATAATTTTTAGCATTAACTTTTTCTTCCCTAACAAACTTTAAAATATTTGTTGCTCAAAGAGCACATTTTCATCTTTTTTATGTGTTGTTGTAATTCAAAGGAATGCATTGAAACAAAACAAGTCACCCTTTCTTCAGAACTAATCTAGCTCAATTTTTGGTGATCATATTGCCTTTCGCTTACGTCAATGTGTTTAGCTCCCTGGTTAAAATTATTACAGTACAGTTTATCCGCAACAACTACGTACTAAAAGCAAACCTGATAATCCGAGTGATATGGGAATAAAACAAACCCTTAAAAAGGTAGACTTGCCGCTCATTACGACAACAAACCAAGTTTTGTAACAAAATTGGGTTTTATTGTTTAAAAGGCATTAAAGAGTAGTAAAACGTATTTTCACGACATTTCTTAACACGGATTTTATTCCCTGTTCTGGTTCACACCGAACTGTTCGAATGGCCCGAATTGTTCAAATTTGAATTTTAGGCAAAAATGGTATAAAATGATTCTTTTATCTCTAAATAGTCGTCTCGATTTTAGTGTCATTAGAAAGCCAGGGACAAATATGCCTTGAAATATATTCTACTTACGGTTTTAAAAATTCCAACGGCCTGTATTAACTAGGAAAAAAGGTTATAAGCAAAAAGTAGACCGTGCAACAATAGGCGATACACCTAGTAAAATTTAAAAAAATCGAATGTATTGTTTTCTTATTGTTTGTTCTTGCGATCACTCTTTAAATTTATCTATGCCTTGTAGTATTTTAAAGCCTACAATATTGATCGGATAATCCTGAGATTTGGATAAACGAAAAATGAATAAACGTGGTTCTACTGTATTAAAATGCAATAAATTATTTTATAATCTCAAGCATTTAAATTTTAAAAAGAAATTGTAATTGAGAAAGCTTTTCATTTGGTTTGTCGACTTCAGATTTTAAAGAGATCTGTTGTTTTTTTTTTCTCCTTTTATTAAAAGTGCATCTCAAAGGAAACTTTTATTATTATTCTGGGAATAAGGATATAAAAGTATATTAATGAATCTTTGTGAAACACTGAAAAGAAATGGAAAATGTCCAAGTTGAGATATTACATAGAGTTTTTTTTTTTTTTTTTTTTTTTTTTTGTAAGTATGACAAAAATTATGCAATAGAAAAATTAATCAGAAATTAAATTTAAATGAATGCGCGCAACGGCGTAGTTTGCTTAAAACTACATTAATATTGAAAAATAACTAAAAAATACAACTAGGATGCAATATATGATTTGTCGTTACATGATTTCAGGAAAATTTGTTCAACGAAGGTGTTTTTCATTAAAAAAAGTACAATGGCATTAGTATTTTTTACGAGAAGTTTTTTACTTTCTTTTTTCAACATCATGAATATTATCTATTTTTTAACAATTATTAACCTTTTTAGGTACATATTTTTAAAATATACACACTTAAATTAGAATAAGTAAGAAAACATCGTATCTTTAAAATACACTTATGAGTAATAAACAATTTAATTCTCAAGTGATGAGACAGAAATCGTACTTTCCATACATGTTTAATGTAAAATCGAGGTTTCTTTTCATTTTTTTTTAAACTTTTTGTTTGACTACAATCAGTATTTGTTTAAAATATTACAATTCTAATTTAAAATCAATTTGAAGTCTATAAACTTGTTTGAAAAAGTACGCTTAGATCATTTTACACTCAACAATATCCACCTGTAAAAACCTGCAATGTAGAAATATCTTACTTTTACGATATATGTTGCCTATTTCAAAAGCAATAAATAAAAGTATTTGATCTTCGACTTAAAAATACTTTCAAAACGAAAACAAGAACAACCTAGATGTGACAGAAATCGATATTTTATTAAATGTTGATGCCGAAAGGAAAATCCCAGATGTCACCTAGAGCATCAAATGACCTTTAATAAAGTCATCCTCATCACTTTAAAAAAGGAACTTCGTATATCTAGTTTATGGGGGAAGGATGAAAGAAATTGATGTTCTTTCGCTACTCAATCTGTAATTGTTTGACAAAGAACGACATATGCTTCAAACGAATTTAATACTACTAGGATTTAAGAATTTTATTCAATCTGATCTTTTGTGAAGACTTTATGAAAGGGATTCTTTCTTTTTTCTTCTTTTTTTGTGTGAGAAGAAAATAAAGGTGCAATCAGATACGAATTCAGATACTCATTCTTACCTAATGTATTTTTTTTTCAACACTCTGACGAAAGAAATGGTGCAATTTTTAAAAACTAATTTATTTCAGGTCAAAAAATATTTAAACACTAGTGTGCAACGGTTGTCTCAAAACATTTTTTTCTATGTATTTCATTTGAATACACCCAAACCTGTCTTTATGCGGTAAAAAGGGACCACATAAAAAATCGCATTTAAAAAAAATATTCGAAACTTCACGAGTAGCTATAAAAAGTTATTTTCGCAACTCAGTTAAAAAATATTTTTTTTATTCCGTGAGACTTTTTTTATGGAACCGCATAAAAAAAAGTCTCACGTAGAAAATAACCCAAAAACTTACGAAGTAACTTGGAATTGCTTCTTTAAACATAAAGTAAACCAAGTGATGAAAACTTTGCTGAGTAGTCGGACAAAATTTATTTTTGGAAGGTCACAGAGACCTCCCATCGGGGTGTCCCTGTCGGTACTTAATACTACTATAGTACCTCACGCTCGTTTTATAAATAATTTCGTCAATTGACTCCCAATCTAATTGAAATTTTCAAGTACCGCACAAAAAAAAAATCACACAAACAAATTACACAAAAAAAGACTGCACAAAAACAGGTTTGAATATACTCTTCTTTTCGTAGCGGTGAATGTAGCCAAAAGTGAAAACTATTAGTTCATAACCTGAGTCTTTTTGAATGCCCCCCCCCCCCCCCACACATACGCACTTTTTTTTAACTTCATTGCTTAACCCTGAAATTACACATTGTTATTTTTTTGAACTTAATTTTTATTTTACTAAACAAGTAAAAATGGTTCATATTTACTACTCAATTGCCGTTCTTTGATTAAAGTTAAGAATTGTTTCAATCAATTCTCCATAACTTTTTATGGCTATTTTCATTACCAAATTAGATGAAATAAAAGAATTGAAAAAAGGGTGTTATTAAGTTTTGTTTATAACTAAATTAACTACTCATTTGTTAAAATGAAATTCATTGTATCAACACAAAAATTTTTATTAGTTTTGCAGATTTAAAAAAATATTTTTTTTTCCTCTTTTTCTCTCAAAGCTAGCGAATAACGTAAAAAAACTATCAGCATTGTCAAAAATCTTTCACAAAATATCCTTTATTTGGTTAGGTCCTGACTTTTCTTAAGCTTTCTTATTTACACGTATCAGTTATGTGTGATAATCTCTTTTCGATAAAGAGATACAAACGTGAGGATCTCAGGGGATTATCTCGCATTATTATCGTTACTAACAACGATTATAAAGAGAGAAAGTGCCTTCTTTAGCAAGTGGGCCCTTTTCTTTCCGGCGGACAAGTAAATAATGTCATTAGTAAACAAAAGATTAATTTGTTGCCATGTAAGCTCAGATAAGTCATTTAACAAAAGCAATTAGCCTGGTATCTTAGTCTTGTCGTTATTTTTTGAACGTGTATTGTTACATTAAAATGAAGTTTTAGAAGAAGATAACTACCTTTAGGCATTATCTAAGTAGCATGTGTTGTGTTTATTTTATAAGTTAACCATTAATTAATAAATTGATATTTTACCGAGAAGATAATTTATTATTTTACTAATAATATTAAAAATCTGTTGAAAATATTGTTTTTTTTTTTTTTTTTTTTTTTTTTTTTGAGAGAGAGAGAGAGAGAGAGGGAGTATTGTTGAAAATAGTGCTTTACATATGTTTCGCTAAATGTATATCTAAGTAGCATTTTTTGTTTTTGTTTTATATGTTAACCATTAATTAATAAGTTGATATTTTACCGAGAAGATAATTTATTATTTTACTAATAATATTAAAAATCTGTTGAAAATATTGTTCTTTTTTTTGAGAGAGAGAGAGAGAGAGATAGAAGGAGTATTGTTGAAAATAGTGCTTTACGTATGTTTCGCTAAATGTATATCTGAGAGGTATTAAAATGTTATGTTAATTTTTTATAATTATTTGCAAGATACGCTACAGGGTGTTTCTTCACACAGTCTTTCGTTGTAACTTCACAAAAATAGGAAACATATTAAGGTATTTATTTTTTAAAAATTAAATTTGTATTTTAAAGAGGAGGCTAGAATTTGACTAAGCTAATGTTGACAAGAATGTTGATTTATTTCAGAAAATACTATTTTATTGCTGGGTTTAAAAAAGAGTGATTTTGAGATCAATTGATATTTCGATGGACGACTCTTATATGTTATATATAATAATTGCGAGTTATTTAGCTCTTTATGAGGTTTGAAATATTAACGGAAAAAGACTTAAAACAGGGCAAAAACTTTTAAATTTGAGATTTAGAGACATTCAAATCGATATTACATTGAATACATTTTATGAATTAAATGGCGCATTTGAATTTCGTGGAGTACAGTGATGAAGTTCGTTTTTTTTTTTTTTTTTTTTTTTAATATTAATATTACGTTAATAAAGGAAAAAGTTGCAAAACAGAGTAATAGTAATTTTTAACTGTCACATTCACCAGCATATTTGAATCTTTGACAGACACCCGAACGACCAAAAGTTTTCCTATTGGTTAAAAAAGGTTTCGGTCTGCAGTTTGGGTGTCTGACAGAGAAGTGAATCGGTTGGTGAATTATGATTTGACGTAATAGGATTTTGCTACGTACTATGCTTTGATGATTTATAAAGTTAAGGGAAGACAAACTACATGACGAATCCTTCAAGAAACAATATCATGCATTGGCATCCAAGATAGTGTTATTAAAGTTATTGAAATACTTTCACAGTGGTAAGAAGATTCACTGGTTTATGCAATTAGACAAACAAATATTGACGCTTTGAGTGATGTCATAGCTCCCCCCCCCCATTTCATTTCAAAAAAAGAAAGTCGTCAGTCACTTGAGAAGGTGCTTTTATAAAATGGATTTTATTCAAGTTAGTTGTAGCATATGTTAGAACTTATTTAGATACAATCACTGATTTCAAATGTTTTATTTTAATACTCTCACTCATAAACTTGGATCTATTTGATTTTTAAAATTCATGATAATACAAAAAAAAAAAAACCTATAACATATTTCTAAAGTTCTAAAGTCTTTTCTTTTGAAGAAAATTACAAAAACAGTGATACAAAATAAACATTTTTTTCTGACAAAAACAAATTATAACATAAAAGTGATATAAAGTCAAACGCTCATCTCTTAACTTTTTCAAAGTAATGCAAAAAAACATCATAACATTATTTCATATTTTTTTGAAATCACAATCTACTAGGCTTTTTCATAAATACTGCCATTTGAAAAACCAATCTCGATTTGCAAAATGTAGCGCCAACTGGTTATTACATGTCAAATATCCGAATCTATACAGGGCTAAGAATTGACTAAGCTAATTTTGACAAAAATGTACTAAAATAGATTCATTTCAGAAATAATTACTTTGGTGGTAGCATAAAAAAGGCATTTTAGAAAGATAGATACTTCGATATAGACGGCTCTTATAGGTTTTCTTTGACCATATTTGTTTTCTAGTCAGTAATTATTTCGTACCATTTAATGATTATTTATACTAAATAACGGTAGCATTCAGAATAGAAGAAGTTCCGATAAAAAATGCCCAACGTATTTCAAAAACAGTTTTGGCTAGATAATGTTGTCCTATATAACTGTGCGTTGCATTTTTTTCCAGTGCTTAACAAGACTATGGGGGAAAATGTTTCTTTGAAACCAAATTTCTTCTAAATGATGCTTAGGATTTATTGACGATTATTAGTGTGATTACTTCGGTATACCAGATTAGGGATCGGTCCAGTTTGGTTTACACTGGTGGTTTCCATGATCAACTGGGTCTGGAATGAGGTGCACTTAGCCTTATCCTAAGCTAGGTAGGTTAGGCGCGAGATATTTAGGCAGGGAGTTTGTTTATATTTTTTAATTTGTTTTAAGAACCATATTTAACATTTTTAAGCTTACATCTATAAAATGAAAAGACGCAAAGATATTTGTATGAAGACAATTTCCGTTCGTAATAATCGGAATTACTTTGAAGTTTTCGTAACTTAAGCTAAACAGTAATTTGCTAACTTTATACTTTTAATTATAAAGGAAATATGCATTAAAATACCGTGAAAAGTTCCTAACATCAACTTAACTCTGAAGTAGGGGGATGAACTAAATTATGTATTTAAACAATTCAAATAAAGCTGCACTGTTATGACCGTATAAAAATGAAAAGGTTTCGGCCAAGACTAATAACGTTAAAATAAAACATGTTCTATAACACGAGTGGAAAAATCAATTAACTTTCAGCTGTGGTTTTATGTCCCAAAGATGTTTGTTTTAATGTGGAATGGATTTTTTTTTTATTGTTATATAGCAAATAAAACGGAAAACCACAAAATTGTTGCAATTTTTTTTTTTGTCAAATATTGCATAATATGTATTGGTGTTTTTTGATTAAATTGCAATAACCACGTTGTGCTCCTTCATTTCAAGAAAATCTTTTAGTAGAAACAACTGCAAAAGATGTTCTTCAAAAGAAAATGTAAAACATTTCAGAAAGGGCTCAAATATACAATGCGATAAATAATGCATTGCATTTTCCAGTTGTTCCTATTTTAAACCATATATTTTGGTCTCAGTTTTTCTTGAATTTGAATGCACCGATTTGAGGAACAAGAAATAGGTAAATAACATTGTTCATTTCTGAAGAAAAGCCATTTTGATGTGAATTTTTCTAGTACATGGTTGTTATGGCGCTTAAGTTCGTTTTTTTTTCATTGAAAAGCTTTCTTTTAGGAAAAATTTTTAGAGTTGGGCAATTATGCTTAAAATGGTAGTTCTTACATAAGAATTTATTAGCATGTTTGTTAAAAGCGCGTTTTGAAGTTGAAAAAAACTTGTGCACAATTTTTAACTAAAGTTATTAGATTTTTGCACAAAAAGCTTGTAGTTTTTTTCATGAACAAACATGTATGGCTTATTGTAAAAGGGAATAATTTTCTTATAATTATTGTATAAAAAAAAATTCGTAAATGTATCCGTCAGAGAAAAAAATACAAGTATTCAGCAGCTATTTGTCATTAGTTATTTTTCATTAGAAAAGTGAGTTGCTTCGCTTTCATAACAAATGGTGTACCTAAATGCGATAACACTAAACACACACAAAAAAAAACGTGTTTTAAAAATATGGAATTTCACCTCTGTGATAAAGAGCGGCATAAACTTGAAAAATCTTTTGCATAAAAAATATTCTTAAACTCAACCAATGTATAATAAAATGTATTTATAAAGTCCTAACTAACACACATTTTCTGTGACACGCTTTTTCTGGTAGTTATTGCAGATCATCTCCTTTTGATTCACAAAAAGTGCTAACTAAATTTAATAAAGTAATCGAAGTGAGAATTATCTTTATAGCAGAAACTACCAATATTTTTAACGATAATTTCGTGACAACTTTGAAATTGTGTCGAAACAGAATAATTTTCAATCAGTATTCATAAAATTTGCTCAGCTTAAAATACGCGCAAATCAGTGATGCCAAAGTTCAAACCAGTACCCGTACTGGCGACACACCAATGTACCGGTTTAAAGAATGTACAGATTAGTCCGGAAATGGGAGTAACTCTTTTTTGTTTTCAGCATTATGTTAGTTACGGTTGCGTATCTGTTATACACAGTTACCTTGAACTCTTAAGAGTCATATTTCAGTGGGAAAGTAATGAACCGTATTTGCAAAAATGATGTTTTGTGAAATTTGAATTCAGTCGACTCCCACTACAACGCGATCCGACTTACGCGAAAGGACTAGAGCGCGAGTTTTTCTAAGAGTAACGAATTTTGGAGCTAACGCGAATTCCTCGTCGACAACGCAATTTTGTTTTCTGGAAGGAAGTATCGGCTTCGTTATTGGCTACTAAATATTGATTTTGTGAATGTTATTACATCCCTTTAGCACCACTGACAGCAGCGAGAGTTCTCATACCAAACTAGTCTACGTATCGCGTTGTTAGTGCATCAAATAACCACTCAGCATGTTTTATTTATTTTATTTTTTCATTCTAACTATGAAAGTTGATGAAATAGAATACCACCTTCGTGCGCTGTTTCATCCAAAGTTTGAAGATGACAAGAAAAAGAAACTTCCTGCCCCCTCCCCCCTAAAAAAAGTTAAGATTCTCGATATGCTTGACCAACTACAAAACGTCGACAGTAGCACAAAAATAAGTATGAGCGAATATTTTATACGTATAATTAAAAGTCAAAACAACAGAACTTAGACTTTAGAACTTAGTTTCAATATTGAATTGCAGAGTAGTGTCTAAGCACAGTAAATACGTATTATGAAAATGGAAGCTGCTCTTGTACTGTGGATTAAAGAGTTTAAGAAGAGAGGCAGTTGTCGTAAATGGAATCGTTGTAAAAGACAAGGCGAAGCAACTGTATTTAAAAATGTATTGAAAAAGAAAGCAGAAATCATCACCATCTTTATTTTTCAACTCATGAATATTATTACTGTATCTACTGTATAGTACTACTATAGTGCAACATTTTACTATTACTAAATACTGTGCGTGCCTTGTTGTTTTGTTTTATGTTTTCCCCTTCCATTGATCATTCATTTTGTGCAACTTAAAAGGTATTTTACGTGAATAAAACGACTTAAAAAAAAAAACAGTAAAAGTTCAGTTTTTATGGAAGAAACTGTAATGTATAGTTGAGGAATACTTACAACAGTTTAAGGGGTGTTTAACAGTGTCTAAAAGAATTTGGTATGTTTTCAAAAAATTGTATACGTACATTTCTCTACAACGCAAAATTTCGACTTACGCGAGGAGTCTTCGAACGCATCCCTCGCGTAAGTCGGGACTCGACTCTATATGAATTTTAAATTCCATGCTATCAATGCGCAAATGTTTAAATTTGACGTTTTTTTTTTTTTTTTTATCGGATACTAAACAAACGAGCATTTACGATAAAACTAATATCCAGTAGATGGCAAAATTGTAAAAAAAAAAGAAAAGAAAAGAAAACATGCTGCAAAATACGTGCCGCAACGCTGCTGAAACGTCAAAGCATCTCAGAGACCGAGAGCATAGAGCAGAATTCATCAATATTAGGACATGGATCGTGATTATACCGATGTTCGTGACTCTTAAAACTTTATGATAACTGTGTGTAAGAAACAAGCAACCATAACTAACATTTAAGAAACATAATAGGGTGATAAGCCCACTTCATGACAACTCTGTACAAAAATTATGTTAGTGTGATTTTTAACGTTAGGTATATCAGTGCTGTTAATTAGACGAACATTGTATTTTGAGAGTAACCTCATCACCCATCATTGTATTTTAATAGTTAATTTTCTTCACCTTCCGTACTCCCTCCCCCCGAAATAGTGAAATAGTGAATACATACGTTGAGAGTACGTTGGCTCTATTGCTATACTTGAAGCTTAACACAAAATCGGCACTAAAACTAGAAATTTTGCTTTAAAAAAAAAAAAAAAAAAAAAAAAAAAAAACACAGAACTCATTAATAAATTAGTCATATTAAGTTCAATATGTGTTTTAAATCGCTGGTACTTGTGTATCCTATTTATATTTAACGCACACCCCAAGTTGAGAGAGAGTGCTCTTTAAAAAAATCTAGTTTTTACTTTCAGCTCAAAGCTCAAAAATCCAATTGCCCATATAGCAATTTAAGGCCTCCTTCTCATGAGGTCAACTTAGTTGAATCAACTTTCCAACGGACGGTTATCAGGATGTGTAACCAGATATTACAGTAAAGCAATCGCCCGGCATCCTTCACGACACGCAACTTATCAGACATGACAAGCCCATGTGACGCTACCATTTTCATACCGATTATTTGAATCAACTTTTTAGTTAATTCAAATCTTCATGACATTGTCAAGCGTTTGCGTTACTCACCAGTTGACAGTTGAGTCAACTCGGTTCAGTTTTAACAGCGTTGTGAAGCAGCTACTAGAATAAATTCAACTTATTGGAAGAAAAGTTAATTCAACTAGTGTTGTCTCATAAGTAAAGACTTACGAAAAAGTCAGTCAACCAGTTGACACGCATATTCGTCGAAAATTGATTCAACTAACCGTCTTGTGTGTAGCTGGCGTTGGTGACGAATTAGTTTGCTCATAATTTGATTTCCCACTGAATTTTTAAGTTCTAGGACAGTTCATCGATATCGTGTGCAGTTGTAAAACGATAATAAATCCTAAAATATTAAAGCGTCTTTAAAGAAAAGGGTGTAATCTAAGGCAATATTCAAATTTAAAAGAATGAAATTGAATAAGTGTTTTTTATTAAAATTTATTTTATTTAAATAATAAATACATCAGTATTTTGTTTAGTTTTACAAATTTTTTTTTAGCTGAAATTAAAAGGAAAAAATACACTGTTGCAATACTTTTAGGACTGTTGATTTAACCTGTTGAAAGGAGGGGGGATGATATTAGTACTTTTGGGATATGAAATGTGGCACTCAAGAACGGCAGAAAACTCTAGTGAATAATTTAACTGATAACAGAAAAAAAAGAAAAAATATATATCTATTGAAAGAGTATAATTAAAAATTTCCTTGATTTCGGAAACATATTTAAGCTTAGATTTCTACATGCCAGGTAATTTTGACATACACGTGTTTAGAAAGAAAGATAACGACTTCAACACATTAAAAATTCATAAATCATACTGCGACAAGTGTTCAGACAAGTTGGGCCAGCTGCTTTTGAGCTCTTTTAAAAGAGATATTGGGACAGTCTCTTGTAACGTCAGATACAGAAAGATAAATGTGAAAAGTTGTTAGATCAATACTCCGAAAACAAATGCTGGGTTTAACATAACAACGACTTTTTTATAACTCTTTCATAAAACTGCAACATTTTCCAAACCAACCCAACGTAACTGATGAACCTGTGTGGTTTTTTATATTTGTTGTAGTATCTTAAAGCTGCTAGAATGGCAAATAATGATCCATAGAAATGAATCTCATGATAATAAATTTAACACATAAGTTTCTGGTAACGCTTTACATTCTGGTTTACAAGAGTAACTTATGTTACTCGTTCCTTTATTATGCATTTATGTTTCCTTATCAATTTTTCGATCTTTAAAATTGCGTATTGTGTCAAATTGTTGGGTCTGAAGATTCTCAAACCTATCGGTTTATAATTGGCAGATAGTGGGTGACGTTTTCCATGTTCATCTGCATGATTTTCTTTGGAAAATAGTGAACCATTTCTTTGTTTGGTGAGTTAACCAAAATTTATCATTTTAATGCTGGAAGTCTTGAATCACTTTCAATGCGGGGAATGTGCATGCGGATTCCTTTAATCTTATTTTAGCTGAAGAAGATTTTATTTCAAATATATTCAAATGTTTCATTTATAGTTTTATGCCTCCGGCACACGAGATGGTTAATTGAATCAACTATTCGAAAAATTTGCCTGTAACTAGTCGACTTGCTTTTTTTTTGTGTTCACACGAGGCATCTCATTTGAATCAACTTTTCTTCTAAAAATCCGAACGCATTCGAGCAGCTGCTCCACAGCTCTGTTTAAGCTGGACAGATTTGACGCAACTAGTTTACTCATGTGCAGAGCGAACGTTTTGCAATTACAGATGAGTTGAATCAATAAAAAGGTTGACTCAACTCATCGGCATGAGAAGGGTGGCAGTACATGTGTCTGGTGTGTCTGATGAGTTCACTGTCGTGTGAGCTGAACAGAGTTGACTTAACCAGTTGAGTCAAAACTGAACAGATTTGACGCAACTAGTTTACTCATGTCTAGAGTGAACGCTTAGCAAAGTCCGGATGAGATGAATAAACAAAAAAGTTGATTCAACTCATCGGGTTGAAAAGGGTGGCCGGACATGTACCTGATGAGTTGACTGTCGTGTGAAGGATGGTAGGTGATTCCTTCACTTTTTTACCTGGTTACACATCCTGATAAACGTCCGTTCGAAAGTTGATTTAACTTTGGTGCTTCGTGATCCTTATATATACAATTGATTGTTGACATTTTTAATTTTCTTTATTTTTGCAAATGTTGTTCCTTATCATAAATGTAATATTTGTGCAAAATATGAGCTTTGTCTGCCTTACCGTTTTTGGGAAACTAAATTTTTAAATTTAGGGGGCGTGGCACATTTTTGCGTGTTTTTCAAATTTGCAGATTTTTAAGTTCTTGTTGCTTTAAGCACCCCTATAATGACATGGATTTTTAAATTCTATACTATTATATGATCTTCTTAGATACTATCACAGCTGTCAAATCGGTGTCACAATGAGGGCGACGGCCACAAGCTCCGTTTAAAAATGACCGAAAATGATTTTTTTTTACTACATTCAATGCCAATTTTCTCAAAGCGCCTTCATGATGACACCAAAGTTTTTACATAAATTCCTAGCTACACTTGCATACATCAAAAATATGTAATAAAATTGGTGTCACTATAAGAGCACCAGAAGATATTGGCACTTTTATGTGATAAATGTCACAAAAAAGCAAATGTTTAAAATCTAACTACTGCTCTCGCCCTCATAGCAGAGATCTGAAACTAATTAAGTTTGATAACCAACATGTTCGTCCAACATATGAAATAAAAAAATCGGTGTCACTCCTATTACTTTCGGAAATATAATCATTCGAAATTAGTATGTTATGAAGCTATTTAAAAAAAGACTTTTCTAATTCGAATGGCTTTTTGCACTGTTTTTTTTTTTTTTAACTTTAAGATAAAATTACAGTAGTGACACCTAAAATAATGTTTCTAATGCTTTTTATAAAAAAAAGCTTTATAAAAAGCATTAGAAACACAGTAAATCGATATAGGTACAGATGGACGTATTGTGTAATGTGCATTATGGCTAAAATAGTCGTACTAATATTCATATTTTTTCAACCATACTATTTTTTTTATCTGTTATTTATATTAAAAATGCAATTATTTATAACATAATGTATTATATAGTGATGAACATAATGTATTATATAGCGAGCATTCAGAATCTAAAACATAATTTGAGGATGACGTAGACTAAAACAAAGAAGTACAGACAACTATTTTGCAAAGTAATAAATCTTTGCAAAATAGTTGTCTGAAATTAAATATTCAAAATCGTTGTGTCTGCATTTTCAAATAGCAGACATTCATACGGTAGTTAGTAAGTTTCACTAACTGTATTAATGAAGTTACAATCATATCTGTATAGTGTTCATTTTCAGCCATAAGTAAGAAACTTCCGCAAAAAAGAAATTTTCATATGTATCTTTTTTTTTTTTTTTTTCAGTTTGCAACATTCCCACTCCTTCCGCTGCCCAAATTTTTATGTAGTTACTCTTATATGGTGATGTTTGTAAATGGGTCACTGGAATTCTCTAGCCACTTTTTTTTAAAAGTAGCCTTAAAAATGATTTTTAATGGTACAGCATCGAGACATATAGTCGCGAAAACTAAAAAAAAATGACTAATTAAATAATATAATTCACAAAGGTTAAAAAATATTCAAGAGTTAGGGTAGACCGACCAGTGAATGAACAGTTAAGCACAATTTCATTTTTTAAAAATCCTATTAATTTTAAATTCTATACTATACAGATCGTAATAGTTAAAACATTTTAATTGATCTATGTAAATATCTCTAAAAAGTCGCGCGAACTTAAATGGTACCGCTTCCGACTTTTTTAGGTGTTTAAAGAAAAAACGGCACAACGACCCAGTGAATGAACACCTCAAACCAGTAAATAAACACAAATTAGTCCAGTGAATGAACATGATAAATTTTGATTCAAAAAGAAACTAAGTTTCTTTGAGATCTATCTATCTACCTATATAACTATCTATATCTATTTATCTATCTATCTATTTATATAATTATCTATATCTATCTATCTTTTTATATCTCTATCCATCTATCAATATACCTATCCATCTATTTTTCTATCTATCTGTATATGTACTTATCTATCTATCTATTTATCTGTATATCTATCTATCTATCTACTTATCTTTCCACTTATCTACTTATCTACATATATATATATATATATATATATATATATATATATATATATATATATATATATATATATATATATATATATATAATCTACTTATATATCTATCTATCTATTTATCTATCTATCTGTCTATATATCTACTATCCATCTCTATATCAGTCTCTCTATTTTCCTATCTATCTATTAACCACTACCTATCTATTTATCTATCAATAAATCTTTCGATCTATCTACCTATTCTGTCTCTATATTTATCTACCTATATATCTTATTACCTCTTATTTTTTTATATATCTATCTCTATATCTTCCTCTATCTATTTATCTATCTGTATACAAACATACATACATATCTACCAATCTGTTCTCTCTCTTTGTATATATATTTCTATTTCTCTATCTACCTATCTAACTATCAAGAGAGATAAAGATATAGAAAGATAAATGTAGGTAGGTAGGTTAATATGCAGATAGAGATATAGATAGATAAAAGATAAAACTCATAAAAGTGCATTGTTTGCAAAGACAATAAAGAAATTATAAAATATATAATGAAATACATAAATAAATAAGCATATAAAACTATCTGCATTACAAAAAAGTACGAAAATGAAAATAACTCAAAGAAACTTCAAATTTCTTTTTAAATCAAAAGAAATTTTGTCATTGTTCATTCACTGGGTTTTCGCAATTTTTCGTACCCAGTGATTGAACACCCCTCTATCTGTAAATCTACGCATTCTGCATTGACTGAAGCAATTTAAATCCATAGCCTAAATATGTATACTTAATTTTTCTTTCGTGGAGTTAAAAAATAAAATTTATCGAAAAAAATCGTAGGTATCAAAATAATTGCTAGCACAAAACTAGCCTTATTATTTTGAAAGAGAGAAAGAACGATTCACGGCAGTAAAAATTTAAAATTTTTTCCAGGAAAAAAATACGTATCCAAAGTAACCAATCAGGTGTCAGATAGCTTAGAATATCAATAAAGAACACTTTTGTGGTGAATTTATTCAGAAAAAAATTTTGGAAGCTTATTTTTTTTTTTAAATGACGCGCTGTTCATTCCCTGGGTGGTGTTCATTTACTTGTCGGTCCACCCTACATAGACTTTTTGACACATACAATGGGGCTTTTTCCTTCAGTCAAAAGTACTACAGTGAAACCTGTGTAAGTTCACCACTTGCGGTGCACTACTTTAGTGGTCAACTTATAGAGGTTGAACAACATGATAAGATCAAATTCTGTGCCTCAAAATAGCGGTCAACTCAGACAGGTGGTCAACTTACAAGGGTGGTCAACTTTACAGGTTTTACTGTACTTTAAGTCACTGAAATCGATAGTATTTACAAAATAATAGCATGGAGTCAGAAAAAACTTTTATTTTCCCTACAGATGTTATTTATTTATTTTTTTAAATATCTGATTTTTGAAATAAGTCGCAGTCTTTTATGACGTCACAAGTGATGTACTTTGACGTGCTATTGCATTGGCGCACTAAATGTTTACGCTTTGCTGTCAATCGCGTTGCCAGGACATGATAATTTTCCCTGTGCGCGTATGGAATCGGTGAATGGCATTTTATCACTTGTGATGTCATGTACAGAAGCGTGAAGAATGAATTGGAGTATTAAAATTTGTCAAATTATTTTAAAAATGCATAAATTCTATGTTTTTAAGCATGCTTTTTCAGATTTTTTTTTTCTAAAATTTAGGAAACAACCACTTTGTGGCATTTTTTATGGCTCAGTTTATTTACATAGTGGAGTTTGTTTAATTTAAATATAGTTGTAGGACTTACTTAATGAAGGTCTTTGCTTAAAAATCATTAAAAATCTCAAATTTAACGGTATTGATTTTAGTAACGTTTGATGGACAAGTAAGTGCTTTGTTTTGACCAGTTTGTCACAAACTTTGAAAATGACACAAGGGTTTCATGTTATGATTATTGCCCTACACCAGTGCTCTAATTTGGATGACAGGAATCAAAGGACTACATAAAATGGATAGTAAGATAACAAAAAATTATAACTCTAAATCACGATTTCTGAGTTTTATGCTGGGATAAAGTGCCTGCGCCCATATGTATCAACTATTAAAATGTTTAATATTTTCTGTGTCTGTGTAGTTTTTCGTAAATTATAAAAAAAAGCAAATTCCTTTCCGCTGAAGTTTATCCTTCCGGCTTAATGCAATAAAATTTTTAAACTATCATAATTTCTTTTAAAGAATTCTAAGATTCGATTCATTAAGAATTTATGTTTTAAAAATTAAATTGCTAAATGTTTAAGAAAATGAATAAATTTTAAAATTAAGCTATAGAATGTCACATAAAATGTTGTTTCTTTGTAGTTGAATATGCTTACATTTGCGAAAGGACAATATCTCTTTTTATATCATTTTTATATTCTAATTATTATAATATTAGTCTGAAAAAGTCTAGAAAAAGTTATTGTGCTGAATGCTTGCAGACGTTTGTCCTAATTGCTTCGTTAAAGTTTCAAAAAATTTGTCTACCAGAAAGAAATACAAAAATTAGCTCTTTGAACTTTAAAACTTTATCCCAATTTCAATTTTTAAATGGAAGTTATTAGTAATATAATTTTTTATAATTGTGACTGTTGTAAGTATCGCTACATATACACATCGCTTTGTGTTTCAAAGAAAATGAAAGTTTAATTGATGTCTTCTTTTTTAATTAAAATAAATGAATAGTTTTCTTCCTTTTCATTCGATTCTTTCTGTTGATTCATCAGTTATTTTTAGACTTGTTTAATCGTTTTGTGTCTTGATCATATTGAAAAGTGTTCAAGCAAATAAAAATAAATTTTGTTTTTTGGAAACTTTTATTTAGGCGCTGCTTATTTACAATAAAATTAACCTAATTTAAATCTACCTTTTTTATTATTCTTCTGGATTTGCATTTTTAAAGTGTTTTCAGAAGCAAAGAGTATTAAAAAGAGAAAAAAATACATACATATCCATGCAGTTAAGCATACATGAACGAAGTAAAATGACATCTATATAATAACCAACAAATATTTCTGTTATGACAAAAAAATGTGATGAGACATTTTTGGAATACTAAAAATATCTTCATAACACAACCCGGTAAAATTGAAGCTTAACATCATTTTCCTTTTTATGTATGAACTTCGTAAAAGCTATTTTCTAGAAGATAAACCATTTATACTCTAAATAAATACTGCCCTTTATTTATTCTTTAATGACTCATTTTTATTTTCTCTAAGGTTATCAGCCTATGACCGAGTCAACTTAATAATGTCTTGGAAAAATTAATTTCGGAAAAATAGTTGTTCCTTGTAATTTTATCAGAATATAAGTTAAAAACTCTATTCCAGCATAAAAGGAGCACTTTTTCCCTCATTAACTTCTTCCTCTTTAGTCGAAATATGATTAAATGAAAAATATGCCTTCGCTGTATTTTCTACAAGGAAATTAAATTCAAGGATGTGTTTTAAAAGACGTAATGACTCTCGCATTTTTTAACCTCTTTCCTGCGACCGAAATATTTAATCTTTTGAATGTTTTGCACTTACTTTCAATGAAATACATCTGGATTGGGCACAAAAGGTAAGCATAATTAAATATTGAGTCCGAAAATAAAATAGATATAAGAAAGACTTTATGAGGAATGATGGTTATTGCCGTCTACGTTGAACCGCTTGGGGTGTTAAGGGCCTTGAATGGTTTGGACAGATAATGGAATAAAACAATCAGGAATGCAGAGATATGCTTCTATTAAATAAAAATATACAATTGAATGTTTCTTCTTATTCACGCAAGACGCAACAAACATGATTCAACTTATTTTACAATACTCAAGAGATAAAACTTTTTTGTACACTAGTGTGATTTCAACCGCCATTATTTCTAAACTATATCATCATAAAAAAAAAAAAAATAAATAAAGGAATACCTCTACCAAGGGACAATCTTTGTAGTAAAACGCGATCTTTTTTAAAATCCATGAATAACCTTTTTTAAAACTGAACCATCAAAATAGAATGGTCCAAAAGTTAGGGACCAACTTTAAAAGGAATAATTCGAAAACGAATGAAGATAAAAAGATGTGGTTTGCACTGAACGAATCAAAAAGAAGCCGAGTTTTGTGTTGCAACGAAGCAAAAATAGTTCTGTTTTTGACCAACAGATGGCGCTATAGATTTTTATTTCTGCGTAGTTCTGAAATACATTTTAACTAAACGGGCTTTCTCGTCGATTAACAGCCTTTTGAAGCATATCAGCTTCGACTACCATTACCTTGCTCCTTTTTATATCGTTTGTTGTTTACAAGATTCTAGGTCGGAAATGCGACACCGCCATCTGTTGTTCGCCAACAGAACTATTTTCGTTACGTTGCCAGACAAAACCCGGCTTTTTTTCCACCCGTTTAGTGCAAACCGTGTCTTTTCATTTTAATTCGTTTTTGAATTATTCATGTTTAAAGTTCGTCCTGACATTTGAATCACCCGGTATAACTCAAGTAATATTTGAATTGAAGTCATATGTTGCAATGAATTTGAAATTGTGGCTAAGGATTTACAGGAACTTTGTTTCTGTTCAAACGTTTGAGGAATATTACTGCACGCGCTGTACAATGAAAAGGAATTTAAAAAAAAAAGAAGTCGTAAGAACTGAGAGACGAGGAGTACAAGGCACTCTGAACTGATGTCTATCAGTTGTTAATGTTTAAGATGAACAATTCTGACACTGAGGTATTCAGTGAAAAAATAAAACTGGGGGAAAGCTCTGTGGATGTGCTGTAACTTTAATAAGCTATGAACTGCTTGGGTTGCTCTTGAAAGCTTAATTTTACTCAAAAAAAGCCATGAAGGAAATTGCGTTACAATTACATAATAAAAACATAAATCTTAATGCTGTGATTTGTTTCCAAAAGGTTTACACTGTTCTATTAACCGCACTAAAGCTCTTGTTATTATTTTTGTTACTGATAATTTTGAACGTCCAGTTACATTTTTTGCATATACATAGCTTTCAGACAGTTGTATTTTTTTCTTTAAAAATGCAAGATTCTGCTTTTAACGCTTTATATTTTTCCATATATCGTCGGTAATAAGCAAAAATTAAGGTTTGCTCAACGAAAATGTTTTGCGTGAAGCATCGATTGCGGTTTTTTGCTGGTTCCTCACTTGCATTTTTACTTGCCGTTACTGAATGAAATATTTTGTGAGTTTGTGCTATTCTCTATTTTTTATATCATTGAGCAGTTTGTTTTTCTGTGGTGTAAATTTAAATCACTGAATACCTCTCCTATTAAATAGACCCATAACGGCGTCAAATGACTGAGCAATGAATTTTAGGTTATTTGTTTTGGGTTTTATGAATTATTGAGTCAAATTTTTTGTTAAGGGAAAAAAGCAATTTTTCGTATATAAACACTAACAAACGTAACGCATTTTTATTCTCTTTCTTTTCTTTCTTTTTTTTTGAAGCTTATCGTCATACAAGAACTCCCCTTTTTTTAAAAAAAATAATCAATCTTAGGCAAATTTTCTTCAAAATTATTCTGCTAAAATAAGTTTTTACTATGTTTTACAATATACATGTTAGAAAACATCACTTTAGTTTTACTTAGATAAAATCAGTAGTTAAACTTTATTTTACATTGAAAAATTAATTACATTCTTTCTTTTATAAAAACATTTTTTATTCATGGAGAAGTTCCTCCTTCTTTTTGATATTTCAATACATAACAATTTAAAAGGATATCTGATATTTACTCCAGGAAGTAATACAAGAAAGAGTAAAGTATAATAAATAAATATATCTCGTATTGTGTGATTTTCCTATTTTTATGTTTTTCGGAAAGAAAACTAAGTTGAAATGATAGATGTTGACAGTCCAGAGACAATCTAATAAAAATCTGACAAAACTTTTTAGCTTTACTTCTAATAGTGTTACTCGATACCCTTTGTGAAATCCATACCACTTGCAGGCATTATTTTCTTCTTATTAAAAGATTTTAGTCATGAAGACAAATTTTATGAAGTATGCAAAAAATAAAAGAAAATACCGAGATTTTCAAATATGTATTAATGTATGCAAATTACTATTTTGGTCCATCTAAATAATTATTCATTTATGTAGATATGTTCTTTCTGGAACTTTTGACACTTTCATTGAATGTATGCGTTTTGTGTTTCGCACAAACTAATTCTTTACGGCTTCAAAAATGGTCGTAAAACCAATACCAACTGGATCAGAACTTTAAAGCAATCTTACTATAAAAAGTCATTTTTATATTAAGATGGTAGTATAGTATAGTTTAGTTTAAAGTTTTTTTTTGTGTTTATTGTGTTGTTAATAATAAATACAAAACAAATTGACAAATCATATTGAAATTGTATAAATTAAATGCTAGGTTTGTTAACGTCCAAAAGCTCATGTAGTATAATAATGGGCATTCGGCTCAATAGAAATTGATTTAACAAAATTGCCTCGTGTGAAGGTAACAACAAGAAGTTCTGTTCAGAACTAAACGAGCCTACTTTCCCGTATAACAATATTGACTCTCTAATATCTGATCAACATTTTCAAAAAAAGCCAAAATCGCAAATTATTTAAAACATAACTTTTTAACATTTTAACATGATTTCTTGAAGTAAAATATGCCTTGCTCATCTGAAGAAATAAATGCGTGAAAAATAAACAAACAAACAAACAAACAAAGTAATCAGCTTCGGAATTCGAATATTTTGAATTGAAAGATTTGGAATCTGAATCTATCATTTTCCCTTAAGGTTCGCCAATTTGCCAATGTTTGCGGAGCCTGATTTGGACTTATTTTGATATAAAACAGTCGGAATCAGTATTTTTACTCCGTGTATAAATTTTTGACGAAGCTACAAAGTCAGAGTCGAAGTCATGGAGTCGGAGTCCCCACTAGCTTCCGGGAGTAGGAGTCAGAGTCAGGTGCTCCAAAATTCTCGGAGTCAAAATAGGGAGTTGATCGTCAAAAGCTATTTCTAACAAAATTTGTTTCAAGTAAATCCGCCCTTAAGTTCGAACTTTACACTGACTTTTAGTTTCCCCGTAGGCGCTAATGTTAAGAGATTTGAACGGTTCAAAATTGAACGGAAAAATGCTCAAATCAAAGCGATATTTCTTATACATGTTCCTCACCAAAAGCTTTTTCCTACAAAGTTTGTTTGAAGCAAATTCGCCTCTATTTAAGTTCAGGATTTATATTTGTCTTGAATTTCCCCGTAGGGGCGCTAATGTTAAGTCCTTTTGAGCTGTTCAAAATATAACGAAAAATTGTTCAAATGAAAAAATGAAATATGGGAATGAGGTGTCCTCGTCAAAATCTTTCGAACAAAAAAAATGTTCGAATCGGACTATTCACTTAATAGGGGGAACAGACAGATAGACAGACAGACTGATATGGATTTTCCCCCATCTCAATACTCTTCTTTTCAATTTTTATTTATTTATTTATTTATTTATTTTTTTTTTTGACATTTTTTTGTGATATTTTTAAGATGTATTTTAAAACCTTCCTTCATCCTTTTTTTCTTCTTTTCTGACTTTTACTGGGAAAGTAGGGTAAAAAACGACAATCAACTAGTTGACAGGACACTTTTTGGAAAAGTTGATTCCCCTAACCCCCTGGGGTATAGGAGACCTTATACTTTAAAATACGTGCGTGATATATTTTGAAAATTTTCCATTGCCTCGCCACCAGTTCTCACGCAAAAACAAACGCTGAGTGCCAAATGGGTAACAAGCTACTACATTCAAGCATTCAGAATAATTTAGAGCTTCTTTTAATCAATTCACTGACTATTTTCTTATGTGTGAAAATTTCAGTTATTATATGGATCACGATAATACATAAATAAAATAATGAATCGAATGACAAACACAAGTTATGCTTATAAAATTTCTCAGATTCCGAACTTCCAGTTTAAGTTGGAACTATTTGTTATTTATACATTTAGAACTAATTATGTGCCTACATTTTATTATGATATGTGTTTCTAAAGAATATGGACATAGTATCATGTATGACATTATAAATGAATAAGAAATGGAGCTGCAAACTCTAAGCAACGGAAATAAATCTAAATATAGAAAGCGTTCTGCGTAGCACTTTATAATTAAATCCACTGAATATATTTGATGAGTTCACATCATCTAAAACATCTCGTTGTTATTAATAACCTGTTTTCGAATGCAGTTTCCTCTCACATGAATTATTTTCCACGGAACTGAAACGCGTTTAGATAGTTAGTCATTGTTATCTTAATGGATATCTTGCAAGTAAATGCACATTACTTCGAAGTTAATAAGGCTGGATGGGAGACGAATCAGAATGCATGATAATAACAGTAAAGATCTTGTTGATAATTATGTATCAGCAGTGACTTACGCTGCTGTATCATTGATTCTACGCGTAATTGTAATTTATAATGAACACAGGGAGAATTTCACTTGCTGATGGAAAATTATCCGTTCTTAATCTTTAAATCAATTCTTTATACTCCAATATTTTATGTAAGGAAATAAATAAAAGGGCACTAAAATGGAATTCGTACTTGCTTATGTTTGTATTTAAAAAAAAAATACTTACAATATATCACTTTTTAATTTTCCACAGATGGGGCGATGCAGTGAAAAGCAAATGGATGTAAGTGACAAAATTAAAAAAATTGGAGATAATCAATACAAATGGTTGGTGAATCACACCTTTTGTCTTTATTTATTTTATTTTTATTTTTATTTTAAACCAATGATACCTTCGTACCTGCCATTTCTAGCTTAACCGGTGAAGGGTACCATGGTGGTTGAGGGGGAAAGAAAGAATATATATATATATATATACATACATACACACACATACATATACATAGAAAAAAAAACCATATATATATATATATATATATATATATATATATATATATATATATATATATAAGGGGGAAAGGCTTGAAAAAGTTAGTAGGCTCGAGGTGCTATATTGGAACCGAGTTACTAGGAATTAATGAGAGAGAATGCTGTTACATATATATCCTCGTATAAAATAAAAATATTAACTAAAAAGTAAATATACAAAATACTTATAGTGAAAAGACTCTTGGTTAAAAGGTTGTATACATCCAAGTTGAAATGCCTGGTAACGGCCCACTGTAAACATGCCCAGTAACAACATTTTCAAAAAAGAGGAAGAAACGGCTCAGTGAATCCTAATACGCGTATCTGTTTCTTCCTCCGATGTTTACAGAAGAGGATGAGTACATAGACTAATAATAAGAATACACCGAGCTATGGCAACCCTTTTGCTGCTCACAAACCAAATCATGTGACTGGTGTATATCCTAGCAATAGCGAGCATTGATTGCCGGTGAGAAATAAAATAAATAGAATTGATGGAACACAGAAGAATGATCTTTCATAAGGTCCGATTTGTAAATTTGTTATTCCAAGTTGTAAATATTTTGTTAATATAGTGAGTTTTTCGTTTAGATAGCATTGTGCATATTCTTTAGTCAATTTCAATAACTCTCTAAGCAATTAAAGATGCTAGCGCCGAAAAAGAATCGGCAAAACGGTAAGATTTTTACCTACCATTTCAATTTAAGATACCGATTAGTACATTTTTGCGTTAACGCAAAACGTTTACGATATTCCGTTCACGCCAACGCTGACGCAGCAGTTCCGAATGAAATAAAAGTTACTGAAAACTGTGATGAAAAACTAATTACTAATTTCAAAATAATGCATAACTAAAAGAAAAACAGTTCAATATCTGCATCTGGAAAAAAAAAATTATAATGAAAACACATTACGTCTTAAAATACATGTCGAGTGCCAAAGGCAACCATGCTGCCAAAGTTTTCGCCAGGCCCCCCCCCCCAGTCACATGATGCATCCATGAACCCAATTTTTCATCAGCAAGTGTGGGAAAGCTCGGTCTACTCTTATTATTAGTCTATGGATGAGAAGAAGGGCCAAAAATCGGCTTTCATTTTCGAAATTAAGTACGAAAAAAGGAATAATATAATATAATAGTGACGAAAGGAGTTACATTAAAAGACATATTATGTAAAAGAGCAAACCGGTTGTAGCAAGAGTACTCGAGATACTACGACGTGCTTTCTCTTTTTCTCCCTTTTCTTTGAAATATAATAGTAATAACAGTAATAAAGTAAAATATATACATTATCTATACAAAATTTAAAAACAAATCGAGGTTAATAATAGGATACCGTAGCTAGAGTGCTTGATAGCACGCATTTTTGAGACACACAATCATGTAAAGCAATGAAAAGGAAACGTCTTAGTGGGTACAGCTTGAACAGAAACGCAAGTCCACATCCTTTACCAATATACACCTGGAAGAGTTGAAAACAGACTGCAAAATCAGCTTACTTCTTGGAACTCGTAACACCTTTTGTCTTGGGGCGAGAGATAGTACTAGCAGTCCTGGTAATTGCTGCTATACAGTATGATTTAGAAAAATAAATCAATGAAAACCTACCTAGGACGTTAACTTTAAACGCGTTTTACTCAAAACTTGAAAATGTCCTCTTACATCCCTTTGCTTCTCACTGCCTCGTATGTTTCTATTCCAATTAAGTAACATAAGAAATATAGCAATTTAGCGGTCTAGAATTATTCCTGCGTTTTTCGCATAACGGTTTATTTCATTTCACCATCAACCCGTAATTATCGTTTTTCTTTTCTTATTGTAAAACATTTCGAAGGAAAAACATCATATTTTATTAAGTATTAGTGGTACCCGCATGGCTTTGCTCGTAGTAGAAAATGAAAAGGTCATTTGGTTCGCCTGTATATGTACAAATAGTAGTTAATGAATTTCTCGCCATTTTGCAAAATTGTTCCAGCGAGTGCCGCTCGTGATCTGTTATGTTCCCCCCAGTCACCACATCCGGTTAAACCCTCACCGGGGTTGGTACGGTGGTGATTGGTGGGGTTTAAATAAATAAATCAATAAAAATGATAAATTGCTCGCCCATGTTACGGTTCCATGTTACGTTGTGATAATTTGCTCGGTAAAATTAGAGTATAAAAGGAAAAAATCGAATTTTCAAAAAATTGTTTCCAGGTGCACACCCACATGCTACAAACTAACTTTGCTAAACTTCGTGAAAATCGGCCGAACAGTCTAGGCGCTGTGCGCGACACAGAGATCGAGACATCCAGACAGACAGAGATCCAAATATCCAGACAGAGATACTTTCAGCTTTTATTATTAGTAAAGATTGACTCGATATATTTAAGTAATTAAACATATCAAGTTAATACTCTTACAGTTTGAGTGAAAATAATCAGTTGAACTTCATATTACATGAATTGATGCTTGCAAAAACAGATAAGTGTGCATCAATGTGACTCCCAATTTGCCTCACAAAATTTTGTTTCTTCAAGCATTTTTTAAACAGCTTAGGTCTTTATTTTTAAACACTCGTTCTGAAATAAAGCTACTGAAATACTCACAAAGATTTTTTTTTTCCAAAAAACTTCGCGAATGAATAACTAGTACATCAGAATCGTTAGAACTTTCTACGCTTCATTAAAAGTTTGCCATCCCTGAAGTTTATATTGCAGTTTTTATTGTAATACCAATAAAAATCTAACATTTTTAGCAGTCGTTGATAGGTTATTTTAGTGCAGTTTAATAGTCACTCGTTTTTTTCCCCTCAAGTATTTTTCTCGCATGAAACTATTTGCACATAAAATACTAAGTACGGTTGGTTGAGGTAAGTGGAACCCATTTTAAGAACAGTCGTTTTTGAAACTTTATTCAAAAGTTTTGAAACAAAAAGATTGAAACTTATTGTTTTATTTTATCTTGGACATCATTCATAAACAAAAGTTCATCATTATTTTCTAAAATAATGCTTTAACTTTTCTTAACGATTACATTTAAAAAAAAATCGGATTGGTGTCCCACTTACCCCACAGTGAGGGGTAAGTGGGTCTCCCCCCATTTACTTAAATTTAAATGAGGCATATCTATAAAAGGAATTAGGGGTCTTTTATGATAAAGTACATGAATTTTTGGTGTGAATTATTTTTTTTTTTTTGTAACTGCGTCCATTTATGAGATATTTACTGTCTTTTAAATCTGTATCACGGAACATTTTAAAACAAAAAATAAAACAATTTCATTTGTGAAATTAATTGAAAGCCTATAAGGTATATATTTTGCTTTTACATATAAAGCTGCTTTTATTTGAACGTAATACAGTTGATTAAGATCAATTTTCGTGAATTAGACACAACTATAAGTTAAAAAAGAAATTGGAAACACTAAATGACTGTGTCTTTGTAAAGTTGGGTAAGGTTAATATTACTATTATTTCATCCCCAGTAATTATTCCAGCAACATCTGCACCATGACAATAAAAAGTGTCACTATTTCTATTCGTTCTTGCAAATTCAACAGTATTTTTTATTTTATGTCATCAAGTTCCAACATTAGACCTACTTTATGGTTTTCCTTGATGTAAGTGAAATAATGCATAATCACTAGCTTTAGCAGTTTTTAGCTGAACTATCAATTCCTACTAAGTCATCATAGTTGTCTTATATTTCACTAATACAAATATTTAATTGGAGTTGCTTTTTATTTTGAAATCCCCATTATTATAGGGGGTCCCACTTACCCCTTATAGCAAAAATTTACGGGGTAAGTGGGATCCCTCCTCTTAAACAATTATTAATAATATTTTATGCAAAAATTCTTGTTGCTGTATGAACTTTAAGTTAAACTATATGTGACCTAGAAACTGACCTAGAAATACTTCTTTGAAAATTGATGTTAAAACTCGCAAAAAAAAAAAAAAAAAGCACAGATTTTTTTTTTAAACTAGTGCTATAAAATATAAAAAAATCTACGAAGCCCAAATATGTGCAAAGCAACTCACTGTGATGAAATTTAATATGATCAGTGCAAAAAAGTTTGAAAACTTTATACATATTTCAGTTTTAGGGGGGTGACCCACTTACCCCAGTGTCCCACTTACCACAACCAACCCTATATAAAATTAGCAAAAGACACATTTAGAATATTACACTTAAATCTTGTACCTTTTTCAGAAATAAACAGTACTTTTATTGTGTACTTGTGTTAGAAATTTAAAAATACTATAACGATTTTTTTTTTCGACAGAGTTTCTATGTTTAAACTTCAGTTCTTTCTCCTCTTTTTGGATGGATCAACAGCCAATATTTTGTGTATTGTATCCAAGATTACTTGCGGAAATGAAGTGGGCATTGATAATTTGAATTTGTGAATAGTTAAACTGTAAGTGCGGCTCACCCCAGATAGTGAAATTATGTTTTATGACTATTTGTTAGATTATAAAATACTGTTCTCATTTACTTCAGCCGTTTTTATTTACCTCTAGGATCTGCCGGAAAATAGTAGGACTCGACCGATACATCGACCTGGCCGATGCATCAGCGCCGATGGTTCAACAATTTAGCCATCGGCATCGGCGGCCGATGCAAACTTCCAGGAAACATCGGCCCATCGACCTTAAAATACATCGAAAAGCCGATGCAATTGTTCGATGTTTTTTTTTTTTTTTTGAAAAAAGGACCTTTGCTGTTTTACTTTTTAATACAAAGTAAAGGGAGTTATTGTTTTCATATAAAATTGTTTACTTTAATTTCAGTATGAATTTCTATTTTAGTCACACCTGAAAGAGTTTTTAATACTGCATTCAGGTACAAAACAAGTTAATTATTGCGTTGTTTCTTGCAGCAGGATGTACGTATATATATCTCATAAGTCATAACTCAAAAATAGTAAGCTGTAGAAGGTTAAGTTTTCGCATGTGGGGTGTGCTTACGTTCCAGTTGTGCACTTCCCTTTTTGTTTTCGATCGGGTGCACTGAAAAGCCAATTTACTCATTTTTTGTAGCTATTAATTACTTATTTCAATGCAAAACTAATAGCGTCTCAGACTGAGGATCATTTGGTGGTATATTGCCGAATTGGAGACTATGGAAACAAATACGAAATGGCAAAACCGGTTTTTGTGTCATTTTGGTAGATTCCCCGTTGAACCGAAGGTAATTTTTAATTTTTCAATATTTATAAATCACAGTTATGCAGTCTTTTCTGTATCGCTTCGGTGGAGTTACAAGTTTGGGGTCCGTTGAAATTCATTTTGGGGCCCTATTCCTCTATCGCAGAAGTTGTAAAACATTTATTATAAGCATTTTTGTAACTCCTAAGGTGCCCCTAGGGTTATGGGGCCTTTCGCGCAACATTTGCTATATTTTAAATCCGCCACTGAACGTCAAAACAAACTCGGGTGCAAGTTTTAAAATGTTTCTTCTGCTCCATGTTTATGATTATTTTGAACTCTATTTTTACGACTATTTTTTGAATTTCCCCTCCTCCTACTCCCTCAACTTCTGAAATTAAACTCTAGTTGTACTTCTGAGTTCTTTAAAACTAACACGATACATAAAATTAGAGTTTTTTTTTTTTTTTTCAAACTTTATCTATTGCTTAGAAAGAATTTAGAGCATTAATGTAAGAAATCGATTAAAGACTTTTGAATGGTGACATAATTCGAAAATGAAAGGGACTTTTGAATTTTTTCTTCAGAAGTGCTGAAGTAGATTCAGAAACTCTTCCGAGACGTTGGTGGTAGCGGTTCTGTACTGAAAAAATGAGGTCGAAGTTGAGGCCGAAGTGTGAGTTACTCCAAAATCAGAGGTGACTTCCCCCCCCCCCCCAACCCTCCATCGTCGTTTCAAGCATTTCTTAAATATTTATTGCGATTATTTATTTTGGTCAAGAAATGTCAATTCACGCATTTCTCATGATTGTTTCACTAACATTTCGTAATGCACCATCTTTTTTGCATCATTAATAGGATCGATTTTTTTTCTGTTGTAAGTAACTATTTTTATGTATTTATATAAAATCAATGAATAAGTTATTTTCGTTTTTTATAGAAAAGTTTCAAGGATTTTCTATTATGCAATTTTTTAAATTTCAGAAAATTATTGTTAAGTTGAAAAATTTAATTTGAACTTATTTGTAAAGCTTCATAAAAGATTAAACAA
Organism: Uloborus diversus; assembly: GCF_026930045.1. Lineage (NCBI taxonomy): Eukaryota > Metazoa > Arthropoda > Arachnida > Araneae > Uloboridae > Uloborus > Uloborus diversus. The sequence continues at coordinate 135,933,821 of NC_072735.1, read as the reverse complement.
TCAAATTGTTCAATATTATGTGTGCAAACATCTGATCAAGTAGTATATTTATTCAGTTATTAACATGGTGTAGATATTGAGTTTCTTTATTGTAGCTGCGTTTTAAAAACCTCGCTCTTTTCATGGCTAGTTCTTTTTTCAGCAAAATGTACGTCACTGTTTAGCTTTTATGAAAAATGCGAACATTTCTATTCATTAAGTTTAAATAGGTACAAAAATATTCCTATTATGCTTTAATATTGTAATTTATCTGTTACCTTTTTTGTTTAATTTTATGGCTAAAAAGTGTCTGCGTGCAATCTTCCCACTTTAATTGCGTAATGTGTTGTTGGTTTCATAGTTTTATTTATTTATTTATTTTTTTGAATGATTAAACAACATAATTTAATGTTTTTTTAACTATTTTTAGTGTATCTAAATCCATACATTATTACAATATTACTGAAATCTTTGTTATATGTTCAATTAAAAAAAAAAAAAACAAATCAATTGGTTACTAAACAGTCTTCGTTTTTCTTCCTTTTTTTCCCTTTCTTTCTTTTCTTTTTTTTTTTTTTTTTTGTCTGTTGTTCTTTTTCTTTCATCATACAGCAATACAGCAGACATAAAAGGAGAAGCACAACTACACCCTATACAGATTGTACGTTGTACGATCCAAAAGTTCAGGGACAAGCTGTATAGAACCTTACCTAGAAATATTTGATATTACCGAAGTACATTCACTTTTAAAAGGTCACCTTGAGGGACTATGTACTTCTGCCAGTGTTCATATAACTTTTGGAATCACTCCTCGAAACCATTTTTCACTACCTTCTATGATGCAGCTTTATCTTCTCCTGACGGAAGAAAGCTGCGTCCATGCAAATGTTTTTTTTTTTTGCTGGGAACAGGTAAAAGTCACATGGAGCTAAGTCCAACGAAACGTAACGTTATGTTATTTGTTTGTCATATTGTTTGTATTGACCAATCGAACCGTGCATCCTCAACATGAAAGTCGCCTTCTTCGCCACGATGAAGTTAAAGTAGCAGCGCAAGAGGCTTTAAAGGAGGTTGCGAAAAATGTCTTCCAGGAGTGCTTAAAAAGCTATACGAACATTGGCAGAAAAGTATAGTCGTCCAAGGTGACTATTTTGTAGATAGATGTGCTTCGGTAATGTGAACTATTCAGGGTAAGGTTTTATACAACTTGTCCTCAAACTTTTAGATCATACTACGTACGTATGTGTTTTCAACTTACTATTTCATAACGTTTTTGAGTGACGCAAGTTTACGCGCATGAAGACATCACAAGAGAATTTGGGATAATTAACTGAGGAGGCGTTCAAAATGGATATTTCGGTCATCTATATGTTCTTAAGTACATATGCATGTACAAATGTGCCGGAAAAACTTGTGAAGTTCAAATTCGGTGATCGAAAATATAAATTTAGGTCGAAATCTGATTTTTTTCTTTTCTTTTTATGATTATACGATTCCTTATTCGCAGAAAGGATGTAAAGTGAAATGATACAATAATTCTTTAAATCCCTGATAATCTTATCATTTTTTTTTTTTTTTTTTTTTTTTTTGGCCATCGGCCATAGGCAGTTTGGAGGAAAACATTCGGCCATCTTTGAATAATCGGCCAACAATCGGCATCGTCCCATCGGCCAAAAAATGCCATCGGTCGAGTCCTAGCAAATCGAATCAGTAATTTTATTTTACAATGATATTTATGTATGCGTATAATAGTGATGCAAGCAATAAGTTTAGAAGCTTTTAAGATGCTCTAAAATAACAACTTGTTACCCATAGTTGTCATGCAAAACGTTGAATTCGCCAAAGTAATCTGAAATCATTTTAAAACATAAACAGTTGAGTTGCGTTCCAAGACCCTTCGCGTAAGTTGAAATTTCGCGTTGTGGAAAAGTGTATGTGTAAAAACTTTTATAAACATACCCATACGATTGAAGACACTTGTAAACACCACCTCAAACTGTTAAAAACCATTTCTTGACTATACATTACTGTTTCTTAAGCAAAAAATTGAATTTTTATTTATTGTATTTAAAAAAAAAAAAAAAGTTTATTCAAAATAAAAAACTATTACGATGCAAAAAATCAATCATCAATGGGAAAGGAAGACATAAAATAAACCACTGCGGTACGTACATTACGTAGTAAGAAAAACAAATGCACTATAGTTGTTGAAACTTTCTCTTTTTCCTTACATCTTCACAAACTTTAAATGAAACAGCGCTCTTAGGTGTCATTATATTTCATCAACTTTCCCATATAGAATAAAAAAAATAAATGGAAAATGAGGAGTAGTTATTTGTATAAGCGATGTTTAGACTAGTACGATGTGGGAACTTCCACCCTCGGCGATGCCAAAGGGATGAAGGTCCATTCGCGAAAAAATCGCTATTCCCTTCGGAAAATATTCATGTTGTGGGTGAAGAATTCGCGTTAGAAATAAAATTCTTTACCGGGGAAAAAATCGCGTTATAGCCAATTCGCGTAAGTCGGATCGCGTTGTAGCGGGAGTCGACTGTATATATATATATGTTAAGAAACATTTAATTGTACACTTAATTTATGCAAAATTCAACCAGAAGTTCGATGAGTTCGTCAATTAAGGCCATGTAGATCAACAAGGTTATATCCATCTTTTTGAACCAGAAATTCGTTTGATTGTAATTTCATTGTTAAAAGAAAGCCAAACTGATGCTAAAACTTTATCAACAAGCCGTTTGTTATCAACAGACAAAAGTGTAGTAAATTAAATTGTCCATATGCAATACTTTTTATGAGTCACTAGAAGAAGGAAATATTTAGAGCCTACTGAATCATAAATGAGCAAAATACTAGGCCATGATGACTAAACCTTTCAAAAGATTGAAAGACTGACAAATTTAGTTGTTTATGTTTACTGTAGAATACATTGTGTATGACGTAATTAGAAACACCTAAGTTGTTTCGCAAGAGTAGAAGAGAACAAAAAATTAATCACTAAATGAATTTATTAATTTCCTTCGTAGCTAATAAAACTTTTTGAAACTAGTGTTTTCATATTTGTAGATTTTTCTGGAAAATAAATTTTTATTATGACTAAATCTTAAGTAAGCAAATAATTTCTTCTAAACTACAGGATACTAAGAAAATTTAACTAAAAACTTCTTCAGACCTGAATAATTATTACATTTTATCCTATCTTCAAACTAGTTACAACACAATGTTTTAAAGTTACAGTTAGGATTGCCTAATTAAAATTCGACAAAACTTTTTTTGAATGGCATAGTAATTTTTTCGCTATGAATTCAGCTTGCATCTAGAAGCTAAAGGTATTTTTTTTATAAAAACAAATATTTCTTGTAACCTTTAAACACCTGTTTGATTTTTCTATCACAATATTGTACCATCACATTTATAATATCTGCACCTAAAAGCAAACCTAAAGTAAGTCACATTATCATTGCTTTTCAGGAGAACATAAAAACGTCTGTCAATGGCATACAATGGTTGGAACTCGTGCTGTCATAGCAAATAATAATAAAGAGTTTTTAAAATATGTAATTACGTTGTTACGGTTCAAGAATATTCTTCATACGATGCAGTAACAACCTGCAATTCGCCATTTTCAAACTAAAGTTATTCTGGGTCTGAGAAACAGATATTTCTTTCATGAAAGTAGAATTTTTTTTTACTTTCTTCCTATTCGTCAAAGTTTTTATGTTTTTAGTTAAAATCCAGGAAATGCGTAAAGTAAACCTTACCTTCAACATAGTCTATACAGCAAGCTTTTCAAAAAACAAAAAATAGAATATTCCTTAAAGTAGCAGAAGTATTTAAAAAAAAAAAAGTTTTCGTTTTACTCTAGTTAAAACCAAAATTTATAAAATGTCCTTTCGGGGAAGTAGAAAGAAATTTTTCCCTTAAACATAACTTATCATCAGCAAGAAATAATTCTCAAAACCTATACTGGCAACATCTTAATATTTTGCTGTCCAAAAAGATCCTGCAGTTCCTAGATAAGAATTTTTTGCATCGTTTAAAAACAGAGAATCTGGAAAGTTTTAAATTTCAAGCCGTTTCCCTTTTTATAAACCATAATTTAGAAAATGTGAGTAATTTGTGACACATTAAGAATAAACTTGTAATAAACATTTAAAAAATGAAAGCATCGAGAAACAATTAAATATTCCTTGTATGAGATAAATAAATACCTTTGTGCTGAAAAGTAAAGTAAGAAATAAGAAATAAAAACGTCTAAAAAGCACGAATTGCAGATTACTGAAAAGTAGCCTACAATCTGCAATTTGTGTTTTTTTTGACGTTGTTATTTGCTATTTCTTACTTTATTCTTCCTTGTATGTATTAAAGCATTTTCTATTGAGGTTCTTAATGGGTAAAAATGATAAAATTATGACAATACTAATCAGTAGCAGTTAATAAAGTGAGTGAGCAAAGGGTTATTCTACACAAATCAACCATACGATAGTTCATATTATCATATTATTGTAAACTAGTGGTACCCGAACGGCTTTGCCCGTAATAGAAAATTTAAAAGGTCTTTTGGTTCGCCTGTATATTTACAAATAATGTATGGTAAATTTTCTCGCCAATTGTCCAATGTTACGGTTCCACGGTATGATAATTTCGTATCTTGCCAATTGGCTTGTGCCCATGTTACGGTTCCACATTATGATAATTTCGTAATTTACTCGTCCATCTTATGATATTTTTGCTGTTAAAATTGGAATAGAAGAAGAACCACGTCGAATTTTCGAAAAATCGCTTCGAGGTGCACACCCCATGCTACAAACTAACTTTGTGCCAAATTTCATGAAAATTGGCCGAACCTGTCTAGGCACTATGCGCGTCACAGAGATCCAGATATCCTCCGGACAGAGAGTCTTTCAGCTTTATTACTAGTAAAGATGATCCGAAGTTTGAATGGACTAAGTTTGTAGTTATTTTGGCACTTCAGTGTAGGTAGAGAAGAAAGTTTCGTGATGCCCACAACACACTAGTTTTCTATATTTTTGTATAGTTTTCTTAACTGGTGGTTAAAAAGCAAAAATATTGTTCATATCTACATGTTTTTTTTTAAATTTCATTACTGGTAAAACCACATCCGCTTAAAGTCAAGTTCCTAAGACATTTCAAGTATCTCTACAGTAGTCGCTAAAATGTTTCATTACCAGAACAAAATAAAAATATTGAAAAACATAGAAAGATCAACGAAAAGCTTGGAGCGGGAGAAAGGAAAAATCTTTCATCATTAACATGCCCAAAAAAATTTTGACAAGGTATTCATTCAAGAAAAAAAATACATTACTCGAGAAAAGAAGGACTACGTTAGCTTAAAACACATACAATCTGATCAAACCGATGAGAAGGAAGCTCTTACATCCAGTTTACAGGCGGAAATACACGCATCTATTATTTTTTAGGGTTGCCAGATCTAACAGAGGCAGAAGCGGATACATACAATGATTTCAGAGAGGGGGGGGGGGGTCATGCTGAAGAATACCCCCCCCCCCATGAGCGAAACTACGGTTTTGGGAGCTAAATGTTTCTGAAAATGTTTGGATGTTAATAAAAAAAACCAAATTGGCCCCCCTAATACGACATAAAGGTCACTAATTAATTTCATTAACAATGAAAAGTAGTATTTGAAATATTTACTTTTAAAAATAGTTAATGAATTGAAAATATTGTAAAATTGTTCACATTTTACAAAAAAAAGTTTTTGAACACAATGCGGGCGGATAATATTATCGAGGGTGGGGAGGGGTCGTGAACTCCAAGACCCTCTCCGTGTATCCGCCACTATACAGATGTGTGTACGCCTCTAAATTTAGAAGAGTATCATTCAAATAAGCGGGATACGCGCATCAAATGTACATTTTTCTTCGTCTTAACTGGACGATTGTCAACTCCCTAGCGATCGTGGACAGACAATACTTGCTCATTAGCAAACCTACAACCGTCTTCACAATTTTCGCAGTTCTCCCCATCAAGTTATGTTCTTGAACAGTTACCTTTGCATTTCTTATTCATTATTGTAACACAGGCAATTAATTTTTATATCATGCGATTATATTAATAAATTCAAAATATTACGTTTAGAGAGCTGGAAGTGGATAAAGGTATTGAATAACACGTTTCATCTTACTTTCATTTATGCACTGTTTAAACGAAGTAACTGTTCCAAAAGCAAAGGAATGTTAGGATAAACTATAATTTAAAATCCTGAATGAATTAAAGGTATGAATATAGCGTGAAATGTAACTTCAATTATGCCGTGTGAATTGTAAAGCTTCACTTGCGTCGCGGTAGTGAATTTGTTACGCACGTGCTGAAATAAATGCATACGTTGTGAATGGTATAAAAGCATTAAATATGTTTATCCAACAGTTGAAATTTTAACGGTTAAAATGATATAACTGATGAGTGATGAAATATATCATCAAATTCAACAGTTGCTGCGACGAATGCATTGATACTGCAAGGTGAATTTTCGTTTGACAAAAGTTTCAAGCGATGTTTAGATAATTTAATGATTTTAAAGAGTATAATCTTTCATCAAAGACCATTTGTTTGGAAAAACTTACGTACATCATCATATATACAGAGCGTCCAAAAAGTCCTTGACACATTTTAAAAAAATTCATAGAAAACCAACAAATTGTCGTATGCTTTTAATTCTTCGTTTAGTAATTTTCATTCCTTTTTGCGTTTTCCCATGTCAACAAAAACGATTTAAAAGTAACTTTTAAACTCTTGAACCTGTGAAGTATTATGGAGCAAACCGCAAATTCATACGACCATTTGTTGCTTTTCTATGAATTTTTTAAATGTGTCAAGGACTTTTCGGACACCCTCTATAATAGCCAGTGATCGTGTAACTTTTCTGACGTCATCAACAATGAAACTAGCGCAACGGCATGATAATTTAATGGTGTGTTTTGGTAACGTTTAACATGCTGGGAAAGGCTTTATTGTGACTGAATGCTGAACTGGATCCCATAACTTAACTGCTTTACTGGTAAAACTTTTATTTTAGGGAAATGAAGAAACGACACAATGTTCAAAAATTAACGCTATCTCCTGAATTTTAGGGCTAACCCACTGGAGTTAGGATTAAAAATTCAACTATCAAAATATCACGAAACTGCTTCGTTCAAATGTAGAAGCAGTTTTCACCCGTCACATCTTGACGGGAGATTTTCTAGTTTGAAGATAAAAAAACCTTAGCTGTACGCATATTGATAACTTTACACAAAAGAGCACATTAACAGAGACACGTTAAAATATTCTCCTTAAAAGAATTACACATTTAGAGAGTTTTTAGGCAGTTTTTTGTTTATTTTTAATTAATGTTTATCAGATTCTTATTTTTTTTTAATTTAGAAAATAGCAGTTTATATTTTCAATCCCTTTCAAAAGAAGAGGGTGAGAGGCGGGAACGGTGCGCAAATTTGAAGCAATAATGCTTAAATCTTCAGCCAAAAATTCCGCTAAAACTGTAATAATTAAAACGTCAATTTCAATTCAAAATTCACGCTCAAGACAGTCAAGAAACTAGTCGTTCTATTTTTTAAAATAAAAATTTTACAAAGCTATTGCAGAATAAAGCGTTTACTTTTGTTGCAGTTAAAACCCATTAAAGTGATCATAGATTCAAGATCTGCTTGTTCCATATTTATATATATATATATATATATATATATATATATATATATATATATATATATATATATATATATATATATATATATATATATATATATATATATTTAACTGAACAACTAATGTTCTTGTTCTTTAAAAAAAGGAAACGTTACACATATATAGAAAGTAATGTTTTAATTTTTATATCAAAAGAATAAACAATGCAATTAACATAACGTCAGTTTTTAGAACTCGTAGCAAAAAAAAAAACCGATAAAGTGTTTCTATGAATTGGAATATCACATTTTAAAAGTTCTCACAAAATTAAGCATTTACTTTATTTTCAGATTAAAACCATTAAATGGGTCATTGATACAAGATATTTATTTGGAAACAATATTCCGACTAATTAAATAATTAATTTTTAAGTTATTCCTCGTAAAACGTCTATTGCAGCGTCAAAAACTTTGTACTTCTCTCTCAAAAGCGTTTATTCAATTGATCCATTTTTCACTAAAGTTTCCAAGCTACTTTTCTTTAGGGACATTTATTATAAAGTGAAGACTCTTGACGCTATAAAAAAGGTCTTGAAAAAAAAGTAGGTTGTTCAACTCCGAGAAATTTTCTAATTAGCTTCCAGAAAGGTTTTTCGTCGCAAGAGATATTGTAATTGCTTGAGTGAAGAAAAATAAAATGCTTGATGTAAACTTATGAATGGCTATTAAAAGCTGCAAGTTCTAGAACTCTTTGAAGTGGAATTCAAAGAATTTGAGCGTTTTATTTGATATTTCCAATAAAATAACATGGTTTTTATATATTGAGTTTTTCGCAATTTAAAAATGCATGCTTTGAAGGACCAGTTGTTAGTACATTTTTAACCGACTTCAAAAAGGAGTCGGTTATCAGTTCATACCATATGTATGTTTTTTTTTTTGTTTGTCCACTCACTTCGTCTTATCTAGTGAACTGATTTTGATAATTATTTTTTTAATGGATAGGGGATGACTCAACTTAGGTCCCATTACTTTGTTTGACAATATTTGTTCATTAGAAAAAAATTTATAGGCAAAAAACAGTAAATTTCATGCAATTTCCCTATTAAATGATTAAATATAAAACCCATTGTTACAAAAGTTTGGTGCCATACAATAGTAACATTAATAGTAATTGCAATGATAGTTTTGAATGAAGGCTTCTCTGTAGTAAGCATCAAGTTTCTTCAGTTTCATTGCTCTGTAGTGGGGGTAAGCCTAACCTTGAAAAGAGGTAATGCAGTGATTAGTATCTGCTTAGCCTTCACAATGCTACCAGGTTAGGTTTGCCTCAACTATATACTAGTATTTTTATCGTTATCATCTATGCCAATTACAGATGATCAGGGCTAATTAAGGAGATACAGGATTGCATCACAAGCGACTTGTATGCTGTGAAATGTAAATTAGTTTAGGAGAACGTAATATTTAAATGGTTTAATTAAATTAACACACAAATGAATTCCAGAGAGGAACAAAGATAAATTTTTAGTGCCAATCGCTTAAAGTTTAAGGCGTGTTTATAGTTTTTTTAGTATATGGGGCATTTTTTGAAGAATAATAAGGTGAAGTTTCGTGTTCCCGACTTCAAAATTTCTCTAAAAAGGGAAAATTAATTTTATTCTTTAAACATCATCGATATAACTCTTAAACATAATTTTTGAAGTTGGCGCAAAAACAATAGATAAAATCATTCACAGCCGTAACTCAACTACAACTATAAATTTAAGCAGGCCCAGTTTCTTCACTACCACACACATTATGTATTGATGACAGCATATTTGAGTAACGATATAAATGTTTCGTTCCTAATTTAGGATGATTTTCTGAAAAAAAATCTGAACAAAGCATGGTTACACTGTAATTTACTTTTTGATTTTGCGCCAACTTCAAAAATTATGTTTAAGAGTATTATCGATGATGTTTAAAGAATAAAATTATTTCTCCCTTTTTAGAGCAATTTTGAAGTTGGTTCAATTTTTTTTCAAATTTTTTTTTGTGTGAAACTAATTGTGTGGATAAACTTTGTAATGAAATAATTATTTTTTTTTCATCATATGGTATTTTCGTTCAAATTTTTAAACGCGTGATACTTATTTCCTAACTAGTGCTACCCCCACGGCTTTTCCCGTAGTAGAAAATCAAAAGGTCTTTTGGTTCGCTTGTATATTTACAAATAATGGATAATGAATGTCTAGCCAATTTGCTATGTTAATTTGCTCGCCCATGTTATGGTAATTTGCTCATCCATGTTATCGTAATTTGCTCGTCCACGTTATGATAATTTGCTTGTCCATATTATGATAATTTGCTCGGCAAAATGTTCTTTAAATTGGAATAGAAAAAGAACAAAATTGAATTTTCGAAAAATCGGTTCGAGGTGTCACCCCCATGCTACAAACTAAGTTTGTGCCAGATTTCATGAAAATCGGCAGAACGGCCTAAACGCTTTGCGCGTCACAGCGATCTAGACACAGAGAGAGATCCAGACAGAGAGACTTTCAGCTTTATTATTAGTAAAGATAAAGACTAAGTATGTTGCATTTCGACACGTGTAATGCTTCTAGCATCTAATGCAGAGGATTGTTTTCTAAAATATAGTTTGCATGTATGTTTTGTCTTTCTCTTAACTAATGGCAGAACGAGGCATTTAATATTGCAAACTTCAACTAATTAAAAGAAAAAAAACAATTTTTATGCTTTATCGTCTCTTTATTACTTTTTATTCAACTCATATGGCTTGAAAATGAGTTTTAATACTTTTAAATAATTTTCATAAAACTTAGCTGAAAATTTAGCAATATATTCAGAAAAGCAACCTGTTAAACATTTCGGTGTAATTTAATTTCCCATTATTTGTTGCATAATTTCAACTGCAAAGTACAAACGGCAACCTCCGGGTACAAGATAATACCCTAATATTTGTAGATAATATTAGATTATCTTTAAAGAACAAATCCGAAATTATTGGAATTAGTAGGATTGTGTCAGAATTTTAGTATGGCTTATACACTATACATAGACAGTCAAAGCATCCTATATAATAAATTTTGAAACACTTTGAAAGACAACTGTTTATTTCACAAAATTTATTATCATGACGTTTATTACAGGTTTTTAATTCAAAAATATCCCATTCAAATACGACTCATACTTTTTAGCTACTTACTGACCTGTAATAAAGTAAAAACACAAAGTTACTGCAGTTTAGGCAGATAACCCCTTTAATCAATCCAAAAACTTTTTTTTTTTTTTTAATTCCTTCCCTCCCTTATGAATTGGTGTACCAAGGTAAAAACGAAGCAACAACCGAAAAAGTGTCGCAGTAAAACAAATTTTGACACATTAATTATTTGCCTTTGTCTCCCTGTTTTTGAGGTATAAGGTTTTCAAGTCTGCCAAAATTTTAAGAAAAGTCGCTAAATTTTAAGGCTTAGCGAAAAATGAAGGCACTACGCAGTTTTACCGTCTGCATGTGGCAGGACATCCATCTGCAAAGCGAGTGAAACAGGTCTTCTTAAAATTTCGATAAACATCAAGACCTCATATTTCGATAACGGGGATAAGAGGGAATATGATTTATATGTCCATAAACATGCTTTACTATGCTGTTTCGATTTCTACTTATTTAGAGTTTTCTCATTATTACACTATAGTATAGTACACTACTGTATAGGTTTTTTTTTTTTTTTTTTTTTTTTGATAAGATCATCGAGTGAGAAGTATCTACCACATGCAAAACGAGCAACAAATGAAAATTACGCAAGTATGTTACACTGATGCTGTGAGATAATACAGCTGATGCTTAGAAATTGAAATAGTTTTAATTAAAAAGTATGATTAAGTGTTCGTTCAAAATTACTTTATTTCTGAAAATTCCTTACTTTTATATCCTTTTGTCTCTTTACATACATTTTGAAGATTATGTTTCTCTTTTTTGGTACGTTTTAGTAAATACTTAAACTAGAGCAATGTGGAAAATGTTGGTTTAAACTCAGCATGGTACGCACATTTTCCATAGATCTTTTTCACAGGTGCTAGAAACGAACATTAATTTAACACTGCTGTGAACAGGCACACAGGACAGGTTGGCAATAACTGCAAATATATATATATATTGTCATGTATTGTACTTTAGCTGAACTGCAAAATCATGCTTATTTGGTTTCCGTTGAAAAAAAAAGTTGAAAAAAACATCTAATTTCAACAATTCCCTACTGTTAAGTTTGAATTCAAAGCATGTCAAAAACTCCTTTCAGCAGGTGCTTGCCAACTAAAGAATACCGCAGTGTTATTTTAGAAAATAATTTTTATGTAGCGAAAAAAATTACAATCAGTAATTGAAAATCCCAAACAAGATACTGCCTACTTACACTGAAGTAGTATAGAAACAATAATAAATGCAGCTTTCAATATTTGTGCTCTTTGTCCTTTCCCCACAGATTATATTGGAATCGAGTTTCTTCTTGAGGTAAATTTAGCATATGTTACATGTTTGGAGAACGGATATCATACGCGTTGAATATTTCAGTCCAATGTTGTAAAAGCTCCATAAGAAGGTCTCCTACACACGATACGGCTAGTTTTACTGACATTTCGAAAACGCTGCTTGTTAACTAGTAGATTGGCGTTTTTCGTTGTCTTTACCCGAGACAACTTAATTGAATCAACTTTTCTTCTAATAAAAAAATATATATATTCGAGTAGCTGCTACACAACACTGTTAAAAACGAACCGCGATGACCTAGCTAGTTCAATCGCGTGTAAAGCGAATGTTGTTAATGTCCCGATAAGTTGAATCAACAAAAAAGTTGATTCTACTCATTGCGATGAGAATGGTGGAGGTACATGTGCCTGGTGTGTCTGATAACTGTCCTGTGGAGACTACCTGGCGATTTCTTCACTTTTCAACCTGGTTACACATCCTAAAATCTGCTAGTTTGAAAGTTGATTCAACTTAGTTACCTTCGTGAAGGAGTCCTTAGACTGAAAGGAAAACGAATGTTCATTCTAAAAACTAACCATTTTAGACTAATTATAAACCATTGCATTGAAGATGTGAAGTGAAAACTTTACGATTAAAAATACATTACTGGAACAGAAATGACAAACAAGAACTTCAAGGTCACAAAAATATCCTTTATGAAGTTCTTCCCATAGAAAAAATAAAGCAATTGCTCAAATATCTATTTATTTTTTGTACATATATACAGGGTGTGATTAAAAAGTAATGTAAATTAAATTTAATCGCAGCAATTAATAACGCTACATCCACATGACGTAATTTTTCATGATCAAATGAGGCTGCTAATTTTACGTTTGAACGCGTTCGGACTTGTCAGTGAGCTGCCAGAGCCATTAGAAAGCAATGTTGTGTTTACCGGGTTTGTCACGGATCAAGGCTTTCAAACAATGCAGTGACATAAAGTTTAGCTTTTTTTGCAAACTTTACCAAAGAAGCTTGGGATAGGTAACCTTCAAAAAATGGGTCAATTGCTTTCTTCTTCAAGATGACACACTGTACCACATCTCTTTTCTGATGACCGAGGTTTTTTTTTTTTTTTTTGAAAACAGTGCTCGTATCTGTTTACTTCCACCTTGCTCACCAGATTTAGCACCATACGACTGCTTGGTTTTCTCAAAAACTGAAACTTTGTATAGGGAAGTATTTTAATATCACTTCTAACACTTACAGATCCACGAAGGCTCAGCTGAAAGCCCTTTCGAAGAACGCTTACAAGATCAGCGTTGAGACACGTGCCATGGATGGGCACGAGGCGCAAAACTAACTTCTTCAAGGCATGATGAGACACGTGCCTTCAAAAGCTTTATTTATTTATATATATATACAAAAGCGATTTAGAGTAATTTTTATCACACCTCGTAGATCATGATCACTCGTTTTCAGGCATTCAAATCTTCTGTAACCATCACCAAATTCTGCGATACATTTATGTGTATGTGTAATCGTCCTTTCAACCAAATGTTTTCTTTCTAAATTATTAAGATATGTCCCTCTAATGAATGCATGACTCGCAAAACATGAACATAACAAGAAAATGGCGAATATTTTATCGCAATATTTTTCCGCTGTCAAATATTAAAAGTAGCTGCTACTTCAAAGTTTTCAAAATTACCTTGAACTACCCCTTTAAACTACCTTTGATATTTCCTTCTAATCTTCTAAACATTTTCAGAGAGGAAAAAAAAAAAAAGAAAACTTTCTGCATTTTGCCGCTTGCATAAAAGATAACTCTTTGATGTCCTTACCTTTGATATACTTTGATGTACACTTCTAAAAACGCTGTTTAACATCTGACAGAAGTAACTTTATGAGCTTTTGTCACGAATGACGTTGTTTTAAATGTTTTACATTTTGTTAACAGTCTATTAATTATGAATTTGTTTTTGTTTTGGGATGAAAATTAATTTGTAATGATTTCGTCAATAGGAATACTTATTGCTATAATATGAAAATGCATTTTGACTTCCCTTTAAAAAAAAAAGCATGTTTTTTGACCCCAGAGCTATCAGATTAGCTGCATACATTTTTGTGTGCTCTTTTTTATGTGTCAATTCTAATTCGCTTCTGCTTTGCAATGGGGGTATTTCCTTCAGTTAAAAGCACTACTTTTAGTCACTGAAATTAACAGAATAAGCAACAAAAAATAACATGGAGTAAAAATATGCTTTAATTTTCCAAACATTTAATTTTTAATTATTTTTTAAAGTCTGATTTCTAAAACCAAATGCCTCATAGTGTGACGTCACAAGGGAAGATAGCCATCTTGAATCGGAGCGTGTTGTTGTCTTTTCTGGCAAGATATCGCCTTTTGATGACTTTTCACTACGAGCATTTACTCGCAAAACGAGGAGCGTTATTTAAATAAAATATTCGTTTGGTGGGGAAGTTCGGTAGTGTCTTTTCAAACTTCGTTCCGGTAACCCTAGCAACTTGTTCAATTGTGACGTTAGCAGCGAAAGTCAAAACAGTTGCTGAACATCTTTTAAGAATATTTTTTAAGAAAGAAAATAAGTAAAAATTAAGAAAAAAAGTAACGCACCCCCTATGTTTTTGACCATGCTCTTTTGGAGTTTTTTTTTTCTTTCTTCTTTTTCTTTTTTTTTTAAAATGGGAAACAACAAATTGTGAAGTATGATATTTTGCTTGCTAAAAAAATCTTAATGGGTTCAGACATTACTTTAGAACATAAAACATTTTTGTGTTATAAAAAAAATATTTAATGTGCAGTTCCTGAAAATATTTTAGAAGTTATCAAAACATTAAGTGTTCTTTCAAAAACAACTAAATTACATTTTATGTTTTATGTTTACATGTAATTATTTAAGACTGAATGCTCGATTTTTTAATTCCAAAATTTATGATGTTTGTAAAAAACCAAAACAGAAAAAAAAATCTGCAAATATAAAATGGTCCACTTTAAGGGTACGGCGATACATTTCGAAACATTTTAAAAATAACTATTTTTCAACACTGTCTGAAGCATCGACACTTACCTGCGAAAACTTCGATTAATTGCATTATTGTTATTTAACACCTCACTAATTGGGCTCCGTTTGTGAAAAAAAGGCAATTCAATATTACTTTCTCTAACTTAATGCAAAAATTAGTGACAAGAAGCAGAACTTTGGCTCTCAAACGATGCAAAACTGCAATATAGCACTATTTATTGTTTTCCATCTACGAAAAGAGCTTTTTGTTTGTACCTTACTTCGAATTCAATTTATGAATTTCTGTTCAGTAAATTATAAAATTTTAGTACTTGTCTCATTTTATCTATTTAACCGTAACTGCACGTATTACGGTACAGTCATCGTTAATCATGCTTATAGTCAATTTCAGTAAGCTTGAAAGTGTCTTAGATATGAATGCAGAAATTTATTTATTTAAATAAACAAATCTTGAAACTTGAACGTTTTGTATTTCAACTTAATTGACGTTAATTTCAGAATTCATGAAGCAATATTTTTCATATATTTCAAGCCGCATAGCAAACGATTTTGATATGATTTCATTAAAAACTGCATTGCTTCGCAAGACTATTATTTTCCTTCCATTTTACGATATAACTTTCCTAAGAATATGAATAGCAAGTAAATGTAATCCTTTGTGTAACGATGCTTAAAAATGGAGAAAATAAATCAAATATTTTTCAGTTATGTCATGCCATTAATTTAATAATCCTGCAATCGCTTTTCCTTCCTGCTAAGTATTCCGCATATAAAATTAGTCTGAGTGATTTATTCTCTTCAGTATTCTTTTGTTATCACAAATGGACCGATTTCCTCGAAGACTGAAGAAAAAAGAATATTTGGGTGATTGCCATATGTTTTTTTCACTTCTTTTTATTTAAATGAAGACGGGAAATGCCAAAAAAAAAGTACTACTACTCCTTACATTTCATATTTTACTTACTAAGAAACTCTTACAAATTATTTTAATGCGTTTTTCAGAAAACCATCTGAAAATTATTTATAAAGATACTTTACATCTTTACTTCTTCGTCAGGTAAAATATACATTGTATCTTATGTTGAAAACGTCATTATTGAGCGATCCCGAATTATTTATTGTTTTCACTTGACTGTTGATTAACGTTCGTCCTTTGATTTTTTTTTCTTTGCTTATGGTGCAGGCGCTCATGCGCCTCAGAATAGTTATTTATAAACGGCCTGCTCGACTTTACACCAAGGGCGGACTGTAAGACCCACCAAGAGGGCGCCAACCGCTAACATTGACTCCCAAATGGAGCACAAAAAGGAGGGGAAAAAAGTGCACGGTAGGGTGGTTCACAAACAATGGTTATTATATTTTATTTTTCTCTAGAAATCAGGACACCCTCTACTTTTTTTACACTAGCTCATCCTAATATAGTGACAAAATTTCAAGTTCCTCCTCACATTAAAAGATGGTGCTCATTGCTGAAATAGGTGTCAAGCTTTGATAAACGTTGAGTGTTTTTATCTAATTCTGCTAAATTTTGCTAGAAATTTTTAACTAAACCAAAATCTTTGCATGTATTGAATTTTAATTTACATATTTACAATGTTTTGAAAATTAATTTACATTTAAAGCTCCTTTGTAATTTTAGTCTGAGAGACTTTAAGCAACAGATTGTTTCGTTGTCTGGAAAAAACTGTCTTTTGATTTGCTTCAACAACTTGTAAAAGAAACTGCTTAACATCATTTAGCATTATTTGTTACAATTTTGTTGAATTCCTAAATTAGCTAAACATCTCTTTCAGCTGTATTATTTATCCGTTTTATTTCTTTCACTTGTTTTCTATCCGTTTTGTAGTAAGTATTATCATTCTACAACAGGGGAGACGGTCAAAATAGAATCACTAATACTCATACGAGAAAAAACCTCAATTGTTGTTTCTGTTGCAAATTCTCCAAGACTAGCATCGTGTATTTATAATTTTAATTTCACTGGCCCTCTTACATTTCGCAAAGCTTTTGTTTTCTTTATCCCCACAATAATTTCTACTTTTCTTCAGTTAGAACTCTGTTCAAAAACAAGGCCACAACTAACACTTCTGAAAGTGATTCTTTAAAACTTTCCTCGCTGCTACTCTGATTTCTGGATCAGCTATTTCATATCCTTTAAGGTTTTTTCACGAATTTGTTTCATTTTCTAGAGCTTCAGCAGCAAGTGTAGCTGCCAACCAGACCTTGCTGTTTAGAAGAGCACTAAACTGATCAAATCGTTAGAGATTCATCTGTAGATGAAAGAAAGGCTACAGCTGAAACATAAAATCTGTTAGTAGTATCATCTTGGAGTCCCGTGTCACGAAAGTTACATGGCTGAATTTTCTGCCAAACATTTTTCAACCTGTTAAAAAGAGTGAATTCTGGGGAACATGGCGAACCAAAGCATAAAGTAAACGCTTTTGCCAAGATCAATTCCATCACATGGTGATGATAGGCTAGCCACAATAGTTCATGTCCAATTTAGTTTTTCCAACTGTATCCAACTCTTTGAGCACAACCTTTGTTCACATTTGCAGTGTCAAAACCTAAGGCCTGGATTTTTGTTTCTACATTTCGTTTTTTTTAATAGCATTAAAACAGAGTTTGCTATATTTTGAGCGAATCCCCCAGAACTCAGCTTTGCAACGCTTAGAAGTTTTTCAAAACCATAACCTGAAACACCATACCATAACCTGAACACTGACTACCAAAGGTAGTCGATCCACTTTTCTGAATCCAAAACTTTCAGGCAGAAGTTTGCCATCCCAATGAAAAAAAAGAGGACAGTGTTGATAGAATTCTGTTTTTGCTTGTATGAGCATATTCCTTTCGAACTTTATTGTACTTCGTGAAAGTGCAAGAGAAGAAGGTTGATATTCCTATGCTGCTACAGCTGGAACTATCAAGCGAAATGCTTCTCTGTCAGATATCTTGCTACGATCTAAAGAAGCAGTAACATGTGATGTGAACAAATGTATTTTTGGCATTGATTTCTTTTTTTTTTTTTTTTTGACATTATCACAAGGATTATTACTTTGATATGCAGAGAAATCATCACCACCACATGACTTAGAGAAAGAGTTTGTGGAACCAGCAGCCGCTGATTGAACTGAACAAGCAGCTGATGTTGAAGCAACTTCTCCTGACATTTTATCTTTCACTTTTCTTCTTACTATTTTATTTTAAGGATTATCTTCTGCGTTTTAAATACATTTTTGTCGTAATTATCCGAACACATTTTACACTATCTTCGTATCTCTATTAGAAAATCACAATCTTCTTTGATTTTTATTAGATTTAAAGCATCAGTATGGGCAATATCAGAAAGGAATTTAATTCATTCTCGAACTCAAACTCGTTTTTGTTGAATTTCTGAGGAACGTCTCTTGTTTTTTCGTCAGTAAAAGCCATTTACCATAAACGTTTTCAAGTTTTTCTATTAAATGATTTACAAGCACTCTACGGATGAAAACTTTCTGCTATACCTGCATTACTTCTTGAATTGTTATATGAATGGCATTTCTAACTGAAATTATTTCTCTTAAGTGATGATGAAACTGCTGGAGAACATGCTTTACTGTTGGCAATTGTTTTAGGATGCTTAAAGAGTTTACACTCGTGGGTCCAATAAAAATATTTCATTAGTCAAACATTTTGCTGTTACCATTTCAGTAACATTAAGAGTAAATAATTTTGTACTGTTCTTTTGCTTTTAAAGTAACATAAATAATCAATTTGATATTTCAAATTGACTATATAGTTAATACAAAATTAAAGTAAATATAAAATTATTTTATGTTATGAAGTGTTAAAAAAAATAGCTCAAAAAGTACAACAAAATAAATAAGTCCTCATTTTCAAAGAGAGAAACATGTTATTAAAATGTTAAGTTTGAAAACTAGGAGCGAAAGCGAAACTGATTTATGAGTAATCTTTCAACAAATAGTATGCTCCAAAAAAAAAAAAGACACACGCATAAAAGACAAGTATATGGTGCCTTGTATTAAAGGTACTGTTAAATACAGCTCATACATATGTTAAAACCATTCTTTCCAGAACTTATATGTTGAAAAAACATAATAACTAGGAATCATCCTTTTTGACGGAGAAATTTTCTCCTTAATCTAAAATTTGAAAACAATGAAATGACAAAGAAAAAAAAGCAAAAATGAAAAGTCATTAAGCCTTATTTTTTAGTAAGAGTAGACGGCTGAAATTTTAGGAAAGTAATACTATGCCCAGACGTAATACAGCAGGGTTTTTTTTTTTTTTGGACCACCCTATCCAACAGATTAAGAACTATTTCCAATTATTTCAACTAAAAATTACGTGTTAACAAAATCAGAGAAACTGAAAAAAAAAACATTTTGCTGAAGTTCTTTAACTTCACTTTAACTATTTCTTTACGCGTTCTTTTCAGTCTAAAACTCGAAAATTATGAGAAATCCAAAAAAGCGGAAAAATAAAAGGTGTTTGAGCACCATCTTGCAGTAGAATGCTAAAATTTTCAGAGAGTGATCTTGTACATAACTGTAAAAAAATAGATGGTGTCTTGGTCTGTATCAAAAAAAGAAAAACATACAAACAAAGGCACAGAGGTTTGAAGGTGAAAAAAAAAATGAAAAAAAAATGCGAAGCCGCACAGGTTTGACGACGCAAACCTGAAGGAGTTCATCTTTGAAGTCGCAAAAGAAAAAGTCGCACAGGCTTGAGAGTGCAAAAAAAAAAAAAAAAAAAAAACGAAGGCGCTCAAGATCAAAAGCGCAAAGAAAAGACAAAAATAAAGGCGTACGGGTTCAAGACCGCAAGGAAAAAAAAAACAAAGATGCATGGGTTTGAAGGTGCCAAAAAAAAAAACAAGGGGCACAGAGAGCGCTCAGGCGGGAGGGCGCATCGGCCGGCGGGCCAGTCCGCGCGAAAACAGTATCCAACACACAAAATCCAGTATCCAGCACGTAACATTCAAAATCTAGCCCCTGGCATTCATTTGAGTTTTGACGTCTTAAATTCAAACTATGATTATGGTAAAAGCCATTAGTAGAAACAAGAAACCCAACGACTAAAGTCCTATTACAATTTGCGGTTGTGAAAAACATAATTTAAATTCAAGATCTCTTGTTTTTTATTTGTTTTCACTTCTCAAAAAGGTTTGAGAAATGGTAGTTAATAAATAATTTATAGCGAAATTCATTATTATAAAATTCTCCGAATATTACGCTATTGAAAAACTAAACATGAGTGAATTCCATTTATGAAGTTTCTTCAAAAAATGTATTAATACTAACAAAATCTTGTAGTTTCAACATGTAACCCTATGCAGCATTATTGCCATTTGTTTTCTTTCGATTTCATTTTTAAAAAAAATGACATACAATGCACAATGCCATAACATAATACTGCAGTATGAGATAATTCACACTTAACACATTATCTTTAATTTGTTTTCTAGCATAAAAAATAGAAACCAGGAAGAAAACCCAAGGGGAAAAAATGACCAACCAAATTATGATCTATTTTTTACGAATAATATGAAAATAAACAATCAAAACCCTAGTTTTTTTTAAACGTAAAATCAATTTTTTATTTCATTCTTAACAAGCAAATTTCTTCCCTGACTTTTTTTTTCTTTCTTGCCTTTTATTTTCAAACTACAAGCAAGCTATTAGTATTTGAAGTCCACCAAGCAATGAAATTAAAGAAAAAGACCTTTGCATTTGCTCAAATATTTAAGGGAGAAAGCAATATTGCCAGACGTAATATAAATTTTAAACTGAAAAATTCCCCACTTTTGAAGCAGAAAAATTTAAACTTTAAGACTCAAAAACAAGTTTAATTGATGTTCAGCGGTGCAAAACAAACCAAAGATTTTACTTATATTTATACTTATATTTTATATTTAACTACATTTTACTATTTAATACAAACATACCCAAAGATTTTATTAATATTTATACTTATACTAGTGGTACCCGCACGACTTTGCCCGTAATAGAAAACTAAAAGGTCTTTTGGTTTGCCTGTATATTTACAAATAATGCATGGTGAATTTTCTTGCCAATTGGCTTGTGCCCGTGTTACGGTTTCACGTAATGATAATTTCGTAATTTACTCGTCCATCTTATGAGAATTTTGTTCTTAAAATTGGAATAGAAAAAGAACCACATTGAATTTTCGAAAAATCGCTTCGAGGTGCACACCCCCATGCTACAAACTTTGTGCCAAATTTCATGAAAATCGGCCGAACGGTCTAGGCGCTATGCGCGTCACAGAGATCCTGACAGACAGAGGGACTTTCATCTTTATTATTAGTAAAGATTATACATTTAATTAAGGTCAGTTGGGGTAAGTGCGGTCTTGGGACAAGTGCGGCTCAGGTTAATAATCAGAAACCGGGAATATCTACAAGGCTGCTGCCATCTGGGTAGCTTGGTAAACGTTATTACTTTGCACTGCGTGCGTTAGATCGCGCTACTTGAATGGTAACTCTACGCCCTCCCTCGTTTCCTAACTTTTCTCATTCCCACTACAGTGCCATGTTGTTATGGTTCGAGAAATCATCGTTTCTTCTGTTGTTGTTCTCACTTTTTCGTGCTTCCAAAACGTAAGTACAACTATTTCATGTCTACTTTTCGTATTTTAAAGCTGAGATTTATTATTTTTTATTTTAAAATCAATTAATTTTAGGGCTGCACTTTCCCATTAATCTGGCAATGTTATTTTATGACAGATATAATTTGTTCGCAACGATTTAATGAAGCAATGTAATTAATTTGTAATCCTTCCGAAATTATTTGAGGAGGAAGAAAGTGACGATAGTGAAAATATGAGTTTAAGGGAAGATTCACATGATGAAATGACAGTCGAAGAAATGATTTCCACAGAGCAAAAACAGCAAGAAGATATCATTCAGTGGAGAAGGCATCCAACGGAGAGAAAAGTAGGCGACTGGGTTCTTGTGAGATTTTCTACAAAAAAGATGACTAAACATTTTGTAGGACAAATTACTAATATGAATGATGATAATTACTCTGAAATTAAATTTTTAAAGTTAAAAATGGCTGGAAATTATAGCACTGTGTTTAGTTATCCTTCAAGAGACGACGTTAGCGAGATTCAAGACGACGACATTGTATCAATCGTTCCAAATCCCTCTTCAGATCGTAGAGGAAATTTGATATGATATTCCAAGTAACGTTTTCAGAATATAATATAAATTAAACTAATTACTATACTAAGTGTACTTATACAAAAAAATATGTTCAAATTCGCCAAAGACATGTTACCTTTTGTCAGTTGTATTATTAAGTTAATATTTTATAAGTTCGTTGATATTCAAATTTTAAAGATTATTCCTTGATATGCAAGTTTTGTTTTTGTTTTTTTAAGCTTATTAGCATAATAAAAGTTATATTTCATGTTCCTTATTTAATCTAAAATAAAAACTTTATAATTTTGTTTAATAATCCATTGTTTCTTGAACGTTCTTCATTTTACATTGACAGGTTTCGTTAGGAAAAATGTAATAACTTCCCAATGAATTGGTGAAAATTAAAATAAAAAAATCGTTTTAATTCAGGAAAAAATACTCTATTGATTGCACTTGCACCTTATTTTCTCAAAAGGTTTGAAAAAAAATTCAGACAGGTGATGCTCTTGCCCCACTTTTATTGAGAAAGTGCGGCCCTAGAGCACAATAGTTTAAAATGTTTTTTTTTTTTTTTTTTTTTCAACTTTTTTACTTGCAATGATTTAACAGGCTCATGTCTCGGAAAACACACTAAAACAGGTAACATACGAAATAAAAATTAAAAAAATTGTATCAAGTCTTGTAATGTCTAGGTCTTAATAAAGTCGAACTGTACAATTTAAGGGCTGCACTCCCCCCAACTCACCTTATAGTTTACTAATATTTAAAACTTTTTCTACAATAGTCGATAGCGAATCCTGAGAATCGATTAAGTTCTCAAAGTGGTCGATAAAGCACTTGGGGGTCAAAAGGTGTCGATGAGGTAGTCGGTAGGAGATTGATGAAGATGCAACAATGAACTTTAGGTTGGAGTGTAAAAAAATACCGTGGTTAAAATACAGCTGCATTCGTGAAAAAAAAGTAGAGAAAAACTTCTATAAGGTTCTAGAATCCCTGGGAAATTGGATAATAACTTTTGATCTATTTTGAAAATGTCTCTGTCAAGGTTCTATTGCGTTTTCAGCAGTCGTCTGTAATCGACTGAGGCTATTTCTTCACCCAGACTTTCACGATTCAATTCCTAGCGTGCAAACTTATCACTTCTCCCGAGGTGCATGTCAACCCAAAGACTTAGCGAAAACGGTAAGTAGTTGGAGAAAGAACGCTGTTTGAGAAGTGAAAAGAAATGAAAATAAAATTAATTTAAATTTTGACATCTTGAATTCAAATTATGTTTTTCGCAATCACGAGTGGGTGTATGTAGGCGTGTGTGTTTGTGTGTGGGGTATGTGTTTGTGTGTACGGGTTAAGTGTATGTGTGTGTAGGCATGTGTGTTTGTGTCTGTGTGCTGGCATAAGTATGTGGGTAGTTGCGTGTATGAATGTGTGTGTTTGGCGGGGGGGGGGGTATGTGTATGTAGGCATATGTGTTTGTGTCTGTGTGCAGGCATGAATGTGTGGGTAGTTGTGTGTATGTGTGTGTATGTTTTTGTGTGTGTATGTGTGGGTGTCTGTATGTTTTCGTGTGTGTATGTGTGTCTAGATGTGTGTAGGTGTATGTGTGTGTATGTGTTTGTGTGTGTGTGAAGTTGTGCATGTATGCGCGTATGTGTAGGACATGGATGCAACCTGGAGACGACTTTCGCTATAGGAGCAGCATCGCGAGGAGCCCGTCGACGGTGATGATGCGGAGGATGGTGGTGGGAAAAATCAAAGGAACGCCAAAAACAGTCAAGTGAGAACAATAAGCAATCGTGATTGCTCAAAAAAAATGAATTTTGAAATTTTGAATTCAAATTATGTTTTTCGCAATCACGAATTGCGATAGAACTCGTTAGGTTTCTTGTTTCTAGTACTGACTTTTACTGTAATCATTATTTGAGTTCAAGAGGTAAAAATTCAAATGAATGCCAGGGGGCCTGTATGCTGGATGCTAAGTGCTGGATGGAAAAATCTTCTGTAATTGATCTCTTTGCCAACGTATTCTGTTAGTACCTTCAACAGGAAGATGGCTGGTACAACGTCAAATATTCGACATGTGTGATATATTGGTACGATCCATGACAAAAAAATTCGGAGTATTGAAAGTATTTTAACTGTTTTTTGCATATAGACAGCAGTTAAGAGTCAAAATATGAGCTTTATTTCAAACTAGGTGCATTGCCCGACTTTGCACAGTCTACCTCGAAAATAAAAGTTTTGTCAAGTGACGCATATTCAACAATCCAATAATCAGGCTTCAATTAGAGAAAAAAAATACTACAAAATTCCCCGTCAAAATAATCATTCTCAAAGAAAGAAAACGGCAAATCAAAAGTTCCCGAAAAAATTAAACGCAACCCTCCAAAAATACAACTGAAATCCTAAAAAAAAGAAAGAAGATAAATCGCAAAATAATCAAAAGAGGAAATTTTTATCTCAAAACAAAAACAAAATTTTGTTTTTTCACAGCCGAGAAAAAAAAGTGGCAACCTTCTAAACGCTAATTTAAAATGAGATCGCGCAAACTATAATTTTTCCGGTTTAAAATTTCTGTTTCTATAGGCTTAGCAGTGCTTTTTAATTTTTTTAGTGATTTTACAGCCTATTTTTTTTTAACTCAAAGGATGGTGTTTTTTTTTTTTTTTTTTTTTTTTCTGGCTTTCGAATTGGACCTGAATTAAAGAAATCGGATAACTATTTCGAGTAAAACAAGCCATTTTTGGGTCCTAAAATTAAAATTCGATCCGTTCGGTACTTTTTTGGCGCTTGAAAATCCTCCTACGTTCCTTTTCAGGTGTCCAAGTACCTACCTGCCAAATTTGGGCGAGATCCAACCTAAACTGTGGATTTGTATGGGGAACATGCACACATACACACGCATATATTCTTTGTTTTATTTATGCATACTATATTCGAGTAAAAACTTAATAGAGTTAAATTAACATTTTAAAACTAGCAACAGTTTAAAAAATTGTTTTAAGTTAACTTAGATGGCTAATGAAGATTAACTCCACCTTCAGTTAGTAGTCTCAGGTATGCGAATAAAAAGACTTTAAGAAAGTTATAAACTGTAGATTTGAAGTTATTTAACTCATATTTGTACCTTTGTGCGTAAATTTCTATCGGACAATAATATCAGGGGATTGGATTTGAAGTTTTATCAACGAGCCGTGTTGGTTTTGAATAAAGATCACCTGGAATTAAAAAGTTGTTTTGATTCCGTAGGGCACATTTAAGTACTTGAACATAAGAGAGAACTTTCCACAATTGAAAACATTCCTGATATTTTACGCTTTCCATTCTCAAGCTCTTATGCAGTGGAGTTTTGATGAAGGAACTTGGGTAATTCATCAGAGAAATCTAGAAATAGATTAAATGTTAAAGATTAAAGTAATTTATATATAATTTTATAAATCATCTCGTCAACTAAACATATTTTCAATGACAACTCAAAATCAAGATTATTTTTATCATTGATACGCATGTCATTTCTTTATTTTTTTACATTTTACTGTAATATTACACCTGCATAGCAACACCTCTAATTTTTTGTTGCAAAATTTATGAAAGAAATATCATATTCAATATTGTGTAACGTTTGTATTACATCACATGCTACGAGATTTTTATCTTCCTGAATCTTTTATTTCAGTGAAATTTTGCGTTCTAAACTTGAATAATTCAAACGAATTTAATTCAAGATCGTGGATCTTTTGATAATTTCTTTTGTTCCCTTGAACCTCCAGGGAAATAAGTCTCTTTATTTTAATTTAAAGTTTTGAATGATTATAAGTGTTTTGTGGCTTCTTTGGCTTTAAGTAATGCAAGTTTGTCCCCTACATTACTAAATTGAAAACTGGCTGTAAAATTAATTTGCTTCAGCTTTTTACTAACTAAAAAACATAACTGGGTTTTACTAGGAGGTAAACAGCCTGGGTAAAGTTTTTTCAGGAGGTTGATGTATAAAAAAGTTAGAAAACCTTAATTTAAGACATTAAAATATGTTTTCCAATTAATCATTTGCATCAAAATAAAATCGCTTTCTGTTATTATTCGCATGAAGAACAAAAGACTCTATATATCCTGAAATGGGGAAACTGAATAACAGTCAATCAATTACTTTAGTCAACGTTAAGTCTGAAGTCTCTTTTCCCTCTATTTTTTCCACTTCTCTTTTTTTTCCTATGAAGCAAGCACTAAAATTGTATTCTGAATCTACTTTTGGCTGAAAAAACATGCTTTTTAGTGTACTGGTTTTTACATAAAAATTGGCTCAATTTATACGCTATTAGATAATTATTTCTTCTTCGTTTTGTGAATTTAACAAAGTTTTGTAACAGAAGAAACCGAAAGAAATCCGTTTTAGGCTTGTTACAAGTTGATTCTTTTAGATACACGTTTTAAAAACGCATAGGATTCAGTTGTTTTAGAGAAGATCTTTGAAAAAATGCTCGAGTTAAGCATTTGGAAGAGAGCAATTAGTTTTTCGAAGTAATAAAATATAAATTTTAAACAAAACTGAAAATATAGCTTGAGGCATTCATTACTATTTCATTATAATTTACCAAGTGATTTTCTAAATACAACACGAAATGAGAAAATAAACATTTTAGAAAAAATTACAATATATATATATATATATATATATATATATATATATATATATATATATATATATATTACATGCAGCCTTATAAGTAATTATAAATAATGTTACAAAAGGTTGCCCTCCCCCCCCTTCAAATCCTCAGCATTTCTTGATGAAAATTAAGTATTACGCGCGTTCAACAAATAGACGAAATGCGTAAATTTAAGCTCAACTTCAGTTCTTTCTTTTTAAATATGTATTTCTGAACGAACAACTATGCTCAAATTCATTCTAAATTGCAAAAGTTTGAACAAAAACAATACTTTTGAAAACTTAACAGACTTTTATGTGCTTGTAAATACTTGAAGAAAACACAAGCCTTGTAGAAAATAGCTACGAGGAATCGAAAACAAGTAATGATTTTCAGTCAAAAATAATTGTTTACGTTTTCTTGAACTGTTTTCCTTTCACATTAAAACCAAAAATAAATTATTTTCAAACTTGAACATGGGTCTCCAAAAGATTGAAAGGATTTCAACGAATTTTTGTTATTTTTGTTTTGTTAAAAATATTTATGTTGTTTATAATATCTGTTAAAGCTTTAAGAAGTAGGGGAACGTGGTGCAAAGTGAAATAGTTACTTTTAAAACTAAATAGTAACTTACTTTTTTCAAAGTGAACAAGTTGCAAATTTGTTCTGAAAATTAAGGTACATAAAGGAAAAAAGGAATTTCACTATAAAACTTGCATTGAATCATATTTTTGTATTTTTGTCCTCAAAAAAAGGTGGAAATGTTTCCCTTTTTTATGGGGCAAAGTAAAAAAAAAAATCTAATGAAATATTTTCTATTTGATCATTAAAAGTATTTTTTGTCAAATAAATCAGAAATTAAAGAATGAATGAACAAATGAAAGTAAAATAAACAACAATAAATGAATATATAAATAATTAAATAAGTTAATAAATGGGAAAAAAAGAAATCAGTGAATAAAATAGTGATCGAAGAAGAAAATGAATGAATGAAGGAATAAGAGAATTGATTAATGAAGAAATGTAAATGAAGTAATTGATAAATGAATACGTAAATGATTTGATAAAAGACTGAAAAGTAAATGAAATGAATTATTTCACTTTGCCCCATCCACTTTTGCCAAATCTACTTTTCTCATATATACCTGACTAGCTGCACAGCATATTTAAAATAAATATAAGCTTAATATTAACTAAATAAGTACTGCATCAAATATTCGAAGTTTTAAATTAATATTTGAAATGTTTATAACAAGAACTTTATCATTTAATGATACCAAAAATAATTTTTGATTTGCAGCAAAATACGTAGGTCAGTCAGAAAGTTAGTTGCACTACTTTGTAAATATGTACCGTCTAAGACAATTTTGACGACACTGTGTTTCAACGCTGCAGAATTATACCTTTATCGTGTGACGTAGCAGCTTCCCCGAGGCAGGTTTAGTTTTTCTTATAATCAGTTGCGAAAATGTCTCGTCAGCTGCAAGTAGCATACAAATTTGAATACGTGCAGTGATTCATTTTTTTGAGATCAGAAATGTTAAACTACACGCAAATTTATGGGCAGTTGCATGAAGTGTATGGTGAAAATGCAAAGTCACGTTAAGCTATCGCAAAATGGTGCAACATGTTTGAGAATGAACCTACAGATATTGACGACGCTGAGCGCGAGGGAAGAAAAAGTTTAGGTGGGAAATGTGGGATTACCCTCCTTAGCAGTCTAGACCTTTCACCTCCTGACTTCCATGTCTTTGGTCCCTTGAAACAAGAACTTTCAAAGCGACGATAGCATTCGGATAACGGAGTGAAAGCTACAACCCAACAATGTTATCGGACATTGTAGGGGATTTCTTTGCAGACATCGAAAAACTTGTACCACGCCTCGGCAAATACTTAAATAACGGAGGTGGTTACGTTGAAAAGTAGATGCCTCGAAAGGCATACCGAAATATTTTTGATTTGAAGAAAAATGTTTGTGGTATATGTGGGTTTGTAGAGACTAATTTTAACTTTAATTTACATTTCTCAAAAAATAAGGATTTTTCGATGCATTTTATTAAGCAGTATGCTTTAAAAATCAGCATTGTAATTCATATAGACTGCATATTTTAAGTTGTTTTAAATAGCAGCAGAAGAACATTAAATGTAAAATTTAACTGGGGTGTCCATTTTATTAGCAGTAAAATGAAAACAAACTTAAAACCTTCTTTTATTGTAATTATTTTACAGAGCACGGTGAACGTGGTTCTCTAATCAATGCAGCCTTTATGGAAAATTTGCATCAATTTTTAATTTGAATTACCGAAGGAGCGTACCTTGAGAAAATAACCATAAAGCCACTTTTATGTTAGTCGTAAAACATTAATGCACTAAATTCCGGTCTTTGAAAAGTTTTAGAAGAAACTTTTCCGCATAACTTATTTTCCACAAGCAAATGGGCATTTTGCTAGATGAATAAGTTTACATTCAGTTAAATGCGGTTATGAGTTATGATTACTGCAAATGTGTTCCGGTGAGGAGCGAATTAATTACGAGCTAAATGTTGCTTTCCATCAAGTTTTTAACTGCTTCTAAGAATGAGGGGGGGGGTTGAAGATAGTGGAATTATGTTTCATTCTTCAAAAACAGTGCTAGAGACAGCTATTAAGTGAGAAAAGGATCTACGAGATAGTATCAATTTAAGGAAATTAATCCGATTTCAATAAGTATTTTAGAAAACTAGAAAGTTTTGAAGTTTAAAATGACAACAAAATTTCTAAATAAATAATTATGTTTTTGTGGTATATTTTAGATTATTGGTCCTTTGATTTTTATTTTATGTCACTTCAACTCTGTTCTCAATGACTACTAACCACAACAGAATTTTGCCTTTTCTGATTTCATATTAACCTCAACTCTCCGCGATGGACTCAAGATTTATTTCTGTAATTATTACAAATTGTAACGTAATAAATTAATTCTTAATTGACCTCGAGAACTTAGTTGTTTACATCAAAAGGGAGTTTACGTTTATATTATTTTGTTTTTTACTTAATATATTTTTCATATGGTTTGATTAGCAACAGTACAATATTAAAAATCATCTTTTAAGCTTCATATACAACTTAATAATGTATAATTTAAAAATTACTTAATTTTTTATTCTGTAACTATTCTATAACACGTTACAGGATGTTGTTACAGGAGGATGTTATAGGAACTATGTAAACTAAATTGATGACCAACAACTTAGAAACAAAAATTCAGTATAAATTCATTAATTGATAAATTATGCGAATAATTATTAAACATGCTTTCACATCCTTTAAAAACTTTTATTGTTCTACCCTAAAATAATTACGGAGAGGGTATGGGAACATTTCTATTAATTTACCTCAATGCTCAAGCAATGTTCTGCAATAATTAAGCTTAGTTTATTAGTTATTTTTAAATGTGTTTTTATTTGCAGAGCACAGTAATAAAATTTTATACAACATCTGTTAAATCAAAGAAGTTCTCACCACTGAAATGCTAAATGGCACATTGAAATTAAAGTTTTTGCAAAAAGGTAGGACTAGAGCTGCCACCCCCCCGAGAATATTTTGCTTTACGGCATCGTAAAAATACATACCATGTTTACGTATGCCCTTTATTCAAGTGCGTTTCCCTTTCCCCTATTTAAAATGATCATTCTAATGTACATATTAGCGAAAAATCGAGTAACACTCCTGCGTCAACAGCAATGATACTCGCGCCACGGCATGACAATTTTAAAATATAATTTAATATTGCAAGGAAACATGCAAGGAAAGCCTTTATCGTGACAAGGCTGAACTCGATCCGGTAACTTATATGTTTTACTGGTAAGATTGTATCATTTCAGGTGAATGAAGAAACGAAAAAACGGTCAACAATAAACCCTACCTACTGGGTTAATCCACTGCAGTTAGGGTTAGAATTTCAACTATCAAAATATTACCAAACAAACAATTGCTTCGTTAAAACGTAGAAGCAATTTTCACCCGTCATATTTTTACGGGCGTTTTTCTAGTGTGCTAATAAAATCGTATTTTTTTTAATTATAATCAATGTCCTTTTTAAAACGTTATGAGGTTTAATTATAATTTTAAACCAATTGGATTTAAACTACTCAACAATTTCATATTACTGTTAAATACATCAGTAATAAAGTGATTGTCAGCAGGTAAGTTGTAATGTCGTCTGTTCCTCAATTTTACCCTATTATATTCTGCAAGTTAGATTTCACGTAAAAGTATAAAATAATAAAAACACAAATATTTTGGAATACGAAAAAAATAAACACAATGTTATTTCTTATTAATGCGTTTTGAACAGCAAAGCTTTCATACACCAATAAAAATGACATGTCTGAACATGTCTAAAAATATTATTTCTATGTACTATTTCTTGCTTACTATATCTTGCTCTGCTCAGTCAAGTGCCTGTATTTGTAAATCTGTTCATAGACATTGGTAGTTTAAAATGCATTTTTTTCCCTACTGAAATAGAGCAGTACGCAGCTGCAAAAATGTAAAAGTGTACATTTCAAAAACAACTTTATAGCTTTCAATTTATCTTTTACGCTTCTTGAAAGCAAGTTTTGGTATTTTTTACTTTCTTTTACGAAAAAGGAAGTATTGTATTCGTAAAAAAATTTTCACTCAAAAATCGGCCTTAATTTCCATTTTTCTCACCCCCGAATGAATGTTGAGTTTTTTTTTTTTTTTCGACCCGACCACACGAGGATATATGCCTAGGAACCTACAGACACCCGAAATATCCATTTTGACGACCCCTGAGTTAATTACAACGATTTTTCTCGTGACGTCCATATGTACGTATGTATATGCATATGTGTGTATGTATCTCGCATAATTCAAAAACGGTATGTCCTAGGAAATTGAAATTTGGTACGTAGACTCCAAGTGAAGCCTAGTTGTGCACCTTCTTTTTTGGTTGCATTCGGATGTTCGTTAGGGGGTCTTTTGCCCCTTTTGGGGGGAAAATCATTGTTAATTTCGATGTAAACTCAAGTGGTGTTATAATTTGTCGGACACTTGGCGATTTATCGCGAGTCTTTTGGTCGCCAAGTTTTGTCGCAAACTTGGAGACAAATTTGGTTATTTGTTTTTTAAATTTGGTTTCAATTTGGTCATTGTTGGTGATGTTTAGAGAGTAAACGATTGAGTCACATTAAAATTGCCAATAATGGGGAAATGACATTAAATTGGAGAAAAAGGAAGTCATTTGATGCATACACCAGCTCGTTTTATCCTCATATCAATTTCAATGACCGTAATAGATATTCCTAACAATTCCGAACCATTTGAACTTTGCTATAGTACGTTCAACTTTAATGCCTCATAGAAGTAAACAATTACAAAAACCGAAATCAATGGACAGTGAAATTTAACTGAATAACAAGGGACAAATATCATTTCCATGCAACCATTTAAAACTCAAACATTTTTCATTCTTCTTTTAAAAATAAAATAAGCGCGGTACAAAACATACGCTTCAGTTTCTTATTTAATGTATAGAACCAATTGAGAATCAAATAGAAAATGAATGTATGTACGAAATGCTCTTTCAATTTTTCACGCTTCAAATAAAGTTATTTCAATAGGAAAAGTATAATTTAAGTTTGATCGATAACGCAAACATATCTCAAACCGAGCATCATTACTAACAAATTGAATGAAGTTAAAAAAAATCAAAGCTCTGAAGAGTAGTTTAGATAAAATAATTGCTTTTCTCGTATGAAAAATGACTTTTATTGAATCGAAATAAGGTTTTATTGTTAAATAGATATTGGAAAGAAAATTAATAACGAAAAATTCTTTGAAATAGTAGAAAAAGTTAATTATTGAAGCTGATGTCAAAGGCTTGAATGCCTACTTTTTACATTGAACGATTCCCAACAACGATTTGAACTTTTATTATATATATATATATATACAGAGTGTTTCAAAATCAATAGCGGGGTTTTAACATGTTATAATATTTATTACACCAAACTTACAGCCACAAGTGATATATCAAATGAAAGAGAAACTCAAACAGTTTTACATAATAGCCTACAAGTGTTCAATGTGAGCACCATTCGTCACTCGGCACACGTCAAGACGGTATGCGAGTTCTTCCCAAACTTTGATGAGTGTCTCATTAGTAATTGCTGCAACAGCTGTTTCAATCCTGTTCCTCAATTCGGGAAGGTCGGCTGGCAGTGGAGGCACATACACACGGTCCTTAATAATCCCCAAAGATAGAAATTACACGGCGTTAGGTCGGGTGATCGTGGGAGCCATGGGGGTCATTAGGCCCCTTACGGCCAATCCAGCGGTCGGGTACTGTTAGGTATTGACATGATTATTCGTGAACTACCTTTGTTTTTAGATTTTGCTTCCACGGAGTATTAGCAGGCTGAACACGAGTAAATAATTACAGCTTAACTTTTTTTTTGTACAAATGTAATGTCATTACAATTTTACACCAGTTTTTCCTATCTCCTACATCATTTCTTTCTATAACAATAGCACGATAATGAGTTGTGGCATAACGTGCGACATGAACCATGAATGGTGCAGACATTATATACGAACAAAAATACTGAGAATCCGTAAAAAAAATCATTAGATTCACTCACTCTTTTTTTCGGGTTGTCCTCGCAACTGCTACAACTGCGACGTGGTGAATTTGGAATGTGTGTGTATATTGGTTTCCAAAAAGATTAAAATACCTCCTCACTTTTTTTTCTTTTTTCTCTAATGTCTTTCATGAATTACTTAAAAAGTTGAAAGTACGGAGACAACATCTTCTTTTCGAATAAAAGCTTTTAAAAAAGTGTTAAAAAAGAAAAAAATTAACAAGAAGAAATTTTATTCGTAAAAATCGAGATACATAACGTTCAGCTATACTTTTCATGCAACTAAGTATTATCTGTATTAACAACACTATTTTGTCTCATTCTTTTTTTTTTCCTAATTTGTCTGCATAAAATTATTATGGCTTTTCTTCGTGGTTCCTTTTATTTGTTATTTCTTTTTTGTAGGTCAAACCCATCTAGTCAGAAATACTGATGAAAAGTGACTCCGAAAACGTGATAAAACAGCAGGTACAGAAGGAAGCGTAACGGTAAAGATTAGGTTCTATGTCTCATTTTCATTCTATTTGACTTTTAGAATTTCATACTAAAAAAAAGTTTAAACTTGCAGTTCTTTTGACTTAAAAACATTTGCTAATGTAAACCTTCAACTGTTTCTAGATCTTTACAAGTTTTTTTTTTTTTCGTTTGGGAGAGTAGTCTGCCTAAAAAAAAAAAAAAACCCTGTACATATACAAAACCAGAATTTACAGTGTACAGATAGATGCTTTGTAAATACTAGGGAAAAAGTCGACTGGATGGCGTGGCGGTATGACGTTGTTCTTCTACGCCGTGATCCTAGATTCTGACCCGCAGTACCCACCTATTTGTATTTTCAAGCTCCGTTAAAACGTCAGAGTCCATGTCGTATGATTATGCGGCATAAAAAAGATCCCTTGAGCATTTTTTTAAATTAAGTGCCCTCGGCAAAATGCAATCCTTCATGCAGTTTCTTATCGAAGAGAGCCCAGGTGCCTCCATCTCAAGGAAACTGGGCGTGCATAACTATCTGCGTCATTGACATCCGCGCCTTATAATGGTGATACATAAGGGACTAGATGCCATATCGGGGGAACGCAGTATGTCTGCGAATGATAAGTAGACAATGTGTGTAGCTCCAACATTAAGAAAAAAAATCTGAAGTTTGAAAATCAGTAACGCAACTGGAATTATAGAACAAACAGTTTTGTTGTGCTCACAGACCGAACTTCAAAACGAAACTGGGGAGGAGTCAGCGTAATAAGGTAACTGAATTGTCCAATAGTCACCTGCAATTTTGAGGGAAATACGATTTGATAAGTAAGCGAAACTGATATTTTTCGTTTAATAATGCAACGTATAGTGAATAACTATTCCGAGTATTTCTATTTCAGCCAAAATGTTTCTCAACAATTAAACTGTACTGAAACTCAAACTACTAGTGTGCTTTTGAAACCAAAAGCGTACTACTTCTCACATCAATGATTATTTCTGCACTACATTATATAAATCAAACCTAACAACATTCTTTTTCTGAAAGTGCACCCTTTAAAATATCTTTAATATTAGTATTCCGACTTAGTTACTATAATCATATTATAACATTTTGCAATTGATCCCTACCAGTTACTGATATTTCACTTAAATCTCCATGTCAATCATTATATCCAACTGCTCAGTTACGCATAAGAATTTCGCATTAATTCACCTAAATAATTTATGATACTAAATTATTTGCTTATATGTATAGTTTCGTTAACCCTTCCAACTCATTAATATTTCTTTTTGAACATATTTTTCTAAATATTTTCTTTTCAAAACCGGCTGTTATTAATTATTTCTACTGAACCATATCATAAGGAATACTTAAATGTTTAATATTTTAAATTAAATATAACAAACACTGTGCAATTAAATTGAAATTATTTTCGAAATTTTATGCAAAGTTTACTGAGGTTAAATTGGTTGCAAACTGCTTGAGTTACAAATTTGATCAAGAATGTTAGATGGATATTGTTTCAATTTTAATGAGCATAAAAATTAACAAAAGATATTATGGAGAAAAAAAAATTATAGTTTTTTTTATTTTATAATCTCTTTACATGCATCGAAAGATTAAATGCACAAGTTAATATCTATACAACATAATATACTTCAGGTTTACACCTTATTTTAAAAAAAACACCATTCAGTTTTCCGTAACTGATTACGAATTCGAAAGTAGTTAAAAATCAAAGCCGACAGATCTAGTACGTGTACTTCGTTTATGGTTTGGTTGGATTTTAGATAATCATCTTCTGAAAATGTTTACCTTGATTTTGTTCTTTTTTCTGCAATGGTAGCTTTTTGCGTAATTTAGTGAATTAAATAAAAGTTTCGGATTTATTTTCTTTCGTGCTTAAAATTTTGTAATCCAAGAATGTATTCTTAAAAGTCCCTTTAATTGTTGCTTACTTTTGTACTTTTACCACGAAAACAAATTGGCCCAAACACATAAAAGACCCAATTTTTAGCTGCAATAGAATTCTTTTCAGATCGTCCAAGAGATAGTGGTAAATTTTGCCTTAACTAGAAATTCCCCCTCAATGTATGACGGGTAAAAAATTGCTTATACATTTGAACGAAGCAGTTGCCTGTTTGGTAATATTTTGATAGTTGAAATTTCAACCTTAACTCTAGTTAATTATCCCTAAACTCTAGTAGAAACCTTTCATTGTCGACCGCTTCATCCTCCTAGAATTAGTCTTACCAGTAAAACACTTAAGTTACCGGGTCCAGCTCAGCACTGCTAAAATGAGCACGTCACGTCAAACAGTGCCCAAAAAATTTTTAAATTATAAGTAACTTACTGAATTTTTGGTGCTTCAACAATGAAATAATGCCGTCATGCGTGCTATGGCGCGAGTTTCATTGTTGGTGACTTCAGCGTTACTCGTTCAGTGATCTTAGCTATTATACAGGGTGTTCCGTTTTAACCTGCAAGACTTTTGTTTTCGCAACCGTTGATCCTAGATGTATACTTCCAATTGTAAAAATGTTCAAAATCAAATGCAGAGTTAAGATATTGAAGGTTTGAAGCAAAAATAGAAATGAGTCAAAAAAATAAATAATAAATAACTTTTTCCACAGAACCTAGGTCCCCTAACTAATATTTAGAGAAATAATCTACACTGAAAAGTATTGCTGACGCAAAAAACTTTACATTAGTGCGACCAAAACTCAAGGAGATATTCGAGTTCAAAGCTTCAAGGAACCATGCAGATGATGAGATTGGAACTTATCGCCCTTTTAGAAGAATGTCTGGTCGTCAAAGTAATAAAAACAAATTGTTTATATTTTGCATTGCTATTCAAAAATAAATGAAAATATTGTGTCGTGATACGCAAAAACACACTATAAAACCTCGAACAATTTGAAAAACCACACTCTATGCACACATATAATTTTAAACACTTGTTAATCGCTACATTTTCCCATCAAAAGGTGTTATTGATGCCGAGTGAAAAGTGGTGTAAGTCACAAAACGCTGCGTTTCATATACCGGTGAATATTGGTCGTAATAATTTCAAGTTTTTTGTGCAGGAATTATTTTTCAATGGAGATCATTTCCCTAAACATAAGAAAACAAAAAAACCGGGGACCCGTATAAAAAGTTAAATTTTGTACTTTTTTTTTGACTTATTTTTATTTCCACTTCAAACTTTCAATATCTTTACTCTGCATCTGATTTTGCATATTTTTGCAACTGGAAGCATACATCTAGAACTAACGGTTGTGAAAATAAAGGTCTTGCGCGTTAAAATGGAACACCCTGTTTATATGAGGATTATATTGATTTTAAAAAATTTTGCCGAAGAACGTTGGATATCATGAAACTCTTTTTATTTGTACATTTGGATTTTAGAGGGACAGTTCGGTTAGATGTATAAAAACTCAATTACTTTACTTGAATGTATTTTTTAATCTAAATAATTGGGGGTTGAAGACTAGACAAAATAAAGAAAACATTCTGAGAGTTCGATATATTTCCAAAACATTGTGTAGGCCTCCTCATTGTTTGAATAGAACACTGAAAAAAGTTGTGTTTAAAGTTAAGTGATCTTACTGTGTGTGTAAATTTCTAGTTTTTTCTAATGTTTCTAAAGCTTGTTAAACTCAAAATTGGATTTCCTTTACAGGTAGGTATGTCAATCCCCGATCCATGAACACTTAGAGGTGTTGCATGAATGAATTAGCAACGTTTTGATGCACAAAACTTGCAAATTACTGCAGACACGTGTTTTGGTGTTACAAGAAGCACTTTTTTCAATGCAAAGAAGTGTGAGCTTTTGGATGAGTCATCCGAGAGCTTAGAGAAGCTTTTAGCTTTAGCTCTCCTCGGATGACTTTTCATCCAAATGCTAAAACTTCTTTGCATTGAAAAGGTATTTCTTGTAACACCGAAACGCGTGTCTGCAGTCATTTGCAACTTTTGTGCATCACAATGTTGGTAACTCATTCATTTAATTTTCAAGCACAAAGGTGTTCTTTTGTTACTTAGGGCTGTTTTGCTCACATCTAGTTAAAAATTTTACTTGTATGAACCCATTATCGCAACCAATCGTTTGTCGCAAGAAATGCAAAATGTGGAAGGCAACAAAAATTTGTTATGAAAAATATTTAGTGAGTTATTATTTATTTTTAATCGAAAACATTTTGTTAAGCGTTTAACTATATAAGTAAAATTATAAAAGTTAGATCTTTAGTTATAAATTCAATTTTAACTTTTTAACTGAGGCTACTTTGTGCAACCAAAATTTAATTTTTAAGAACTAAAAACTTTTTTAGTTGGAATTAAAACAGTCACTATTCCTTGCACAAACCGAAATGCTTCATTTTTTACGAAATTAATTCTAAATATAGAAGCAATTAAGCAGAGAATTTTTAAACTGGGAAATTTCACCTCTGCTGAAGACAGCAGAAAATAACTTTTTTACATTTTATATTCTATCGAACATATCTGAAATTCCTTTCTTTACTTTTTTTGAACGACTGGGAAATCTTCAGCAGAAGTATGCGACATTAGTGAGCTAAAAAATATGTATTAGAACTAAGAAAACACATATAATAAGTAAACTTAGATGTTAATGAAGTTTTAATTCCTATGCTTTAATGTTCTTTTCCTTTTTTTTAAATCAAGCTTCACATTTCGCGAAACAAAAAATTATGTCTGAGTACTGAAAAATGCTTTAAAACCAAGTAAACGTTTAGTTGCTTGTTTTATATTTAAATCAAAATTTAAAGAAAATGATTCGTTTAAAAATAATAATAATTAATCAAAACTATCCATTCATGGTGACGATCCAAACCTGTAACCAATAGCATATTTTTAGCCTAATTTCCAGTTATAGTTTAAAAGGAATAGTAAGAATAATGGAATGAAAGTTGGGGGGCTTAATGCATTGTAAAAATATTTTTAAGTAAGGGAGAAAAAAAGCCGAAATAAATTTTTTAAAAAAATCGCAAACTCTTGTAGTATTTCTCAAAGGCAGTATTCGACAAAACTTTTACAACGCTTTTTCTCCAGAAACGATACAATACAAATTGTTGCGGATTTTTTTTTTATTTGAAAGAAAATGTTTTTTTTCTTTAAAATGATACCAACCATTTTGATAATGTATTCAATATTTCTTGCTACAGTCTTTAAAAAAAAAAAAAAAAAACAGTAAGCGTTTATGAGCCGTTTTCAAAAATGAAAATTTTTAAAGTTGATTTTATCACTGTTAATGCGATTGGCGCAGAGACCGAATAAAGTAGCTGGATGATTGGATTTCATTTTAATTCATGTTTTAATACGATTTCAAAAACATGCATCATGACCTGGTAACAATAGCTAAGTTTAAATTAACTACCAATCAGTGGCGTAGCTACGGTGGGGAGGGGGCGGTCCGCCCTGGGGGCTGCATATTTTTAGGGGTGGCGATTCAGCATCTTTCATGTGGAAAAAATATCTAAATAAGGGAATAATACTTTAAATCTATTACTGGAGGCAAAGAAAAAAACCCCTCAAAAGGTAAGGTTTCGTTGTGACTACAACTGCGCTTCTCAGTGTTTAAACTCAGCTAGAAAACGGCTGTGAATTTCAGAGTAGTCACTTTACCAGCACCTGGCCATTATTTATCCTTTTTCCAAGGTGTGTTCAGTGACGTACTTGTGTTGAAAGTTGCACTTTTCTCTTGTTCTTTTTGAATTTTTTTCATAGAAACCATACGTGAATATTCCAATTTTGTATGCTAAAAGCACATAAAAATAACAAAATACATTGTGAGACCAGCAACCATTGTTCATCAAATGCGAACGAATTGCCTCAATGACTAAAATATCATTTATATGAATCCTTTTTTTTTTTTTTTTTTGATATTATAATTGTGAAATTAGCAATTTAAAAGTTATGAACGTTTTTTACTATATTGCGAACCTAAGCATCTTAATTGTGTTCATATGTTCGTTCAATTAGATCTTTGCTACTTCTATAACATTGCTAGACATTGTATTAAATAGGAAAATCTTTAAAATTGATAGTTGAGCTTTAAAAAACGGGTGGCGTACGGAGTACGCCACTTGTGTTCTTATTTTGCTTCAAATCGTCCGAGTTCTTAAAGATTAACGTTCACTAAGACGGATTTAAATTTTTAAAACATAAATTTCGGAAAATATTCTAGAAAAGACCCTGACTTCCTAACGTCACCAAACGTTAAAACTAACTTCAGTTGTGATGAAGATTCGGGACAGAACTCCATCTCCCTAAACGTTACTCTTAACTGCAGTTTTTGATGTAAATTTAGAATATCTCTCCGAGATATACACTTAACATCCCCCCCCCCTTTTTTATAAAAATAATACGGGTTAGATTATTTTCCCTTTTGTTCCTTCGATAAATTTCGACGGTTTAATCTTTTAGATATGTTTCAATGAAAGGGCGACAAAGAGAGGAACCACCGTGGGCGGCAGAAACTGTAGCTACGCCACTGCTACCAATTGAGATTCATTAATGCGATTTTTTGAACTAAAATTTATTTCAAAATCTTTAGCGAGAAGTTAAGGATTTTGGGACTATAGAAGCTTGGGATACATCGGTGCAACTTCCGACTTCAATTTCTCAGTACAGCCTGCCCCTAATACAGTGGTAGTAAAAAAAAATTGCATCACCCGCGCCGCAAAGGAGAGGAATATCATCCCAATGCATTCAACACAGTCAAGCATCCTATATCCCAGATGATTTGGGGATGTATTTCTGATCAAGGAGTTGGTGGGCTTCACTTTGTGCAAGGAACAGTAAACGTTCAGGTGTGTATTGGCATTTTGGAGGAGAAATTGCTTCCTACTATCCGGGATCACTTTACTTCAGTTCCAAACGTCATTTTCCAGGATGATTCTGCTCCGTGCCATAGGGCAAAACTGGTAAGTAACAATTTAAAAACCTTTATCCTGCCATTAGACTTAAATTGAGATGGGGTTAAGTATTTTTTTTCTCTAAATTCACACGCAGGTTCAGAAATGGAAAAATGAGCATGGGGTCAGAAGTTTGCGTTGACCCGGAAACAGCCCCGATCTACGTAAAGAGTTATCGAATTCCCGCCGTTAAATGTTTATTTCATAAGTTTTGCAGATTTTCATATACATTCATCGTTAATCGGTCGACCAAAACTTCTCACATAATCCCATTGTTGTGAAAATGCGAGGGTGATGCAATTTTTTTTACCAGCACTGTATATCTTCTCTATCTTACTCTAGGAAACTTACCGATATTTTTCGTTTTATTTACTGTCACTAAGTTTCGTGAAAGTTACAGTAAAAGAGTTAACAGCGTTGCGTCTCAGAAAAGTTGAAACATTGCAGGTGTCGTTAAATCTAACTACTTGATCCTTCAATATATCGGACTAAAATTGGGCTAAACTATCCAGAGATGCAATATTTTCTATTTCCCAAGCCAATATTTTCTATTTCCCAATCAATTAAAGGTAAACTGATACACTATCAGTTTACCTTTAATTCATGGTATTACGAATCAACTTTATACATAACAGCAAAGTTGTAGATTTTATTTATACCAAACTAATAATTTTTGAAAGCTTATAACAAGAGCACTGTGTGAAATTTTGCTTCCTTTTGGAAGAACAAGCTTTTACATTTCATCAAGGCGAAGTTAGAAACATTAACAAAATATACTCTCACGCAATATCTCACTTAATGTATTTTAACAGTGACACATTCTTCGGTATTTTCCAGTAACAAATCACAAACTCTAAAAGGCTGATGTGCTCTTGTAGTTAATAGGTGTAGACTTGACGGGCAAAAGTTCATAAATAAATCACTTGGATAAATGGTTACGCATGCTCCTTTGTAAAAAAAAGTCTTTGTCTTCACCATACTGTTAATTCGAAAAATAATCTTTCTTTTTAAATCACAATCTTGTGTGTGGTAAAATAATTTAATAATTTATTAAACTAGTTAAAATAAATATCATATATATATATATATATATATATATATTAGATTTACCGCGAAGAGAAAACTTTCACAAAGCGGTCTTCAACTTTTGTGTAAAAATTTACTAAAAATGCCAAGGTTTTATGATCTAACATATATGCAAATACCGGTAAGAAAAAGCAGTAAGACAAGTTAAAACCCTAATTATTTTTTTTGTTCTGCTTAATATCATTCAATCAATGTCTTTTCCTCCCTCAAACTTTTATATTTGCTGAGCATAATGAACAGTATGTTGTAATATAGATGCGTGAGGCAAAACAATTTAACAGCGTTATTAAAACTAGTTAAAGTTAATATTACGTGCTTAGACTTTTTTTTATGAATTTACCGCGAAAAAAGCATTTTCACAAAACGGTTTTCAGTTTCTGTATAAAAATTGACTAAAAATTGCATAGGTTTTATGACTTTGTATACATGTGAAATACCGGTCAGAAAAAACAACAATACAATTCAATGCGTTTTTTTTTTTTTAAATTCATTCAATCTTTGTCTTTTTTTTTTTTTTTTTTTGTTTTAGCAATCACGAATTGCTTATTGTTTTCACTTGACCGTTGAATGACTTCCGCGTCCTTTGATTTTAATTTTTCTCTGCTTATAATGCAGGCGTTCATATGCCTCGGAATCGAACTATTTATATAAACGACCTTCTCAACTGTTCACAATCTTTTTTACACGAAAACAGTATCCAGTAGACAACATCCAGCATTCAGCCCCGGCATTCATTTGAATTTTGACGCCCTAATTTCAAATTATGGTTGCAATAAAAGCCATTAGGAGAAACAAGAAATCCAACGAGTAGGGCTCTAACGCAATCCGTGATTGCAAAAAACCTAATTTGACTTCAAGATCTCAAAATTCAAACTAATTCAAACTATGAATGTGGTAATCTTATATAATTACAATCTGAGCGTATGTATGTATGTATGTACCTATGTATCTATGTCCAAATTCCTTCTCGCGAACGACAGTGAATTGACCATCCAACCGGGTATCGACGGATTCGTAATCTTCCCGTCTTTATGCTTGGCTATTTAACATAATCCTCCGATAATAATTAGGGGAGATATCAAATGCAAACTATTAATTACAACACTTAGATTTCGACATAAAATCTCTATTTTTCTAATGCTTTCCTAAATTCAAATTATTATTCAGTGCTTCATCTCAACTTTCCGCAATAATGCTTTTATTAAAATTTATAACGGGTGAAGAAAATCATTGAAACGAAAGATCTGTTGCGATTTTTTTTTCTCGAATATGAACAAGTAAAATTCTTGCTATTGTTTCAAAGGCTTTTCCTGTAATCGAGGGATTTTAAATGTTTCCTTTTTGCTTATTTTTCTGCAATCTGCCGCAAAATTTTACTGATTTTTTTTTTTTTTTTTGCTCAAGCCTGAGTGTTCAACACAAGTCACTTGACATA
Source organism: Uloborus diversus (assembly GCF_026930045.1). NCBI lineage: Eukaryota > Metazoa > Arthropoda > Arachnida > Araneae > Uloboridae > Uloborus > Uloborus diversus. The sequence continues at coordinate 135,890,275 of NC_072735.1, read as the reverse complement.
ACTTTTCCTTTCAAGGTGTACCGGCTAAAACCAGGCGATGCAACTAGTATATAATATGGGGTAATGTATATTACCAAACGAGCTATATTTAAGATATGTGTCTTAGATGGATATCTCTAATATGTTGCACTTTTTTCATTAGTTTTTCAGCCCACTCCCCTTTATGTGACAAAGTGTCACCCTTCCTCTATCCACCACCCTTTACTCATCACGTGCCACGCTGTTTTTCAGAAACATATTGATACAAAAAAAAAGTAATATTGATTTTTTTGTTACACCTTCCCTCTATTCTGTCCCCAAACTCTCATAACTTTGTGAATCGTTTCCCTTCCTCTAAGCGTGGCATAATTTGTGGAAGACCCCTTAGAAAAAAAGCTCCATGAAATTATCATTCAGATCTCTGGCCTGCAAATAACAGCTAACTGAACTATATCCTGGAAATATTAATAGAAAATGGGATATTTTCTAAAAAAAAGTTCTGAAAAAACATAAAATGCGATATGAAGGGTTAAAAAACTAAAAAAAAAAAAAACTTTAATAATTTTCTTTGCCTATTGCTGCTATTTATTTTTTAAGAAAATATTCTACAGAGGATTACAACTTATCTAGAAATTTCTTTTAAATAGCAAATAAAAAGCGATACTTATTTAGAAAGAGGCTACAAATTCTTGACTTACTAAAAACTCAGGGAAAAAACTAATATGGAGCATTGAAACTCAGAAATCTTTTGCAATTTGTCATAAAATAAGTTCTTTTGGTATTTCAATGAATGTGAAACTAAAATCTTTACTTAAGTTTTAAATTATTGATGCTTTATTGACATACAAAGAAACATAAAAAAATAACTTCAAACATTGTCAACTTTTCAAATTTATCATTTTCATGAATTTTTTTAACGACTTTGCAAAAGGATTGAATTGTATAATTAGAAAACTTAAGCTTTAAATTCTGAATTCAAAATACTTATTTTTATCTTAATAATAACAGTTATAAATTGCTCGGAAAGATATTTTAAAAAAGCAGAAAAAAAATCACGTTAAAGCAGAAAAAGTGACGTGGAATCACTTTTCCTTATTACTCAATTTGTTAAATATCAAACAGAACATTTCTTTTTCATCTTAAAATTTTTAGTTACATTAAAACTACTTCTCGAATACTAAATGCATACCATTTTCTGCAAACATGATTGCTTAAAATGTTCAAAAGAAAAAAAAATCATTATTTTAATGTACTGTAATTTGATCATTTTAGTTTTGCTATGTTAAAAGGCACATATATAAGATTTTCGTGTGTTCAGAACTAATTTTCTACTGTATTAGATTTAAGACTATAGGGGATTTTTGATTGGACCTGACGAGGGATGGTTGGTCTTGCTGAAATAGCAAATGCTTTATTTTTTATTTTTTATAAAACGGGAATAAAAATAATAAAAGAATAATATCAAAAGCTCTTTCGAATAATGCGCAACGAAACGTAACTCTGAAATCTAGCAGCATTGAATGAGGAAAACGCTTAAATAAACGAGCTTGTGATTCATGTGATGTGTGCATCACATGACTTCCTTTTACGCTAATTGAAGGATAATAGTGCCTTGGACTTGGAGAAAGCAAAGAAATACTTTAAGTATTTTCACCCCAAACTTGTTGCGAACCAAAGCAAAAGTATAAAAAAAAGTTTCATTCAGATTAATTTTCCAAATATTGGCAATTTTATTGTGATTTAATGATTAACTCTCTAAATATCGCCAATAGTGAAAAAATTGAAACCATATTAAAAAAAAACCGCCAAATTAGTCACTAAGTTGGCGACAAAACTTGGTGACAAAAAGCTTGGCGATATATCGCCAATTGTTTGCCAAATTATAACACCACTTGAGTTTGCTTTGAAATTAACAATGATTTTCCCCCAAAAAGGTGTAAAAGACCCCCTTTGGAGCATTTGAATGCAACCAAAAAGGGAGGTGCACAACTAGATCCCACAAGGAGTCTATATACCAAATGTCAACTTTCAAGGACATATCGTTCTTGAGTTATGCGACATACATACGAACATCCGCACATACGCACATACATACATACGCACATACATACGTACATACAGACGTCACGAGAAAACTTGTTGTAATTAACTCGGGAATCGTCAAAATGCATATTTTTTGTGCCTATACGTTCTTAGGCACTTATCAAGAGACAAGCAAGCGAAGAATAAAGTCAGTCAAAGGGCACTTCATTGGTGGGGCACCCTTTTCATAAAAAGGGGTGTACCCTTTGTAATTGCAAAACGTGGAATTTAATTGCTAAGCTAAAATATAATATTAAATACAGTGAATTCATTATTCCATTAAAAAGTATTATTGTTTTCTAAAGTAAAATAAGACCATATCACCCGAAAATCAGAAAAAAATCTACGAGCATTTTCAAAGAAAATTACACCTAACTAAACGACAGAAAGGCACTAAATGTAGCTTCAAAATTTTCTCATTGCAGATACTTTAATAATTGATATTCTTTTCATCTACCAGTAAAACGTATTAATCAGAAACAAGAAGGATCGGTTTGACCCGCATTTGCAGTTTTTCCCCACTTTGCCCAAGATATTCAAAAGTTCAGTAACTACCTGAAGGCGATCTTGCATCATTAGCATTTCGATCATGGTCTAAAATATGACTGCCACAGCAGAGAATATTTTTAAAGTTTATACTTCGCTCTTAAGAAAAACGTGTACATTTGCTGAAACGGTTTCTCGATATTTTGGTGGTTTTTAAGGTTGTCTACGTTCATTAGCATGTAAACAGAAAAAGTTTGTTTTTCAGTTACAGACTTTCGTGCTGATCTTGTGACTTTCATAAGAGCATCCGCTTAAAAGAGCTCATAGAGAAAGAAACATTTAAGAAATAAACTACTTAGAGCTCTTCCACATCCATCTTCTTTTTTTTTTTTTTTTTTTTAATACTCTTGTGCGCATGAGGTTTGGTCAAATTTTGTAGTTGGAGATATTTTTTTTCTCTACTAATGCATCTTGTTTAAGGATTTTTTTTTAATTCAGCACCATTTTAAGCTTCTAAAGATTGCTTTCGAAAGTTTGCTATGTTTATGTTTAATTTAACCAACATGTATTTAAACATGCAGTTAAATTACAAACAGTAATTTTACATATGGATTGACCATATGAAAAGGCTGCATAGGTTCAATCCATATGTAATTAGAAACAAAACTTCAGTGTTTCAACTTTTTTTTTCTATTTTTATTTAGCACTACCTTAAGCTTCAAAAAATTGCTTTCAAAAGTTTGCAACGTTTATGTTTTCCTTTAGACAGTATTATATCTTATGGAAATGGTGTATCGGGTCAATCCATATGTAATTAAAAAGAAAACTACGGTGTTGCAACTTGATCTTCTATTTTTACTCAGCACTATCATAAGCTTCAAGAGATTGCTTTCAAAAGTTTACAACTTTTATGTTTTCCTTTAACAAGCACGCATGTCTTATGGAAATGATGTATAGGGTCAATGCATGTAATTTGAATCAAAACTTAAGTTTTTCATCTTTCGATTTTTACCTACCGGTTGAATGATTTGAGATATTTTTATTTATCTGGGATTATTTTCTTAGAGAGTAACTTCATAAAAAATACGACTTTGTGACTTTTGTGTGCAAAAGAAATCCTATTTGCATTTACCACATAAATTAGGAAATACAGTAGAACCTCGCGTATCCCGGTCTTTATTCAAACGTCACATGTGTTTAAGTCTGAAGACAAGGTACCAATTATTCGTTAAGAAAGTGTTTTGATGTGTTTAATGATTTCTAAACAACTGAAGGACTCGGGGCAGGAACGTGAAAAGCCACACTTCTGAAAAATGAGCTTTTTGTTCTAAATGCTGCTTTGATAATTGAAATAATCATGACAATGGATTATGTTATCGTCAAAAAAACGTATCTGTTATTGCAGAATATAGAATGTAGAACATCTATAAAAATATTTGTAGAATTTTTCAGAAGTTCGAAATTGGCCTACCGGTAAAAACTTATGTGTCATATCTCATTCTTGCTTCAAGTCCTTCAATTGTATGTAGTTTTATTACAAAATATGTTTTTTGTCGTAATAAATATTAAGCCTACTTATTTAAGTATTTCCTTTGCTTACTACCCATACTACTCGAAATATCCGGATTTTCGAGTATTTATTGTCGTTCTCGACTGGTCGACCGGTGACTAACGGGTTAATAACAGCAGCGTTCTATGATATACCGGTCGACCGCAATTTAAGCTGGTTGATTGGTTGATTGAAGCACGTGACATTTTGACCAACAATAAGTTTTTTTTTCACCTGCGTCTTATTCGTCTGACGTCATTAGCTGTCATGTAATCAACCAACCGTTAGCCACCGGTCGAGGTCGTAGGCTTAGATTGCCTTGGGTTGTCGGGAAAAACGAGATTCTACTGTATATGAAAAAATGACTTATTTACACAGGAATTTGATGCAAATAGGGACATAGTACACGCTAAAGTTTAAAACAAAATTAAAAAGTTTTGGTCAGCTGCAAGCAATTTGCGACCCATGCCGTATGAGACCCTCAATGACTTAAAATAACTTTACGAGTGTCTCACAACAAGTACATTCTAAATTTGAGTAAAATATACACACACAAAAAAGTGAACTTAACATCAAAACCTAATGTATTGTATAGTGCCTTCCTAAACGTAAAATATCGGAAGTTAAGCCGTTTTCCCTTACCATATTATATATTGAGCAAACGGAAATACGAAAGTTTCAGGCGAGCAATAGCTGAAAAGATAAATTCATAACCAAGTGTTTTAGTGACTTTACAAGTGATAAAATAACTTATGATCTTTTAGCTTCTGATAAATGGAATATATTTTTAAATTATTTAACTTTGCTAAACAAAAATCGCATTCAATATCGTATGAAATATAATAACTAACATGTTTAATCGATAATAATCTATTTAACAGTCAAGTAATATTTTTTTCATTGCAGCAATGCAGTTCATTTCTTTTTTTACTCATCCTTCAGTACAATTGTTTCGGTAAACCAATATTTAATGAGAAATATATTTCAGCTCCGAAACCTTTAATCAATATTTTTTTGTAGATGTATCTGGTATTTTCCTTTTTATCGTTTATTTACAAAAGAGAAGAAATAGGCTTTCAGTTTTTCATGTATTTAGGCTTAGTCGTAAATATGAGTACTAGTTTTACAGAAGAATTTCAATTTTCTGTCTGTAAGACCGGATGCAATTTGTACGCTTCATAAATCTCTTCAGAAATTGAAATTTACTTATTTATGTTTCCTATGTAATCGGCATAATATGCATGCAATATTCAAACGTTTTTCGGTGCCCACGTTTCTAAGTAGCATAAGATATTTCGATGAAACATGAAACGACAGGCATTTGAATATAAAACGTAACCAATAAACTCGTCTTATTGCGATTGAAAATTTTGAAGAAGTGCTATGGAAATGCTTTTGCATTATATAGCTCATTTTATGCTAACATATCCGCCAGTGAAGCTAGGGTAATACTTTATAGTTAAATTTACTTAAATATAAAACATTTGAGACTCCACGTTTATTTTTGATAAGTAAAATATCTAACTCTTAGAGACGATAATATTCTGAAGCATATGTGGCACGCAGACGCAAATGTAATACTAGATTTCTCATAATAATATTTCTGACAACTAATGAAAAAGAACACAGTTTTCACACTTTCTACTTCCGTGTGATTTCTAAAATGAAGTTCACAGTGAAGAAAGACAAAATGATAGTCTTTCCAGTGCAAGAAAAAATAGTGTTTGAAATTTGGAAACCCCAGCCTTTTATTAATGTACATTATACGTTTGGGGGATTTTTTTCCTCTATCCCTCTCCTTTCTTGTCTGTTCTAACAGAACAACAAAAAATATTCTGTAAACACTCGCTGTTTGCGATACTAAATTTAAATCACACAATAATTGACATTCCGCTTTTTTTTTTCGTGCATTCTTCAATAGCCATCACTAAGAGTTTTGATCAAGAATGATTTTTGAGAGTGATTCCCAGAGCTAAAGCCAATTCGAAGAACTACAGAATTTCTACTTCAATATGGTTTTTGAAACACACACATGAAGTTATATGCAATAAGGGAGACTGTTGTACTTTGACCATGGTGTACCTTGCGCCATGCACTCTAATCAGCTAGCGCTTTTACCTAGTGAGAATCACGGTACTATGTCAGCCATGACAGTCTCTCCACCTGCCAGAGTGAGAGGTAGGTTGAAACTCCAGCTTTTATGTGAACAGTGCTTGCTTTGTGATTTGTGCAAACAAAATTAAATAATTCCAGTGTTACTTAAATGAAATTAGACTTTTAAAGACTAAGAAGTAAAACTGGAATCAAGAGAGATGCAGTAGATGTTGAGGCATTGCAAAATGCTATTGGAGCAGTAAGAAGTAATTGATCCTGACCGAAAAAATGACTTTTAGAGAGGCTGAAAAAGTAGTCAAAGTGATCAGGTCAAGGCATTTAAGAAAGTTGAATGAAAGTAGGTATAATAAACTTGAATACAAAGTAAGTTATGCAGTTAAGCAAGTACAAGAGGTCTGGCTCAAGGTACACGAGCATCGTGTACCATGGACCAAATTACATAAATTTGTGAAAAATATTCAAAAATAGAAAAATATTTTTTTATAATCCATTTTTTTTCTCTTTTGCAAAACGGCTTGAAGTTAAATTTTAATAACTAAAAAGCATAAAAATCACACGTTCTTTTTTTGAAAACAAAAAGTTTTAGAAGTGGCCCAAGGTACAACAGTCTTCCCTACTGCCATGGCAAGCACATAAGTCGTATCTGCACTTTTTATCAAAACTGAGTTACGGTCACCATGTGATTCTTTGTCCCATATTTTAAATAAAAGTAAGGTTTTATGGTCCTTTGTGAATAAGAACTATTTTTTTTTTTTTAAGTATGAAAAAGTTGCATCTGAATCAAATATATGGAGGCACACTACTAAAAACGGCAAATTCACATTTTGAAATCAGATGCAGATGCGACTAGTGGGCTTAGCACACCAGAACAAAACTTAATCTACGGACTCATTTGCCCCACTTTTTTCACAAATATTTCTGTGTTTTCTGTCAAACTACTGAAACGTCTGTACTGTTATTTTCTGTTATTTTATAACGTCATGTAACTATTTACATTATTTTTCTACATCCTTGCAAAAAGAAAAATTAGTACAGTAAAAACCCCTCTAATGCGGACACTAACGGGACAAATTTTTTTGTCCACAATGGAGGGGTGTCAGCAGGACAGGGGTTTAATAATGTTATTCGCATTGGAATCGGGGAATTAAAAACTGTCCGTATAAGAGGGGTGTCCGTTAGGAGGGGTTTTACTGTATATTACAATCAAGGAAAATCAAAGCTGCAATCAAAGATTATCCATACATGTTTTCTTACTTTGAGACAGCTTTTAGCCACAGCAAAATTGTATGCGTTAAAGCACAATAAATAATTTCATAGATTGCACTTTTGATTTTAATTTCATTCTAACTATTGGGCAATTCCTTTTTAATAAATTTTATCATTTGTTTCACAAAAGACTCTAGAAAGACAGACTCGTAATTTGGACGGGTCGGGAGGGGAAGTTGACTCCTCTGGCTTCGATAAATCAATGTATTTCCATACATGTGAGCGCGGCTTTTGTTGTTAATTAATGTAGTATGCAATGAATATATACACTTTGACCCCTTTTTCAAAATTTGAAATGACGGGTCTGTACAAAGACGACCGCTTCCAGCCCACATTTACTGTCCCTCTCTCCCTCCACTAAAGCCCCTTCACTCCCTTCACTCCCATCCTTCCTTCCACTACATCCTCTTAATCAAGTACGATTATGATTTCTCATTCTCAAATTTCGCACACACACACACACACACACACATACAAATCGCTAAAATTTTCTGGCGGTGATTTTCAAAATCGAAAATTCTCTTTCATGAAATTCTGATATAAAAATGTAATACAAAATGTTTATCTAAACAATTTCTATAGCTCTGTAATAATTTCTCTATTTTTCATCCGCAAAAATTGGTAATAATTTGATACAACCATTGTTTTAACACGAATAAAATGTATCTCTTTTCATGCGATGTAACAAGATATGTTGGATTCTTCTTTCATTGCTTGAATGTTATGAAGAACATAGAGTCTTCTTTTATATAATGCTGTCAACTTTTGAAGATTTGTAGAAACATTGCGTAACATGATGACTGCCAAGGCAATTTTCTTAAATATTACCTAAAATGACAATTTGATTTAATCACGTTATATTTCTAAAAATTCTAATTCTAGTGCATAGTTATCATTAAAAAGCATAAAAAATTATACCACCTAACGAAAATAAAACAGCGTCTGACAAAGCCATGCCGTGTATGCACCCAAGCAATAAAACAGCGAGAAATGCGTTCTCTCCAACGTGTAAAGCCCCTTGTGTGGAAGGTTATTTTAAGAAGTTCTACAAACAATAAAATATTATTTTATTTCTTGAATTTGAATTATTTTTAGTTGCATTTTTTGTTTGTTTTTAATATTTTCTTTGTTCGTACAAGACAGCATTGATTTTCTGTTCTTTTCCCAGATGCCATCTGGCGATATTGATATATTCCAAGTTTAGTCGTAACTGCACGAAAATGGCAAGTAAACAAATACGAGATAACTCGTAGTTGGTCTCCTAGAAAATAACACATTGTACGAGTTATCTCGAAGTTGGCAGTCACTGTATTAAATAATATTTTTTGGCTTAGTAACGTATCCTACGACATACGTCCATTAATGAGCAAAATAAATTATTTAAATAGTGTTTGAAAAACTGATCAAAATTTAAATGTATCCGGAAAAAGTAGTTTCCATGTGCTTCATAAAAATCATGCAATGGAAACAATTACCTAATATCTAACTCAGGGCCAAATTAGCACAAGTCACATTCTTACTATTTTGCAGGTGAGCGAAAAACTTTCGTCCGACGCATAACAGAAAATGGGGCTCTAGCTCTATTATGCTGGTAAATAATTATAAAGGAAATGTTTTCATGGAATTACGTTGTGACAACTCGATGCGGGATATATAAAGGTCGAAATAACTTGAAAACTGTCATTTTTGGACTTGCGTTAGTCTGTCTTTGAGGTATAGATCTGTTTTAAGTATTTGTGGAGTGTTTTCGGAAAACAATGATACGTCCGTTCCCCTATTTTATTAGAGTCAGTCAAAAAAGAATGCGTCAGAGGCTATAAAACATATTGTATTCAACAATCTTCAAAAATACTGACCGAATTTCTTTAAACACTTATCCCACTGGATAATTAGTCGCATAGTTTCGTGCTCATAAAAGTCCTTTGGCTACTGCTGGAACCAATTGCGCACGCACTCCTTTACTTCATCGTCCGAATGAAATCGTTGTCCTCGAAGTGCCTTCTTGAGTTCCTAAAAGATGTGGGATCGCAACGGAATAGATCTGGACTATCAGGGGTTGGCTCAAGACTTTCCTATAAAATTTCCGCATAAGTTCCTTTTTTGCATTGCCTGTGTGTGGTCCCGGTAAATCTTCACGTGCTGTCATCCTGTTGCACGACAACGCTAGACCACAGAGGAACTTTTGCGGAAATTTAAGCAGAAAGTTTGAACCACCCCTATAGAGTCCAGATCCATCCCCATGTAATCCCCCATCTTTGGGGAACTCAAGAAGGAACTTTGTTTGCAACAACTTCATTCGGATGATGGGAACCCTGTCTCTTATTCCATTATAGCACGCAATAATAAAACAAAAGATGAATTTCGACTTTCAATCCAGGCAGATTCTTCACGTTAAAGATAAGAAATGGAGAGAGTCCCTTCTATCTATACCAATCGCATTTAGAAGATACGCAGTGGCAGCTTTTCGTATGGAGACAGGACAAGATTGCCTTGCGAAACATTTTTATATAGATTCAAAATATTTTCTTCACCAAACTGTAAATTGTGGAGCAGCGACACTGTTATGGATGCAGTGCATCTCAGGGAATGCCCGGAAGTGTCCAGAAACACATATGACAGATATTGGAAGGCCAAAGAAAAACTACAGGACTTACAGACTGATTGACCCTATTAAATTTTTATTTGGTTTACATTTTATCTTGTTACAGTTTACATTTGAACATTTTACCCCTTTGTGTTTTTATATTTTTACAATTTTTCAATTTTAAATTTTACATTTGTATATTCTACCTTTTCCTTTTTTACTTGTAACATTTTGCATTTTATGGTATACTTTGTTCCATTTTTTTATTGTACTCTCGTTTCATGTGTGCTTAGAGCACTACCTATGTCATCTCTAGTCAATGAATTCCTATGTTCAAGTGCTACTGCTAAAAAAAAAGAAAAAAAAAATATATTAATTTGAATTTTTGGCATCTTGAATTCAAATTATGCTTTTCGCAATCACGAGCGTGTGTGTGTATGAATGCGCGCATGTGTTTGTGTAGGCACTTGTGTGTGGGTGTGTGGATGCGTGTGTGTGTTTGTATGTATGCATGTGTGTGCGTGTTGTGTATGCAGTGCATTGTGTGTGTAGGAGTGTGTGCTTGTGTCTGTGCGCAGGCATGAGTGTGTGTATGTGTGTGTAGGCGTGTGTGTGTATGCGTGTGTGTGTGTAGGATATGGACGCAACCTGGAGTTGTTTTCGCAAGAGGAGAAGCATCGTGAGGCCGGTCGACGCGTCGGCGGTGCTGGCAGAGGGAGGTGGTGGGAAAATAAAATCATAGGAATTTAAAACAGTCAAATGAAAACAATAAGCAATCGTGATTGCTCAAAAAAGAAATCATTCGGATGATGAAGTCAAGGAGTGCCAGTGTATTTGGTTCCAGAGGCAGCCGCAGGACTTTTATGAGCACGGAATTATGAGACTAATTTTCCAGTGGGATAGGTGTTTGAACAATTTCGGTCAGTATTTTTAACGAATGTTGAATAAAATTTGTTCTATAGCCCCCGACTCGTTCTTCATTGAGTGACCCCCGTGAATTAATTTAATAAATATGTTAGTTAATAATGTTGTGTTTTAAATTTCCTTATACACTCCCAAGAATCAACTCATTTTCGTTTATTGGTATTAAAAGATAAAACTGCCTTCTTTTTTCATGACTTAAAAAAAGTAATTCCCTGCCTCCCACTAGCATGAGCCTTAAAGAACAGTATAATATTGTATTAAAAATCCCTATTATGAAACAAGCAGCAAACCAAAACATTTATGTTTCATAAAACAAAGTTTTATTTCTACTCTACATCCCGTTAAATGAAACATTACTTTGACTAAACCTCTGGCAACAGTTTTATTTGCAGTTTGAAATCCTAATTCGAATTTATGAGACACTAACACTCTTCTCGGCTTTGTACACTGAAGTTATATGCTTAAAATAATTTAAGAGAGCATTCTTCTTCATTTTCCGCAACAAATCCATAAAGCTATAACGCTAGTACGGTATATTTATCTTTGTCCAGTTTTATGGATATTTAAAACCGATTTTCGAAAATCTATTACAAAAGTAAGATGATATCATTGTTCTTGGAAAGTTAGTTGATCTTTTGATATTCTTACTCTGTCGATCATTTATTCAGGAACATTGTTTTTTAATATATAAAATGAGGGCAATGAAAAACAAAAGTTAACTCCTCTGCCTTGGAGAAATTCTTTTGTCTAGAAAAGCTTACATTTAATTGTTAATTAGTACTCTACAATTATGTGTATTTTACCAGAAATTCATAAAATGTGGCATACTACATTGCTCAGAAATATTAGAGGAGCACATGGTTTTAACAAAATTAAGAAAAATACATGGTGTCCGAAAAGTCCTTGACACATTTAAAAATTTCATAGAAAAACAATAAATTGTCGTATGAATTTGCGGTTTGCACCATTATACTTCACAGGTGCAAGATTTTTTATGACATCGAAAAAAAATTAAAAGGAGATTTAAAAGAAGATTTAAAAGTTACTTTTAAATCGTTTTTGTTGTCATGGGAAAACGAAAAAAGGAATGAAAATTACTAAACGAAGAATTACAAGCATAGCATATACTGACACCCTGGCTGCGAAATGCCTTTTTTTTCTTCTTTTTCTCTTCTTTTCATTTATTTTTTTCGATGTCTCTTGAACCTGTGAAGTATTATGGTGCAAACTGCAAATTCATACGGCAATTTGTTGGTTTTGTATGGATTTTTTTTTAAATGTATCAATGACTTTTCGACACCCTGTATTATTCCGGTAACTAATTTCCAACAAAGGCTCCACGTTTTCAGAAAGTATGAGAATAAAACGTAAACTTTGGAAACAAATCAACGTTTCTGTGGTCGAAAAAGCAGAAAAAGGATACCAAATGCAGAAATCACGATTAATAGAAGCCAATTTTTTCACTGTCTGAGCGGTAAAATTCAACCGTTCGTTTTTTTTTTTTTTTTTTTTTTTTTTTTTTGTAGAAAAATTCCACGACACTGTAATTTACCGGATTCCATGACTTGACGTTTTATCGGGGGACTTGAATCCGGGCAAACACTAGGAACTGTAGCAGACGATGTTGCAGAGGCATAATTTCAAGTTCGTTTCACTGTTCTAGAGGAGTAAAGTTCCCTCTCCAATGTTTTCTGCTTCTTTTTTGCTATATTGCATCTGATTATTTGTGTATATTCCATTTTATATCTTTGCAAGGCTACCTCACAACGATTTTTTCACTTTTGTGTGATTGCTCCCCTAATTGTTTTGAGCAGTGTATATTATGTTTGATTCAGACATTCTATATATTCATTCCTCAAGCATTCTATTTAAAGCCTGATCCGGGCAGTTTGAACGAAGCCCAAGAATTCGACTTCCGGAACTTTCCTGGTACTCTTGTCTGGCTTTTCGGTTGCTTATACAATAAGTATTAGTAATTATTTTAGATGAGATAAGATTTATTAAGATTTATTAACAAAAACACACATACATAACAAACAGTAAGCAAAATAAAACAAAATAAAGTTAAAACATACAACGTGAATCACAAACGACAATCACAAAAGATTAAGAAATTCTAGATTATAGTTCAACATGAGTTAGTAGTAAGAATTCAACACTAAAGAGTGCCAAAGGCACTGTCCGCAGTGATATTAAATCAGTTTAATTTGGAGTACGAGCACATAAATATGTATTAAACAATATAATATTTACAATTTAAATAAAAAAAATAAATATATATTACTTGTAGTGCTTTAGAAAGAAAGGGTTATACATTACGTTATTAAGTAAAGCAAAAGAGAGAAATTATCCTTTTTTGAATCCTTGTTAGTATTAACATGTGACTCATTCAAATTTACTTTTTCTGAAATTTAATTCCATATAAATTTTAAGTTTTGAACTAAACGCTAGATTTTCTAACAATGATACTATAGGCAAAATGCCAAATTGCGTCAAAACTTTATCTTAAAACACATCTGTAAATTATAAACTTAGTTTTATAAATTAATGCCCACCAGTGTTTTTACATAACGACCTAAATTCATTATGCGCTGCGCAGACGGAAAAAAAATCATGATGATCTTAGGGCTTCAAATACAGTATTGTGGCAATTAATTTTCTCGCTTTATCACACGTGTGATAAATGAGGCGAATGAATAAGCACTCAAATTCAGCACAGAGTTCAAATGGCTCTTATTTTTAAACTAGTGGTTGTTTGTACGCATCAGGTAAGTTGCAGGCAAATAAATTCTTCCGCCAAGTGGCTAGAAATTGGCAGTGTTAGTTGCTCGCTTGCCTTGGGAGTAATTAGAGTCATGGATATCAGCCCTGAAACACGTGCTAAAGTGATTGCACTTACAGAACATACTTCTAAACCGTTAGAGGAAATAGGCAAAATATGTGGAGTGAGTAAATCCATTGTTGAAAGGATATGGCTGCAGTTTAAGACAACAGAAAATGTTGGAACCAACCGTATTGGAAAATAAGCCGACAAAGATCAGCTTAGGCTCATGACGACAAAAGTTTGCATCGAATGAGTGGTATGAATCCTCGATTAACTAGTTTTGATTTGTACAAGTCCATGGTGACAGCTGGTGTTGACATTGCACCTTCAACAGTGAGATACAGGCTTTTAGAACGTGGGCGGAGAGCATGTCGACAGTACAAGAAGCAGCTTCTCACGCCTCGTATGAAGAAAAAAAGGTTGGAATGGGCACGGAAGTATAAAACATGGACTGAGGAGGACTGGGAAAAGGTTTTATTTTCTGTGGTTCAGGGATTTAGATCCAAGTTCATGAGAAGGAGCAAAGGAGAACCTTTTCGTCCGCACCACATTAATCAAGCACCCAAGTATCCACCCAAAAAGATGTTTCGGGGTTGTTTCTGCGTTTCAGGGATATCATGTCTAAACTTTGGCCAAACGGAGATTACGTTTTTCAATAAGACGGCGCGATGCCACACATTGAAGCAAATTTTTAATTTCTGCTCTAAAAACAAACTTACTGTACTGGGTTAAAATGAAAACTCACCGGACTTAAATCCGATTGAAAATTTGTAGGCAATCGTTAAGAAACGTCTTCATAAGTTTGACAGTACTACGATGGAAAAGCTAATTTTGTCCGTTTTCGACAAATGTATAATGACAATGAAATTAAAAGTATGTGTGCCAAGCTAGTACATTGTATGCCAAAACGTGTCTGTGATGTTCTTAAGTCTCGAGGATGTCATATTAATTATTAGTTTCAAATGTATTTGTAAAAAGCTTGAATAAAACTGTTTTTTTTTTTTTTTTTTGAGAAAAAAATGCATTTCCCAATTAATTACCACAATACTGTAGTTGAACTGGATCTATAAGTAGTGAAAAATAATAAAAAAATTTATTTATTCAATCGGGTGCTAAACTTTGTCTTATCTTATTTTTATTTCGTTTTAAAATACTATACGGTCAAGTGAAAAACTACTTATTCCATTTCAAAATAATCCAATATACAGAAACCTGCATACACATTTACTACCTTAGTCATCCTCACATCCATTAATGGTCTTAGGAAGAGTTCTCTGAAACAATACAAAAAAACATTTTGTAACATTTTCTCATACCTTTTAAATATCTAATGGTTAAGAAAAACTTCACTGTCTTCATAAAAGTGGAGATCCAAGAAAATCGCCTTGAGGCTTTCCTAAAGAAAACAGATTGTAAACGAAATGTCACGTTCCGGCTGTTTTAGAAACTGGAATGTATGCCACAGTAATGAAAACTCAGATTTTTTCCGTTTTAAAACTGCTTTCAAGTCCTTCATATCTCGGTTATTTCTTTTTTGAACTAGAATAAAAATTATTCAATATTTGGATATTTTCATTGTAACGATACCTTTTACAGCTGTTTAAACATATGGGAAGTAATTAGTTTTCTAGTTAGCTCATAATGATGCTCCTGTTAAATAAATATATTTTGAACGATTTTTCATTAATTGAATGCTTAACTTGGGATGGTGTGGCAAAGTGAAATAGTTAAGATGTTTCAGCTTTTTCAAATTGAACAAATAAAAAATTTGTTTTGAAAACTACAGTACATAGAGAAGAACTATTGAATTTTATAATAACACCTGCATTAAAACAGCATTTTTTTCATTTTTGGCAGTAAATTTTCGCCTTCAAAAAAAAGTGAAAAATTTTCCTTTTTTTTTTTTTTTTGATGGGGCTAAGTGAGAAATAAAACATTTTTCTAATAAAACATTTTCTATTCTACTATAAAAATATTTTTCCTAAAACGAATTAGTAAATGAAAGGTTAAAAGAATGAAAAGATAATAGAGCAACAAACGAGTGATTTAAATTAATCAAGTATTATATGAATAAAAATAAATGAGTGAGTAAAAGAGTGAATGAATGGGAAAATAAGTAAATAAAAGAATGAATAAGTTAATTACTAATTGAAGGAATGTAAAGGAATTCATTAACAAACAAATAAGTAAGTTATCTATCTATAAATGGTTGAGTGAAGTAAACGAAGCAATCTATTTCACTTTGCCCCACATGAACTTGACTAATTGTTCAAAATATTTAAAATACAAATAAGTTTAATATTAACTAAATAATAACTGCACCGTTTGCAAGAACTTTAACATTATGTAATGCCAAAAATAATTTTCGACTTACAACAATATATTATAATAAGAGTATCAATTTTTGAAAATTGCCTGTATTATCATATGCTTTAAATTTCGGCGGTATTTTTTCCGTGTTACTACGCAGTTAAAATATTACCAGGTAGGTTACACTAAAAGCAAGTAGATATTTCAGCATTTCTCTTTGCCCCGCTATTACACTTTGCCCCGCATTCCCCTACATTCATTGAAATAAAAGCTTTTTTTTCTTCTTTACTAGTTATAACTATTACCGTTAAGAAATATGTAGTAGCAAAAAGTGTTTTGACTACTGCGCTTAAAATTTAAATTTAGATGAATCAGTTCCAAATGTGTTAAACTTCTTTCAAATTTTAAAGATGATGGGAAAGATCTGAGTCAAAAAATTGCAAAATATGTGTTTGTGGTATTATTTTTAATTTTGTGAGTCAAAATCTTTTCTCGTGTCCACTTTATTTTTGAAAGTCTGTACTTTTATTTTAAGCTCATTATTTCGGAAGAAAAAAGTGACAAAAATACCGACAAAACCGGACTTTCCATCCTTATGCTCATTTCTTTTGAACTGAAAAAGGCGATCCCTGTAACGGCAAAACATTTGTCAGTAGTAATCTGCAATTTATGCTTTTTAGAGTTATTATTTCTCATTTTATTTTTAATTCATAAAGGTATTTTTAACTGTATTTCTTTCTTCCAAACGGCTGGTATTGCGAAAGCGAAAAATTATGTTACGCTTCTTTTGTTGAATCTGAACAGCTTACTGTTTGTGTTTAGAGCTACGTACCCAACAGCTAAAACAAATTATACGGTTGAAAAACTCTCGCTGAACATTTGTTGACAACTAAAGGACTTATATTTATACTGAAAAGAATAAAACTACAGAAGGGCAAATAAATAGTTTCTCTGAATCCAATTTAGTTATAACATTTTAGATAACAAACACCGTTTCGTATGAAATTTATAAAACTTCTTATTTCAAAACCTACTCCAATCATTATTTGAGTCTTATGCGTTGATATTTGGAAAAGGGGAAAACATTGAAAGATTTTCTGGTGAAAAACACATCGAAATTGCTAAAAATTTACCTGTCCTTAGATTTTTAAAAACGGGAGTTGGAAATAACTTTTTCTTGCAAGCGTGGGTGAAATTGAGGAAAAAAAATGAAAAAAGACATGGAATGTACTAAATTTTTCATCTAAGAACACACGTTTACAAATTTTATGTCCGAGTTAAAAGAAAAAAAAAAGTGAATAAAATACTAAATTCAGTGCAAAAATGTCGAGAGAGAGATTTGCTTGATTTCATTTATTCGTGCATCCAATTTTTTTCTCAATATATCTGCCAAAGGAATTTTCATTTTTATGGCGCGTTAATATTTAACGAATTGCTGATAAAAAGAAAATAATATTTTGTGCACATAAATGTCACAGTAGAGTTCGCGTAATATAAGTACCTTTTAAATTTGGACAAAAGAATAGGGGGGGAGCAGCGATTGGAGTAAATGTATTCATTTCACAACACCGTCTCATAGTCAAATAAAATTAGTAAATTAAAATCATCGTCGTTGGTTGACCACTGAACATGAGAAATTGTGTTTTTATCACTTGTTAGTTTCTTTTTTCTTCGATAAAATTTGAAAAATGTGTCTGACTATATCAAAACAAGATCACTTAAAAGGTTTTTGCTAAAATAGGTGATAAAAAAGCTAAAAGAAAAGGTGATCCCATCTAATCGAATAGTTTTTTGAGAAAATGCAAGTCATCAATAAAAACTAAAAGGACTTTAAACTACAAAACTTGTAAGCAAAAAAAAATCCAATTTTAATTCAAAAACATAAAAGTTCTACCCATTAACAAGATAATCTTTAAAAATTCTTTGAAGGCTTTATATCACTCACATTTTATGAATAAGATGGTCCAACTAGTATTTTTGTTGATATGTGAAATTATTACGAAAAAAGACTTCGAAAGCTTTATGGTCCTGCTTCAGCGGGTTTTTTCGGTGTTAGGGGAGTATTGAAAAGAATATGCTTATTCCGAATGCATTCTTAAGTTTTAGGTTCAAAAAATATTTTTGAAAAAAAAAAGGTGTTAATAAAAGTTGAAATACCAGATCTCGTAGACTTAAAATTGATGCAAGTCAAAAATAAATACAGCTGAATCAAACTGAAATGAATCTAAAGCGCAACTGGTTTTAACAGGACTACGGAGTTAGAGTGAAAATCGTCAAACCCCGACTCAGACTCCTAGAATTTTAGGGCTGTCAACTCTGACTCCTAACTCAGACTCCTAAACCCTGGTTTTTAATGTTAAAGATTAATCTATGATATTTGTTTTTATTTTCCTTTTAAAGTTAAAATTATTAATTCTGTTTCGGCGACGGGAAATAAAAGGAGATCCGTCATTTCTTTTTTTAACAAAAAGAGCTGCGTAGATTTTTTTTTTTTTTTTGTGGTGAAAATTATCTATTTATGTGAACATTTTTGATTTTTTAAATTTATTTTTTAAAGTATATTGAATTAATTTTCCTATTTATTTATTTTTTTAGTTTTTGGCAAAGAAAGGGAATTAAAATTCGAGGTGCATTATTTTTTCCCGAATGGAAGAAGCTTAACAAACGATTTTTTTTTCGGTGAAAGGAATTTATTTCGATTAGCTTTTTTCTTTTAATTCCTTATTTTTTTCTTTTTGGAAGTTATTAAAAATATTTTTATGCAAAACATATATTAGCTGCATTGTGTAATAGGTGCTATTACTTTTATTTTTCGTTTATTTATTTTTTACGTATACATTTCAGCAGATGACTGAAGCGTATTTTATTTCTATAAATCAACTTAAAATATTAAAAAAGATTATTTGGTATAATCATCAGTCTTAACTAATTAGTAGAACATTAATTAGATACCAGAAAGATGATATTCATATACGGGAAAGTAGACTTGTTAAGTTCTGGACGGAACTTTTTGTTAATGTGTAAGAGACATATTAAGAGAACTCAAGGGACGGTATTTGGAACATTTTAAAAATTGAAAAATGTTATTATTCGGTATTGCTTAATTTCGTGTTTAACATGTTGATGATATTAAAATTTTTACTGCTTGAATATATAGCCACATAATGTGATAACAAATTCAAAATCATCTCTTAAGGCAAACGCACTAGTAGTGGCCACAGCTAAGCATATTTTGTCTTTTTTAAACTGTGGATCGACAGTATTAATTGCGGATTTAAAACTCAATGAGCATATTATAGCCCAACTATTCTTTAATCGGCCCATTCTAGAATTTCAATTTTTTCACTGTTTTATCTATTTTTTCCTATACTTCAAATTTGATCCATTAGTGGCCACTTCAAAATCTGAAATGTTCAGTAATGGCCACTTGCATGAGTCAGTAGTTGCCATCTGCCATCCTTTCCCTAGAATTTACATTACTTACTTTAAATTCAAATAACTGATGAATAAAATTGATTCAATATCATAGTTACAATTATTTACTACATTATTTACTTCAAAATCATTCATAATAAAATAGTAAGATAAACACACCAGTCAATGTAATAAACGGATATTTTATTTCCTACAACTTACCAAGGCATATCAATGGACACAGATAATTGTGTGTGGTAGCATAAGTTTTCAATACTACTAAAGGCGCACCTGGAAAGTCATGGGTTTCGGCTATTATCGAAAACAGGTCATGGAAAGTCATGATTTTCTGCAAAACAAGATCAAAAATCATGGAAATTGAGAATTGATGATGTTTTTTGAGTTTAAGAACATGCATATTTATCGAATTCTACAGATTAGAATAAACATTTGCATCTTGACCATTTTTCACGCTATTACGCGTCAATCACATTTTTTTCACAGCATTGTTTTTAATCCTCCTTATGTGTCTAATTGTGTAGTTGAGGGCTTTTAGACCTCTAATTTTGCCGATCTCATTCAATGCGAAAATTTTAAGTCATCTGTGTTGATTCAAGAGACTCATGAAAATTATCAATAATTCTAAGCTGTGTCTTAAGTTAATGAAGAGTTTAGGAAATAAAATTGGTCTGAAGAATTAAGTACGGACGTTTTGGACATCGATAAAATACAGAAATCAGGGAATTTTCAAAGGTAAAATTTTTAAAAAGTCCGTAAATGTTACATATTTCACTAATTCAGAAATTTTATAATGATTGTAACCTATCCTAAAACTTTGGCGGTAAATATCTGGTAATATCTGGTAAATTAATTTTTAAGTACTTTCATTTAACTTTTTTTTTTCTGATTATTTATATTGTTTATTGTAAGCATAATTTTAGTAACTATTAAATTACTGCTAGTCACAGATATTTTAGAAAACTATTAGTTATACAGTGCTCGTATTTTGTTACTCGGTAAAATTTGAAGTTTTATTCGGTAAACTAATAATTTACCCTTTCCAAAAATTTGAACTTTGTTCGCCCCTGACTATTGGCAGTCATAAATAAATATGAACCAATAGATTATTAATTGCAAAAAACACACTTATTGACATGATTTAAAGATTTCCAAGAGAAAAATTGTTCCATTAACAAGTTTTTTAACTAAAATTTAATATATTATGGCTTTTATTAATTTTACTGTGTGTGACTTACTTCTAATAAGATTTTTACATTAAGTATACCTGTATTTTCAAGAATAGATTGCTAAAATCTAATAAATTAAAAATTATCTGCTTTGATTAGAAAAGGAATTACCTCGAAAAAGCATTAGCGCACCTCCCTGTGAAGCATGTTTTGTACCTTTTTTTTAACTGTGGGCCTACAATATTAATTACTACATTTGAAACTCAATGAACATATTAATGGCTTCGCTAATAATAGCTTCTTTAATCTCCCCATTTTTTAAAAATGCCAGAATTTGTTGAATTTGATCCATCAGTTGTTTAGAAGTGACCACCGGGTGACCACCACTCTAGATTACAAAATAATATTATATGAGAAATGAAGCAGGTTATTATGTAAAGAGATAACAACCTATTAAAAGGAAAATCGAGTTAATTTATGAAAAACCTTCCTGATTCAGTAGCGACCACTTTTGAATTACTCAACGTTTTTGGTACTACAAGTGGCCAGATAAACTCTCAGCCAAGAAAGCAACTATTTCGAGTTGAAAACATTCCAAACATGAACTTTCACATTTTATAATATGGTTACAGCTCTAAAAACATTATTTTTGAGCATGGTTCTATTCATAATACAACACATTGTTCATATACCTCGTTATGGAGAAACGTTAGAAGACAGCTGAAAAAACATGGAGAATCCAGACAACAATACTGAATAGTTGATATCATTTTTCCGTGATGCTCTACCTACTCCTCCTTGGATTGCTCACTACAAAATAGTCTTAACTCCACCTCCTGCAAGTTTGAATCCATTGGGAGACCTGGAATCCTTATTTTTCAAATATAAACCTTAAAGTTGCAAATACTGAAGCAGTGGCCACTACTGGTGCGTTTACCTTACTTATCTTCAAAATATTTATACTTAATTATCTTAAGTAAACTATATTTCAGCTCCCTATTTTATATGTTACCTTATTTTCAAGTAAACCAGATTACATCTCACTAGGATGCTCATTCTGGGAACGAAAACCATTTATAATTTAGCTCCCTATTGACTATAGCCAAATGCGACTATCTTTACTAACAATAAAGCTGAAAGTCTGTGTGTCTAGATCTCTGTTTGTTCTGGACGGAACTATTTGTTTACGAGTGAGATATTAAGAGCACTCAAGGGCCGGTATTCGGAATATTTTAAAAACTGAAAAATGTTATTGTTCAGCAGCGTTTTGCATAGCGCCTAGACCGTTCGGTAGATTTTCATGAAATTTGACACAAAATTAGTTCATGGCATACTGGTGAGCACCTGGAAGAGATTTTTCAAAAATTCGATTTTGTTCTTTTGCTATTCCAATCTTAAGAACATTTTATCGAGCAAATTATCATAACGTGGACGAACAAATTGCCATAAAGTGAACTAACAAAGTCCCATAACGTGGAGGAGCTGACTACCATATGCGACCATGGGCGAACAAATGAACATAGCAAATTGGCGAGAAATTCATCACCCATCATTTATAAATATACAAGCGAACTAAATGACCTTTTAATTTTGTACTACGGGCACAGCCGTGCTGGTACCTCTAGTCTCTAATAAATGACAGTGTATGGCGAGTCATCCATGACTTCACTTCCGCCAGAGACCCCGTACTTACCACTATACGTGGTTTAACCGGTTAAATGGACCTTGAAGCCAGTTCTGCTTTTTGATCCAGACCTGGAGCCTGGAAACCCCTGAACCAATACTACCAGAGGTATTGATTTTGAGTGGGAACTTGTAGGACTATGTGACCATGAACATGTTTAACGAGTCCGAATCCCCCTTACAGAACACGGAAGATCTTTAACCGGCTGGCATAGAACTCGTGACATTCCGACGTCATTCTGATTAGGCAACCACAGCCTCAGTTGTCCATGACTTAAAGTGTGTTCCAGTTGAAAGGAGTTATTGCTTATTCACTTACATTTTTTTTCTTACTTATTCATTCCCGCCCAACGCTTAATACAGTGAAACCTGTCTATAACAATAAAATTGTCTAGAACGATATTTTCCTTGGTTCCAGAAAAATTTCAGCATAAATAATCCAACTGTCTGTAACGATAACCTGTCTATAACAATATCTTTTTAGATCCGAACGGTATCGTTGTAGACAGGTTTTACTGTAGTATCTTAGTATTTTGCTTACTGCTTGCGTATAAAGCGTATACACTCAAACCTGTTTTCGTGCGGGTTTTTTTTTTCCGCGCGATATATGAAAAATTCAATCGGATTGAAACTCAATTAACGAAAGCTCTAGCCTGTGAAGTTGACACCCTTGTAAGTTGACCACATGTCTAAGTTGACCA
This sequence comes from Uloborus diversus, assembly GCF_026930045.1. Lineage (NCBI taxonomy): Eukaryota > Metazoa > Arthropoda > Arachnida > Araneae > Uloboridae > Uloborus > Uloborus diversus. The sequence goes on along the minus strand of NC_072735.1, from coordinate 135,867,171 downwards.
ATTTTTTAAGGCACGGAATTAGCCCTCATCACATAAATCAGCCTCTGTAAGTTGACCACCTGTTCAAGTTAATTACAAAAGTAGTGCACCGCAGGCGGTCAACTTACACAGGTGTCACTGTAGTATAAAATGAAGTCTCCAAAAAACGTCTATGTATTTGAACTCGCAATAACTCGAGAATTACCCGTTCCGATTTCGCTGAAAATTTCACACTTTGTTCCTTTAAGTCCTAAAAAGGGGTGCAGAACAGTTCACAAAAAAATTAGATGAATAGTTCCTTTTTTATTCCAATTTAGGCCCAATTTTCACATAAATTCCTAAATATGGGGGTGAAAAATTGCTTGCGCATATATTAATATTATGTATCATTGTAAGGGGTACAATTTCCCGCGTTTTACGCAATTTGTTTAAATGCTCTAACCTACTTACGGCGGGAGTTATTTGCTTTTTTAGCTCGAATTGGTTTAGACTTATCTATAATTTAGGCACTACTTTCTTCATTAAATCTATCAATAAAAAGTAAAAGAATTGTTCCACAGTTTTCTTTCTGACACCATTGGAAAAGCGGCATTTTTTACTCCAGATCTATCTCGACCTTTGGTCGAAAAACTAAGCTTCTATATCCAAAGGAAAAAAAGCTACAAGCCTTTTTAAATCATGTTCAAAAAATCGCATTTCCATTCAAATTGTTTAACCAATTCCTTTCACATCTTAATTTCTTATTTTATTTTGTGTTTCCATGGTTAAGCTTTTTAAATCCATCTTTCTCGATTTAATTTCATAAAAGTATTTTAATATCTGTTTGGAAGGGAAATTTTGCGTGATTTTTTTTTATTTAAGCCTGATTGTTGAATGCGTCACTTGACACAATTTATATTTTCAAGGTGGACCGGGCAAAGCCGGGCAACACAGCTAGTTATTTATAAAACGAAGGAAAGTAATAACTTCAAGGTACGCGACGGGGGCACTCCGATGGGAAGTCACTGAGACCTCCCAAAAATTTCCTCATTCGGGAAATTTTGTCTGCCTATTCGGCAAAATTGTCATCACTTGGTTTATTTTGATTTCGTTCAAAGAAGCAATTCCGAGTTATTTCGTAAATTTTTGAGTTATTTTCTACGTAAGACTTCTTTTATGCTGTTCCTGTTCTTCGCAGCAAAAAAAAAATTTTTTTTTTAACTTCTTAACTGTGTTACGAAAACTTTTTTTTATAGCTACTCGTGAAGTTTCGAACGATTTTTTTTATGCGGTCCCCAGTTACCGCAAAAAACAGGTTTGGGTGTATATCAAAACTGTTTTCCTGAAAGATAAAATAAGTAATTTGAAATTCCAAGCTTATTTATGGAATAATTACGTTTAATACGTTTTTTAACATAAGTACTTTAATATCCATCTTATACAAATATTTTACTTAACAATAAAAAATAGAAAAAAGTGATGTCCTTTTCGAACGAAATAATAAAATATTACTTTTAGCTTATTGCGAAAGGATTAATTTTCTATTTTGAATCTGTTAATTCCTATTCCTCAAAATTTCAACCCGTTTTTTATGTTAAATAATAAAATTGATTTTTTGCAATTATTTCTAATCTTTAAAAGAATTAACATGAAAACTGATAATTAATGATTAGAAGTTGTTTTTGGAAACAAACTTATTATTTCCCATTTGTTTCCTCAATGTGATGCAAAACCATTAATTTTAAACAAATTAATTTCAATTGTGATTCAGCCATTATGAATTTTTCTTTACTAGAAATTAAGATGCACGAGCCACTGTTAATTAATATTAAGGTAACAAAAAGATTGTTAATTTATTTTGTATACCGCAATTAATTGTACATTTTTTATGTCTTAAGTTTATTTGCTTTTGAAGAATGTTTTTGTCATTACGACTTTTGTTTAAATAGCCAAAACGTAAAGGGATTTGGAAAGTAGGAAATTAATTTTTGTTAGTGTGTATTGAGTTCTTAAGAAAGTATTCATTTTAAAATACGTAATTAGTTCCGAAGTACATATTAATGGGTAAGAAAAAGCAGCATAAGTTTAATACAACAGTCGCGTTATATAGGGGAAAAAATAATGAACTTCAATCAAATCAAAAACAGTGTCGGAAAATTATAAAAAAATTCAAATGTTTGAGAAATAACAGCGCAATTAATGAAAATTGTTTAAAAGATGTAAATCACCGAAAATGCGAAATAAAAGAGATTGGCATCTTGTTCTTACTCTGAAGGTGACTTAATACTGTGTATCGTAGGGAGAAATGGGAAAGCTGCTTCTTATGTTCAACAGGAAAATTACAAAATTTACAATTTTCCAAGATTTAAAAAAAGCTCTAACCCGAGAAAATTGACGAAAAGATGAAAAAGATAGAAAAATAATTCAATATATATTTACTCCATTATGCATATATTTTTATTTTTATTTATTTATTTATTTATTTATTTTGAGCAACCACGATTGCTTATTGCTTTCATTTGACTGTTTTGATGTGCTATCATTTTATTTTCCCGCCAGCACCCTCTGCAGCATCACCGTCGACCGGCTCCTCACGATGCTGCTCCTATAGCGAAAACCGTCTCCAGGTTACGTTCATATCCTACACACTTGCGCATACATAAACACACACACACACACACAAACACATACACACACGCATACATACAGACACCTACACATACACACACACAAACACATACACACGCGCATACGTACAGAAACCTACGCATACACACACACACAAAAACATACACACACGCATACATAGAGAAATCTACACATACACACAACTACCCACATATTCATGCATGCACACAGACACAAACAGATATGCCTACACACACATACACATACACCGCCCCAACGCACACAAACACTCATACACACAACTACCCCCACACTCATGCCTGTACACAGACACAAACACAAATGCTTACACACACATACACATACCCCGTACATACAAACACACATACCCCCTACACACAAGCACACACGCCTACATACACACTCGTGATTACGAAAAACATAATTTGAGTTCAAGATGTCAAAATTCAATTTTTTTTTTTTTTTTTTTTTTTTTTTTTTTTTTTAATCAGACATTTTTGCTCTCTGCAATTTGAAAGCAATTGTGTATAAGCTACACTACAGAGCTCTTAGGGAAGAAGTACATTAAAATGAATGATTTTCCTATTCATTAAAAGTATGCATTAATGGTTTGTAAAGGGCTTCTGCATAAATTTCAAAAATATTTTTTCTAAATGGTAACGTAAAATGCTAAAAGTAAGCAAGCATCTCTAGTGTTCCAATTTCTTTAATGTATTTCAAATATTGCCCTAATTCAAGTAATATATTTTTAGAAAGACTCGGGAAAGGCTCGGAAAGGCGGGAACTTTAAGACTTACATAGATTTAAAATTTATTTTAATCTCTAAATAAATTTTGAATTTTTTTTCCGGAGTAATAAGTTTTTGCTTCTGTGCGGAGATTAAATGCAAAAAAAAAAATCAGTTATGACGCAGAAATGTGCAAAATTTTCGCTTTTCAGGGTCACAAGGGACTTTCTTTATTTTTCTTTTTTATTCAATAACATTCGAGTTTCGATACCCGTCCTACTGAGAAGCAAATGGCTTCCTTTTAAGACTTAAATATTAAACTATTTCGTATTCAGAAACGATGTTCCATGTCACCTCGAAAAAGAAAAAGAAAAACTCATTTTATTACATTTGGTGTTTGATGCATCATTATTTAAGTCTCTCGTATGCTGCATTTTCCAGGCTCTAAACTAGTATTATACTAATTTATATTAATACCAGTGGCACCCGCACAGCTTTGCTCGTAGTAGGTCTTTCAATTCGCCTGTATATTTACAATTAATGTTTGATGACTTTCTCGCTCATTGGCTTGCCCATGTCAGGGTTGCACGTTATGATAACTTGGTAATTTACTCGTCCATCTTATGATGATTTTTCTCGGGAAAATGTTCTTAAAATTGGAATAGAAAAAGAAAAAAAAACGAATTTTTGAAAAATCGTTTCAAAGTGCACACCCCCATGCTACAAACCTACTCTGTGCCAAATTTCATGAAAATCGGCGGAACGGTTTAGGCGCTATGCTCGTCACAGACATCCTGACAGACAGACAGAGAGAGATCCGGATAGAGAGAGATCTAGACAGAGAGACTTTCAGCTTTATTATTAGTAAAGATAAAGATTTATGCAAAAAACTGCTAAAATAAATGAAACTAGATCATCACTTTTCGAAATAATTACCAAGTCTATAGAAATTTACAGACATTTCCCTTTGCGAAAGTGTTTTTCCCCCTTTTGAGTTTCTTTCGCAAGTTTTTATGCAGTAGCACAACCACAGCGCGACATCCATATTTTCATATATTAATAATTCAATTTTTCTTTCACCTTCCTTCCGAGTTGGAAAAAAAGTAGAGCAACTTTCGACCAAACACCCTGCTGAGATTTTTATTAATAGCTGTCCCTGACATGAGTCAGAAATGTTTTAATTAGGAAACTTTCCAGTGTTTGATGAAAAAATAGATTTCAGCTCGGATAGAGTTGTTAATTATACAAGTCATTATTTCTGTCCGATGCAGCGTATATATCAAAGTTATTTTTTTAATCTATAAACAAGAAAAGGAAAAATTTTACTTTTAAGTGAAGAAAGTATTTTAATTTCTAACGAAGGTCCCTTCAAAGTAATATTAATCACTTTCTGTTACTCTAATTGCAGGATTTTGAAGAATAATGATTATGAAAATCTGAAAAACTACCGAAAATAAATAATCCCAGAAAATAAGTACATCCCCGATTTGGAATGATTATACTTTTTCTGAGATCCTGATTCAATTTTCGTAAACAATTAAAAGTAATTATTGTTAATTCAACATATGTATTTCTGAGAAAAAATAATTCTTACGAAAATCTGAAAAGTAATGCATGTGGAAGTAAACTTTTTGCAGGGTATAACTCATGAATTCGTATGATTTTTTCGCAGTTGTGTTCGTATAGAACAAAAAATAAAAATAGAGAGAAATTTCTGTACCTTAAAGTCAGAACAACGTAAGTCACATAAACGCTACTTTAAAAGAGAGAGGAAAAACGTTCGTCTGGTACATACAAAAGATGGGCCGCAAAGCACCTGCACATAACCTGAAGAAATAAAGGCCGCGATAAGCGCAAAAGTGGTATCTGCAGCTGAGTTCAAAATGAGAAATTCTCGTTTAAAGTTGTGTGCCTCGATGTATTTCATTCAGATGAAACTTTTTCAAATTTTTTAAAAAATACTTCCCATCGACAAATAATCATAAAATATTGTATTTCAGTAAAATATATGACAAAGAACCACCTGGTGATTAACTCAATTTTGACAAAAAGTGCAGATACAACTTTTGTGCTTAGCACGGCAGAATAGTGAATATGTATTTATACAGCGACTATGTACGTTATCAGGTTAAACAAAATGAGATGAACACCTAATTCAGAAAGCATGAACAAAAGAGATAAGGATCAAGTGTCGAAAAAAGGTTTTGATGGGGCTTGATCTTAAAACCAAGAGTCCCTTCCGAAAGTCTTCTATGATGATAGTTCTAACGTAGCACATTCGTTGAGCTAGCAAGCATTTATTGAAAACTGAACTATCTGCGAGATTTCAATATCGCTTGTTAGATTTCTACCATTGATAGCATTAACGAAGAGCAATCACAATTCA